>NC_064920.1:0-333750 GCF_023897955.1 Schistocerca gregaria | reverse complement strand
AGTTAGTTTGCCATACTTTTCTCGCAATTTTTAAATGCGCCTTCAAACTAATTATAGCTATGTACTGTGTTATATATGTGCGTATTGAGAAGTGTATGTTAGTGTGTGTAATCTAGGTTGGTTCTGCTACGTTCATTTGTCTAATGTTACCGATCACAGCAGGTGATTGTCCCAGGCCTGTCGCAAACTTCTTTTCAATTGCACGTTGGTTTACTTTCTAACTTCTCGCAGTTCACAGCCTGATGCGATAGATGGTGCTGCATGCAGCGCTAGATTGCAAGCAAAATCTATCGACGTAGGGGGGCAAAACATCTGTACGCTTCACCGTGTCGTAATCCAGCAAATCAGATGCCTTCCTATGAGTATGAAAGAGGGAACCTTGCCAGTTCACGACAGTCAGTTTTAGTCCCTGACGACGATGGTGGAGGGTATCATCGAAAGCGTGGAATTTTCTGAAAATTTGACGAGGCAAGTGAACCGAGAATCTTTCATGTACTTGCTACAATAGTTGACCAAACGTCCATTTTTGCCATTTTGGCCATAATTTCGGTAAATATGCTCCGGTGTGAGGCACAGTTCAGCACAGCAAGGGCAACATGCGATGTTGGTGTAATGTGTTGAAAGATAATGTCAGGAACATCTCGAAGAAGGGTCACAGCCACCGTCCTTAAGGCGCCAGAAATGTGATAGGTACAGTCCAAATTACCATCTGTGTGGACAAGACGCGATCATCTTATTTACCCAGTTGTACCCCATACCAACAAGTCAGATGATGAGCCCATGAGAAGATGACGAAAGCAGTCTGGCAACGTTCGTCCTCCTCAGAGCTTGCATGCATGGATACGTCCAATGTGATGTTGTACACAGGACTGGGACTCGTCTGCAAAGACGACATAGTGCCACTTTGGTATGTCCAGTCTCCTTGTTGGGAGTTCCACTGTCGGCCGCCTCGGTCTGCTGTCGCGTCGATGTGGGCTTCGACAGCAGTTGTCGCTGGACGTCGCCGCACTGTCCGTGAGGGCGCTCTTCTGGCCACCAGTGAGCTCGCTGTGTTCCCAGACACAGGGGACCTGGTGTGTCTGTGTGCTCCTGCACAGCCAACCAAACAGCACGTCGAGCCTCTCAGGCGCTAGTCACGTAGGGCCATTAACAGCCTACGTGACCCTCGCGAACCGATAGGCACCGTATACACGTGACAGCGCGAGCAGCGTAACGACAAACTGCAGTCTCGGACTTTGGTACGTGCTGGTAGACGTTTCCCCTTCGTACACAAGGTGTCACACAGTCTTCCCACAAACAAACAACACTCAAATGCGATTTCTGAACGACAAACCCGCTGTAAAATCTTTACTTACATACAGAGCATAGTGGCAGCTGTGGAAAATCAATGTCCACATGTACCCTATACCCTGCAAGCCGTGTAATATGATGTGGCAGATGGTGGAGTCCGTGCTGGATACAGTGGCCGATGCGCAGGGAAAAGTTACTGAGCGAGTTCATTTGTTTCTTTAGGCGGGGCCGACCTTGTCTGGTCACTTCCAGCCGGCTGGCGACACACTGCGATGGCAGAAGCGAGCCACACGCCCTGCGTTCTTCCTCAAACGATTTTACAGATACTATTCCGTAAAAAAAAAAAAAATCATTTTTCCCTACTTATAGCTTTATATGCCAGCTTCGTGTGACGTGCCCATCATTTCGTTAATGGTGACAGTTATTATGGTACTTCGATTCAAGTAAGACACTGCATGAAATGTGAAAAAGTTTAAAATAGAAAATAGGGGTTGCTAAGATTTTGCGTTTGGTACACATTACATAATATGTTGCCACGTATAAAATTCAGCTGAGATAATGAATTTTTCTTTATAGACTTTGGTGGAAGTCTCAGTCACCAATCACGGAAAAATTAACCTGATGTAGCGCACTCATCTGCAACCGTCCGAGCCAGCGAAAAAGCCAGAATGAGATATTCTCAACATTCCTCACATCTCAAACGGTTTGAGATATGGAAACAAGATTTTGGCAAATGACAGCACGCAAAGAGAAGAGTGCTTTGCCGTATGGTTAACATGCAAAACTTAATTATTGACCGCATTATACGATGAAACAATGTAATTATTAAGGGGCATCGATAGCTGGTGAAACGAGACATACTGTGGGATATAGTACAACTTAAGTGAAGACATTACAAGCTCATTTTTGTATCGGCGATGTGCTTTTTCATAAACGTTTCCTCCCTATTTTTCCTCAGTTTCTTACTTAAAAAACTTCATAACCACTGTCCATTTTCAATTTCTCGCGGCGTAATGAACAGTCCATTAAATTTTGGGCACGCAGGCGCGCAAATAAAATTTCCTCCACTGATATTTCGGCCGCGTATCGTCCGGCCATCCTGAGTGAGTCATAAGACTGACGACAAGATGCCAAGCGCGGCCTTAGATGCTCCACCGCGGCGGTACTGCGCATGCGAGTCAGAGATGGTCGGCGGCAAAGAAATACGCTTATACATGCACCGCCTGTGGCGAAGGCGTACAGACATTCGATTCGCTTATCGATGTATGATCGGCGGCGGTGACACCGTGACGACTTCTCTGCAGTTCAATTACCCCAAGAGCCGGATTCCATGCTTTGTCCAAATTAAAACAATTATCTCTGTTAATTAAATTATTAGCTGCTCTAATCTCTATACCTTGAAGACAGATTCCCAAAAGGAAGACGTGGATGTTAAAATATTCACATCACTGTAATTCATGGAATGACCTGTACCAAGACAATGTTCGGCCACAGCTGACTTGTCTGGCTGTAATAAGCGTTTGTATCTTCGATGCTCTACAGATCTCTCATGAACGGTGCCTGTTTGATCTCTGTACGATTTCTCACAATTTCCGCTATAAATCTGATACACACCCGCTTTACGAAGCTGTAAATCGTCCTTCACAGAGTATAGCTGCAGCAGTCTTCGTTGGGGGGGGGGGGGGGGGGGGGGGGGGGGGGTGAAAGACCACCACAACACAGAGTTTCTCAAGAATACACCCACATCGGCAAAAAAGTACTAGATTTGAAAGAATTAATATCTTCTTCCTAGGTTTCACATTGAATGCTCTACAAATTTGTTGCGGGGAAAATCCATTCGATTTAAAAATGCTCTTAAGGTATGTAAGCTCTTGTTGCAAATTGTCTTTATCGGAAATAGAGTGTGCCCTATGCACTAAGGTCTTAAGAACACCTACGTTCTGTGAAGGGTGATGGCAGCTACTGGCAGATTTGTATACGTTGGTTTCCGGTATACGGCGTGTCCTAATGTGCCATCAACTTTACGGATAGCGACAACATCCAAAAATGGGAGGTAAACGTCTTTTTATATTTCCATAGTAAATTTGATACTATAATGGATGGAATTCTAATGCTCAAGAAATCGATGTAATTCATTCATCCCGTGAAGCGATACCACAAATGTGTCGTCCACGTACCTCCAGAAGACCGTTGGTTTAAAACTTGCTGAGTCCAGTGCCTTGTCCTCGAAGTCTTCCATGAATAAATTAGCTACCAGAGGGTAGAGGGGGCGTCCCATGACAACACCATCGATCTTGTATGAATGCATGGTTTCTCGGCGATATGAATTAATAAAATGTTCTCAGGCTTCCAGCGGTTAAAATCGCACGAGCTTCCGACCGAGCTCTCCCCGGTCATTGTCAAGTGGTAAGACTGACTACTGTGTCGCCGTGGCTGCGTCGTTATACAGCCGCACTGCTAGCTGTGACGTCACTGGTGCTCTCTTCCTCGACAAACAGGGTGTTGCAAAAAGGTACGGCAAACTTTCAGGAAACATTCCTCACACAAATAAAGAAAAGATGTTATGGGGACATGTGTCCGGAAACGCTTAACTCCATGTTAGAGCTCATTTTATTACTTCTCTTCAAATCACATTAATCATGGAATGGAAACACAAATCAACAGAACGTACCAGCGTGACTTCAAACACTTTGTTACAGGAAATGTTCAAAATGTCCTCCGTTAGCGAGGATAAATGCATCCACCCTCCGTCGCATGGAATCCCTGATGCGCTGATGCAGCCCTGGAGGATGGTCTATTGTATCACATCCGTCCACAATACGAGCACGAAGAGTCTCTACATTTGGTACCGGGGTTGCGTAGACAAGAGCTTTGAAATGCCCCCATAAATGAAAGTCAAGAGGGTTGAGGTCAGTAGAGAGTGGAGGTCATGGAATTGGTCCGCCTCTACCTGTCCATCGGTCACCGCATCTGTTGTTGAGAAGCATACGAACCCTTCGACTGAAATGTATAAGAGCTACATCGTGCATGAACCACATGTTGTGTCGTACTTGTAAAGGCACATGTTCTAGCAGCACAGGTAGGGTATCCCGTATGAAATCATAATTACGTGCTCCATTGAGCGTTGGTGGAAGAACATGGGGCCCAATCAAGACATCACCGACAAATAATGCCTGCCCAAACGTTCACAGAAAATCTGTGGTGATGACGTGACTGCACAAATGCGTGCGGATTCTCGTCAGCCCACACATGTTGATTCTGAAAATTTACAATTTGATCACGTTGGAATGAAGCCTCATCCGTAAAGAGAACATCTGCACTAAAATGAGGATTGACACATTATTGGATGAACCATTCCCAGAAGTGTACCCGTAGAGGCCAATCAGCTGCTGATAGTGCCTGCACACGCTGTATATGGTACGGAATCAACTGGTTCTCCCGCAGCACTCTCAATACAGTGACGTGGTCAACGTTACCTTGTACAGCAGCAACTTCTCTGACGCTGACATTAGGGTTATTGTCAACTGCACGAAGCATTGTCTCGTCCATTGCAGGTGTCCTCGTCGTTCTCGGTCTTCACCAGTCGCGAGTCATAGACTGGAATGTTCCGTGCTCCCTAAGACGCCGATCAATTGCTTCGAACGTCATCCTGTCGGGACACCTTCGTTCTGGAAATCTGTCTCGATACAAACATACCTCGCCACGGTTATTACCCCGTGCTAATCAATACATCAAATGGGCATCTGCCAACTCCGCATTTGTAAACATTGCACTGACTGCAAAACCACGTTCGTGATGAACACTAACCTGCTGATGCTACGTACTGATGTGCTTGATGCTAGTACTGTAGAGCAATGAGTCGCAGGTCACACAAAAACATCGAAGCCAACATTACCTTCCTTCTATTTTGCCAACTGGAGGTGAACAGAGGAAGTACAGTACATACTGACGAAACTAAAATGAGCTCTAACATGGAAATTGAGCGTTTCCGGACCCATGTCCACATAACATCTTTTCTTTATTTGTGTGTGAGGAATATTTCCTGAAATTTTGCCGTCCCTTTTTGTAACACCCTGTATATAGTCATGTTTTCATTCCGCGTCCGTCGCGCCCGTTTTAACATCGCGATAGTCGGGTTCCGTCCTTGTTGATGGTGTTTTCAGCGGTTTTTATTTCAATAGCTTCTTTTATGACGCTATCGCAAAATCCCTCCTTCATATCGACATGTTTCGTCGAATAGAATTCGATGTCCACTTTCTAAGGCGTGGTCTTCCACGGCTGATTTTTCTGGATAGCGTAGGTGTAAGCACCTCTCGTGTTCCTTCCCGTCGTTGCTCTACCATGCGTACTGTTTGGCTGACGTAGTAACAGCCACACTGACATGGTATCTTGTACACTCGAAGCGTTCTAAGCTCTAGATCGTCCTTCACAGGCCTCATAAGCTGACGAACTTTTGCTGGGTACCTGAACACCGATGAAATGTTATATCCCTTCAGTAGCCTGCTAATCTTTCCCGACACTGTACCACAGAAAGGCTAAAACACAAGTTTCTTGTTTTCTTCTTCGGTGGTGTTCTCTTCTCTCTTAGTTTGTTTTTTGCGTGTCGCGCCAGATATAGCCTGTGATACCTGTCCGTGGCTGTAACCGTTTTCCCGGAAGACGTTTCGGAGGTGGCTCAGTTGTAGTGGCAGACTTGCTGCGTCTGGGACGACTTTAGCACAATGAACGAGGGTATTCAGAAGGCCACTTTTTGTGCCGGATGGTGGTGGCTGAGTTACCGATCTGTGTGTGTAGGTTTCCTGCGGGCACTGTGGCTGAGGTGCCCGTTGGTTTTCCGTCGAACGAGTACGTGAAGCAAGGGCAGTGCATCATCTGTCTCGTAAACTTGATGTGGCCGAGGAGAGCTCGGTCGAAAGTTCGTTGGATTATAACCACCTGACGCGGCTGGAAGCCCGAGAAAATCTTATTAATTCATATCGTTACGAAACCACGCATTCATACATGGCGTACCTCTACTGGGGGGGGGGGGGGGGGGGGGAACGTGGCGCCTAGGGAACCTGCTTGGGAAGAAGGCTAACCTGTTAAGCTCTCTAGCCTTCCTGCTACGCTGTCGAGATGAGAACGCGATTCCACGATTTACCTCGGCAGCCAAGTGAATCTACCGTTCAGCCAGCCAGCTCTGCCCTGTTACGGGAAACGATATACTTCACTAGGAGGCAGCTGGATTTAAAAGGTCGCGAACTGCTGGCTATACATCTGCAGTTGACAGAGGTACTCTCACAATTAGATTTTGAGTGGGTCGACGCTGCCACCACAGCAAAAGAAGGCCACAGAGAAACAGAAAGGGTAGTTCGCGCGGATATCTTAACAACAACACGGTGCAGAACGGAAATCAACAGAAGGAACTGTCATCAATATGACGGAGAAAGAGGTCGATGCGGGTGCCATTTCGGCGCTTAAGAAAGGTCTTAACTTCGCACCAGCGCCTCAGAGCATCCCTGTCTATGATGATATAAGTGGGGTTGAACAAGCAATCCGTAAGATGCCTAGTGAGAATGCTGACGAAATTCATCGCGAAACGTGTCGCATCATTTCAAAATCTAAACCACCGAGGTCTAACTTGACTAGGGCTAAACGCAATAGTCTTCACGCACTCCGCAACGACGCACTCATCGTGGTTCTGCCAATCGACAAGGGCAATGCATCCGTCATTCTAAATAAAGCTGACTACGATGCCAAAATTCAGTTAATGCTTGAAGAGGATATATAGCGTTAACTGCCACGGGACCCGACGTCAAGAATAATGAGGAAGACATCAGAGCTTCTAAAACAGTCAATGCTGGAAGAGGGAGTTATTGTGACTCTCCTCCCTCAGGGGCCGAGACCACCTACGCTTTATGGACTACCAGAAATCCACAACCGGATTCTCCTCTTCGTCCCATTGTGAACACCATTGGGTCACCCACTTATAGACTGTCAGAACACCTGACCAGCCTCCTTGCACCGCATGTGGGTCGTCGTGTGCATCACATCAAGAACACCGTCGACTTTCTCAACAGAATTGAACAACTGTGCCTTAGTCAAGGAGATATGATGGTTAGTTTTGGTGTGGTCTCCCTGTTTACACGTGTTCCGGTCAAAGACTGTATAGATCTCCTCTCACAATTATCTGATAGCACAATTGTGGGACTGTTTAAGCACACAGTGACATAGTCGTACTTCCTACATGGCGGCCAGTATTTCGACCAGTTGGACGGCGTGGCTATGGGAAGCCCTCTGGCTCTATCCATAGCCAAACTTTTTATGGCAAAATTTGAAGACTTCGCCTTGGACACGGCTCCAGGTAAACCAAGTTGCCTTTAGCGTTACGTCGATGACTCTTTCATCATGTAGCCCCATGGTTGTGAATTTTTGGAACACGTGAACAGCATTCACGGCCACATCAAGTGTAAGATGGAAGTCGAGACAGAGGGTACATTGCCCTTGCTTGACGTCCTCATTCGACGGAAAACCAAGGGGCACCTCAGCCACAGTGTCTACTGAAAACCGACACACACACACACACACACACACACACACACACACACACACACACACACACACAGATCAGTATATGCACGCTCTAAGCCACCACCATCCAGCACAAAAACGTGGCGTTCTGAATACCCTCGTTCATCGTGCTAAAGTCGTCCCAGGCGCAGCAAATCTGCCACTAGAACTGAGCCACCTCCGAAACGTCTTCCGGGAAAACGGGTACAGCCACGGACAGGTGTCCAGGCTATATCTGGCGTGACACGCAAGAAACACACGAACAGAGAAGAGAACACCACCGAAGAAGAAAGCAAGAAACTTGTGTTTTAGCCTTTCTGTGGTACAGTGTCGGGAAAGATTAGCCGACTCCTGACGAGATATAACATTTCATCGGTGTTCAGGCCCCCAGCAAAAATTCGTCAGCTCATAAGGCCTGTGAAGGACTACCTAGGGCTAAGAACGCCTGGAGTGTACAAGATACCATGTCAGTGTGGCTGTTACTACGTCGGCCAAACAGTACGCATGGTAGAGCAACGTCGGAAAGGAACACGAGAGGTGCTTACACCTACGCTATCCAGAAAAATCAGCCGTGGAAGAACACGCCTTAGAAAGTGGACACCGAATTCTATTCGACGAAACATCTGTCGTTATGAAAGCGGAGGGATTTTGCGATATCGTCATAAAAGAAGCTATTGAAATAAAAACCGCTGAAAACACCATCAACAAGGACGGATGTTTGCAGCTCAGCACAGCCTGGAACCCGGCTATCGCGATGTTAAAACGGGCGCGATGGACGCGGTATGAAAACATGATCATATATGGCGTGGAAGAGAGCACCAGTGACGTCACATCCAGCAGTGCGGCTGTATAACGACGCGGCCACGGCGACACAGCAGTCAGTCTTACCACTTGAGAATGACCGGGGAGAGCTCAGTCGAAAGCCCGTGGGATTTTAACCACCCGACGCGGCTGGAAACCAGCAAATTTTTATTAACTATCCAATCTTCTCATAAAATTCACCATTAAACTGGAAATAAGATGATAAAAGCACATGTTCAAATAAGGCCGTAATGTTCTTATCAAGATGTTGGCTGATAAGAGAAAGAGTCCTTTAAAGGTACCGGTGCATAATGACAGCAACGTCAGGCTAAATAATAATGATGTGGTAGTTAGTTTTGACGTGTTAAGTCTCTGAATAAAATCCATAGAATTACGAATGTGGTGACTCCATTTTCCTACCAATTGTTTTAATTAGGAAGCCAAGTGTTTGGCAGAAAAATACGTCGGTGAACCAATAGCGCTCGTTATAGGTCTCATAGACCTCTACACTCTCATACTTAGACATTTTGTGAACTTTAGGAAGACCATAATATCTCGGTGGTACTTCTTTTGACTTCCTTTGGTAGTGATGAAGCGTTCAGCAAGGCAGCAGTCCATACTGTCACCTTGATAGTAGGATCTTTGTTAATCTTCCGGTATGCACCAGAACTAAGTAGACCACATAGCTCTTCCTTGTAGACTTTCTGAGGCAAAAGGACCGGAGCATTACCCGCACGCGCTGCAGTCGGAAAACTATAAGCGCGACGCCATAGATAGTACAAGGGTACTAATATCGATACGCGCTGCTGCTGCGACTCACGGAGAGAGAGGATAACAGCATAACCGCGAGAGACTAATCACAGAATATCAACCAAAACCAAGATTTAATGGGAAGCATAACACGAGCCAGCCACGGCTCAACCTCCCGCCCTCAAACAAACACGATGCCGGAAGGGGGGGGGGGGGGGGGTGGCTACTTAACCATCAGACTAACTAACTGGATTTAACCTGGCTAAGGTGAACCCAGTACTGGTTACCGGAATGGTTATCCTTAACCAGCAGATTCAACGGGCCTAAAATGCGCAAATTGGTGCTAGGCCCCAGAAAATGAGGAGTAAATTTACTCATATTTCCGACACGCACCTGCCTACTGGGGAAACTACGGACATAGACCTGATCTCCTGGCCTCCCTCTAAAGGTTCGCCGATTACGATTGTAACGCTCACCTTGATTATTATGGACCCTGAGTATATTACGTCTGGGACGGTTCCAGTTTTCATTGATGACTTGAGGAACTAGATCTTGAATTCCCCACAAGTTCGGAAAAGGGGAATTAACAGGATAGGAAAGGATCAAAGAGGCGGGAGTAGCTCCCAAGGCTTCATGATTGGCGGTATTAAAAGCAAAACTAAGCCAAGGAAGAATAGAGTCCCACTTACTAGGCGTTTTCTGAAATCAAAGCGGATTTACGATTTCGGTTAACCCTCTCCGTAAAGCATGCCTGCGGATAATACGACGCAGTCGTGATATGCTTGACACCGTTCTGAAAATAGGACGCCTTGAAAGGAGCCGAAAGGAAGGCCGGCGCATTATCGCTAACAATTTTCTTAGGGGGGCCAAACACAATGAAAACCTTAGTTAAATGAGAAATAGTGGTGGTAGCAGTGACGTTACGGCTCGGAAGGAGCCAAGTGAATCCGGAGAACGCATCAATAATAACTAACACGTATCGATGACCTTTCTTAGTACGAAGAAAGGGTCGTAGATAATCGATATAGAGCTTGTGCGTAGGACAGGACTCGCGCTCAGAGCTCAGCAAACCCTGTTGAAGAGCATTCTTGGGTTTGACTACATTATACAGCCGATATTGCTATACCATCTCTCTGACATTTCGCTCCATGGAGGGCCAAGAGGCTTTGACTTTTTTCAGAGTCTTAGGAACTTGTAAGTGGCTACCCACCAACGAATCATGAAAGTACCGAAAAACCGGGCGCACCAGAGCTACTGGCAAACTTCTTTAACTGCTTCGCATGCCCGACCCTTTTACGCAGAATGCAACTGTTAATAATATACTCATGCGACAGTTCCCCAGCCAAATAGGGTCCTGATCCCGACGCTGAGCGACATCAAACTAAAGAGGAATTTCTCCCAATCCTGCCTCCATCTGTCTCCCGGGTTCCCTCACTAGGTGTAGATTCGGCGAACTACCGGCTGAGGACATCCGCAAGGATATTTTCAGTGTCTCTCACGTGTTTAACTTCAAATTAAATGCGTACCTCTCATCTGGCACTACGGCCAGTTTTACGCGGCCTAGCCAGCACCCAGCTCAAAGCCTGATTGTCGGCTTCTAACTGAAATTCCCGATGCTCAAGGCAGAAGTGGTACTTCTCCAATGCAAACAAAACGGCCAACGCCTCGCACTCGTAGATGGAGTACTTAAGTTCGGCGCCAGTGAACCGACGAGACGCGTAAGCTAATGGCTGCGTCTGACCTTCGAACAGCTCAAATACCAGCATTAGATGTGTCATTTTGGACAATAAGCCTTTTATTAAAGTATGGTACTCCTAGAAATGGAGGATTGGCTACAGCTGCCTTAATATACTCAAACGCGGGCTCCTGGACAGGTCCTTATTCAAAACGCACTCTCTTCCGGCACTGTTCGTTTGAGGTCGCGGCCAACTAAGCAAAATTAGGGACAAAACGATAAAATAGTTCAACACGCCTATGAACCTAGCAAATTCCGCGTTTATCAGTAGGCGGAGGCAACGCCCGTAGGGTCTTAGTTCGCTCTTGTTCGATGCGAATACTCTGACCTGACACTAGGTGACCTAAGAAGAACACCTGCTGCGTTTCTAATGTCATCTTACTGGGTTTAACAGTCAGCCCGGCTCCCTGAAACCTCGAAAGAACTTTCTGGATATGATCCAAATGGTCCAGAAACGAACGGCTATAGATGACTAAATCGTCCAAATAATTATAGGCAAACACTAATTTCAAGTCCCTAAGGATATTATCCAGCAAACGAGTTGCCAAACCAAAAGGAACTCTGTCAAACAGATTCCAATCAGTACAAAATGCGGTAACATGTTTACATTCTTCAGCTAATGGAATCTGATAACAGGCTTGGTTCAAACCAAGAACAGTAAACCAATTAGTACCGGCAAACCAGGTAAAAGTTATGTAGATCAGAGGCAGAGGCACATTCGAAGACAACCTTAGTGTTCAAGCACCCGGTAGTTAACCACAGGTCTGAAATAGTGCTCCTGATCCTTGGGAACATGGCATATGGGGGAAGCATAAGTAGATGTAGAAGGCGTAATAACTCCTTGTTGGAGCATTTGTGATATTCTCGCCTTCAGTATCTTCACCTTAGGAGGGGAGAGGCGACGTGGGGGCTGCCTGACAGGACTATCGTCGGATAGAAGGATATGGTAATTAAGAACATTAGTGACACTCAAGTTATCACTAAGAAGCTCAGGAAAACTCTGTAACAAATCCCGTAATTGAGAAGCGTGATGCGGCGAGAGATGGGTAAGATCAAACTCATTAGCCACATCCTGAACGGCCAATGCATCTGCATTTCGATGCACAATACGTTTAGCGCACTTATGAAAGAAATATAAGGTGGCTTGCGGAGTATGGATGTAGAAACTTCTCCACAGGACCTAACTTAAAGAAAAAGGTGTGCCCAGAATAATCCAAGAATAACCCAGTATTTACTGAAATCACATCCCAAAATTAGATCGACCGGCAGCTCCTTGACCGAGGCTAATGACAATGGCCAGGAAAAATCCCCCATCGATATACTCCCTCGGACCCAATCATGCAGAGGCAACACCTGGTCATTGGCCACCCGACATCTCTGCACCGGAGAAAGCACCGACCGAAGTTTCGTAAAATGACCAACTTCCAAAAACCACTCGAAGCACAATAATGAAAATGAGCTACCAGAATCGGAAAGAGCACAGATCGGTTCGCCACCTACTCGAGAACAAACGTAAGGCGAGGGCGGTGAAGAGGGAGCGACAACACGGGTACGCCAGCGTCTAAAGGCTCGATCACGAGATAGCTGCCCAGTCCGGCGTCATTTATTGGCTCTGAGAGCGCGAGGCTGAATCCGAGAGAGCTCCAAGTGAGCCGTGCTGCCGCACCTGAAACAACACCGGGGTTCCAGTTTTACTGCTTCAGCGGATGCAGACACTTCGGAATTTCCCTTGCCAGCGCCGGTGGCCTGCCCCTTAACTTCGTGACATACATCGTATCCAAGCGGCAACGCCCATATCGCTTCAACCGCGGCACGGAGTTCTTCCCAAGCTGAAGGCTGATTACGGAAGACATAGTGCTACTTATTCGCAACGCGCATTCCCCTAAGAACAATAGACACCGGCTGTTGTTCAGGCAAATCGATTAACAAAGCCAAGGACGCCGTCTGAACTCTGTCCACATACTGATGTAACTGCTCTTTATCCCGCTGCAACTCCCAAATGTAACGACATTCAAGCGGTTTTCGAACTCCTGTGGTCAATCTCTGCCTAATGACGAGCTCCCTGAACTGCTGTAAGGAGAACACTTCAGCCATGGCTCGGAAGAGGAGGTTCTGCAACTCACTTCTAGCTAACAGGTACGGCAGTGACAAAATTACTTGGTGTGGAACCACGAAAGGGAGAAGCATAAAGTTCAAGACGAACCGACAACCGTAATAATGTTTCGACCTGTTCAAGCCGCTCCACGACTAATTCAGTAATATCACGAGAGGATTAGGCAACTTGGCAAACATTGCGTCTAACTTCACCAAGGACGTAACAGTACCATCCCGGGTAGGCTCTCGCCCTCTCCCGAACACAGCAAGTCCCGCTACTCAATCCTCCTCTCACCAACTCTAAACACGTAAGATTAAACTGCAATGCACTAACCAAAGAGCCCAATTCGGCGGCTAATTTTTAATGGTGATCTTCCAAAGCTAACATGCCCAAATCCGCTTTCCGATTTGTTAAATACATTAACTGGGCCTACACCGTATCCAATAGACTGGCACTAGGTTGAGTGCCTTCCAAAACGCAAATAGTGTCCACAAGGCCCCTAACAGCCTTCAACAAAAATTCAGTGGCCGCTCCTGTCTCACCCAACACCGCCGGCGTGACGTCAACCGGCTGAAAAACGGCAGCACCTAAACGGGCCACTAAATCCGGATCACTGCCCTCAGTAGCTTGGCGCCTTATTTCCAACTCGTAAACAAGATGTTTCTGAGCAGGCCGATCCCCGGACTCTGACTGACCGCCATTACAATACACCTGAAACAATCAACACCCAAAACAATGTGGTGTCACAGAACAGAAATAAAATTTAAACTAACAGTAACTGGAATGGCAAGAACACAAACGTAACCACGCTCTGCTACCAGTGAAATCCCTGGGCTAGCAGGACGGAGCGGATGCGGTTATATTTGTGGAAAGAGGTCAAAATATGTTACTGTCAGTTGCACACCAACATACAAAATTTATTTCTTAAAACACACAATCAGACAAGCAAGAATCAAAACTCTCAAGGTTTTAACGAAAGACCTCCTTTGATTTAATTTAGATCGGCTGAAGGCCACATCGAAAATCCAAGGCACAAGGCCTAAGCAAGGTACAGGAGTTCTTCTGGCGGTTTCACTTCTTCAGAATTTTTTATCTTCAATATAAATAGGCTGAAAGCCTTAGCTTTAATTTTATCCCATATAACGCGGCTGAAGGCCTCACGTTAATCAAGAATAGTCTCGCGGCTTAAGGCCGAGACAAAGATTTTTAAAGTTTAATTTAAATTGGCTGAAAACTCGGTTGAAGGCCGCATATCAACAAAACAATTTTACGGATTTTGCCTGGGAAGAAGAGCTTTCAATTTGAAACGGCTGAAGGCCTGATCTCAAAATACTTCGTGTAAAACTCTGCTGCAGGCCTCATATTAAAAAATAACAATCTTATGACTTAAGGGCAAGACAAGGATTTTGAATTTTTAATTTAATAGAGATTAAAACACACATCATGGAGAAAACAATTTTACGACTTAAGGCCTAAAGGAAGAGATTCTGAATTTCAACTAAAATAGGCTAAAGTCTTTATCCTAAAACGCTTCACATAACACTCGGCTGAAGGCCACATACGAAACCCAAACAATCTCACGTCTTAAAATTAAAAATTGGAAATTTCTTTGTCTGGGCTTTAACTGAAAAACTCGGCTGAAGGCCACATAAAAACTACAAAATATTTCTTCCGGCTTAAATCCTAGACAAAATTTTCAACTTTTGATTTTAAAAGGCTGAAAACTCGGCTGAAGGCCACATACCAGTCAAGAAACTTTTTTTACGCCTTAAGGCCTAAGAAGAAAAGCCTTGAAATTTCAATAAGAAAAAACTCCGCTGAAGGCCACACACAGTACTTAAGACTAAAAAGGAAATCACTCTGTAAAACACAAGGAGCGACGCTCAGAAGGTTCTAACCTGGGGAAGTAACTAACGCACTTTTAGGTGAAACAGGCAGCCAGACCGACAACGTCTTAATCAAAAGGCAACCCAACAAAAAGCCAGCCGAGGAACCAACCAACAACATCAGTTCTACTGCATCTGAACAGCAAAACGACAACAAGATGTCAATCGCACAACGTTCCGGATACTGGTGGCCAATCAAGCCAAATGAGAATAAACGCCCAAAACTACCAACACCTTAGCTGTCACACTACACGCTGTGCTGTACAATACCAACACGATGTGGAAAATACACTGCCAGAAACTACGTCAACAACCACTTTAGGTCACTGGAACGTCAACGGCCACAACACAGGAGATACCTCTGGTACACTTAATTTAAGTCATTCCTTCATTAATGAAGTTTAACACCACACAGGAAGACGGCTGCAATTCTAGTCGACTTCAATGCACACACGTTGTTGCTCGCGTGGATCTCTCAGAAAGTGACAACCAGGATCAAACCAAGAGATGTGATAGCAGTTGAGGCTTGATAGTAGGTTAAGTGAGCACTCAACTTTAGTGTCCAGTTTCGGTGGATGACGAACTTCGTAACCCTCACAACAGGCGCCTCACAACTCCAACCGCACGTGCACGCCGCCAGCGGCTCCGGTCTGACCACGCGCCACAGAGACTTCCTCGTTGCTCTGACCCAACGGACCGACTGTCACACACAGCACACCCGGAAAACATATCCGCCACACCAGACATAGTACAGCAGTACTAGTATCGATACACACTGCTGCGGCTCACGGAGAGAAGACAGCAACGTTATTGCGGTAACCACTGGGCTACAACAAATGATTAAAAAAAAAAAGCAAGGCACCCATCCAGCCAGTCACGGCTCACATACGTTGCAAAGAGCAATGGTGCTGACAATTCTTTTCTGTATTCAATACTGCCTTCTCACGTTGCCATCCTGATAAGTCAATGTTGACTTTTATAGAAGAGATATTCATTTTCCAAAAACATCGCAGTTCTTCCACATAAAACATGTTCCTTAATTCTACAACAGTTATTCAAAAAATGGCTCTAAGCACTATGGGACTTAACATCTATGGTCATCAGTCCTCTAGAACTTAGAACTACTTCAACCTAACTAACCTAAGGACAGCATACAACAGCCAGCCATCACGAGGCAGAGAAAGTCCCTGACCCCGCCGGGAATCGAACCCGGGAACCCGGGGGTTGGAAGCGAGAACGTACAACAGCTATTGTTTCTATACAGGCTACACTTTAGTTTCTCTTTTTGGCGTGCTTCTGCCTAGAGCGGAATGCTGTCTGTGTATTTCATTGGTCAAATTTTTCAGTGTAACGAAAATATGATTCTCCATAAATTGTTGGAAACAAAGAGTAGGATATGACCAAATGAGGAAGCAAATAGACCAGCGTGAGGCCTAGTTTTGCGAAAAACGATTTAACTTCTTTAAATAAATCAGGGTAACTGAGAAAAAGTTAAATCTTTCGTTGCTGATGGGATACATCTGTCATACTAAAGTCATACGCAGTGTTTAGAATTGTCACGTCGATGTCTCATATCTGCCTAGTGTTAGCGAGATGCTTTAGGAGCTTTAAGTAGAATGCTATGGACCACAGGGTGTACTAAAAAAAAGTCTGAAGTAACTAATTGTGTTTTCTTATACATCGTAGGTATTGTTTTGCAACACTACTATAGATCTCAGAAATTCTGCTAGTTTGTACATAATGCGGATGTAGTGGAACATAGATGCTCCAGAAAATGGCGCAAAATGTGCAAAATATTGATTTGTGTTATATCAAAGTCATCTGTAAATATTATGTCGAAATTTTGTGACCATACTTTGTCCATAATTAGCGTCCTGATACAATCGCTCTAAAACAAAAAAATTAAGTCTGAAATCCTAGGTTCACTTGAAAATATGTATCTATTAGGCTGGTGCAGAAGTTCACAGCTTTTTCTTTTTTTTTTTTTGTCAGCTGGTATTCAGGTTGCTATGGGTTTATTTAACGATTGTCAGTTTTTATTTTTAGTTTACTGTTGCTATTTGAGTTTACATGTTGAAATATTGTGTATGAAGATAGTGAGTGGAGCTGTCGACGCTACAAAATGGAGTACAAACAGGAGAAATCGGAACATTTCCGACATTTTTCACGGTCTCAGTTCATTCGAGGGGCTACAGCAACGGAGGCACCCAGAAACATTTGCACCGTGTGTGGGGATAATACTATTGGACTATTGGACAGAGAACTCTAAGGAAGTGGTTTTCTCTTGCTAAGGAGGATCGTTTTGACGATAATGATTTCGCTGTTTGATGGAAGTCGTTCACACTCATGAACCCACAATGATCCACGCGAGTGTACTCGAGAGCTGGTAAATGTGGTAAACTGCAATTATTTCACCACCGTACGAATTTAAGTGTAATGGGAAAGGCTCAAACATCAAGAGTACGGGTGCCGCATGCCCTAAGCCAAAATCACAAAATCAGCAGGTGACCACATGTGCATCATTGCTTGGCTCGTGAACAACACCGACGATGACTACTCCGTACCGCTACTGGGGTGCAAAATAACAGATGATGGTCGAAGTACAGAGGATATAGAATATAGACTGGAAATGGCAAGGAAAGCGTTTCTGAAGAAGAAAAATTTGTTAACATCGAGTACAGATTTCAGTGTCAGGAAGTCGTTTCTGAAAGTATTTGTATGGAGTGTAGTCATGTATGGTTCAAATGGTTCAAGTGGCTCTGAGCACTATGGGACTTAACATCTATGGTCATCAGTCCCCTAGAACTTAGAACTACTTAAACCTAACTAGCCTAAGGACAGCACACAACACGCAGTCATCACGAGGCAGAGAAAATCCCTGACCCCGCCGGGAATAGTACCCGGGAACCCGGGCGTGGGAAGCGAGAACGCTACCGCACGACAGCCGTGTATGGAAGTGAAACATGACGATAAATAGTTTGGACAAGAAGAGAATAGAAGCTTGCGAAATGTGGTGCTACAGAAGTATGCTAAAGATTAGATGGTCAGATCACATAACTAACGATGAAGTATTGAATAGAATTCGGGAGAAGAGGAGTTTGTGGCACAACTTGACAAGAAGAAGGGACCGGTTGGTAGGACATGGTCTGAGGCATCAAGGGATCACAAATTTAGCACTGGAGGGCAGCGTGGAGGGTAAAAATCGTAGACGGAGACCAAGAGATGAATACACTAAGCGGAGTCTAAAGGATGAAGGTTGCAGTAGGTACTGGGAGATGAAGCAGCTTGCACAGGATAGAGTAGCATGGAGAGTTGCATCAAGAAAGTCTCAGAACTGAAGACAGCAAACAACAACAATGCTAACACAGGGAAACGAAAGGAATGGTTGAGATTAGCAAAGCAGCAACTCCCCGAACAACGACCTGTAATCATCTACAAAAGATGATGTTATGCATCTGGTGCGCTACGAATTGCTTCCCCGAAGTGTAACCATCACTGCTGACGTTTATTCTCAGCAACCGAGACGTTTTGCAGACGCAATCCAAGAACGACAAGGAGGAAGACCGCGTGAAGTGATGCTACTCCACGATAATGACCACCCGCATTTTGCTAGGCTGAGGGAAGACACTATACGGGAGTTGTGTTGGGGAGTCCTTCCGCAACCACGTTATTCAGCTGATCTGGTGTCCTCATACACAGATACAACCTTGAAGGAACTTCCCTTTCCAATGAAGATGCTCTATGAACATGGCTCGACGAGTTCTTCGCCTCAAAACCACGTGATTTCCACAGTCGCGGAATATAAAACGTACTCCAGCGTTGACGGATTGTTTTAAATAGAGAAGGAGAACGTATTATTGATAAACGTCTGTGTTACGTTAGAACTTATGCACCAGCCAAATACCTTTTCTGCATGAGACACGGCAGTCCGCAGAGCTTACCGGTGTGACGGGATGCCGCAGCGTGAGGGGAACGTGCATCCAGCCATGAGGTTGCCCCGCTGAACTGCAGGCGTTCATGAACAGTACAAGGCGTAGGGTAGTATCTGACAACTTCTCGGGCTTCAAACTACCCATTTCAGCGGTAGTATTGCTCGTAACGGGAATATTTTTCAGTCTCTGAGTTTTGACGTTATAACAACAGCAGTTGCCGAAGAGCACTGAAACACATAAATCAAAAGAAGGCAGCTGTAGTAGACGAAATTCCTTCAGAGTTCTTGAAACTCTGGGTGAACTTACCTTCGTAGCACCATTCCACTTGGTAAGCGAGATATATGCATCGAGTAACACATACTCTGACCTCAATAAAAAATATAAAACAGCAATTCGGAAGATGCTGACATCTGTGAAGAATATTACGGCTACGAAGAAGTCTCGGACGAAATATCAGCACAGGTCAGTTACTGGATGCAGCAGTATTCCGAGCACTTTATTCACCGTGGTCGTTTCTTTACGTTTGATTAGCCAGATAGGATTCTACAAGCAGTCACCTGAATTACTTCTTAGCAGCTTCCCTTACGGTTGGGCAATGCCTTTGCCACACACATAAAGAAAGACGTATTTCACAAAAAAATTGTCAATGTAAAAGGATTCCTTTCCTGGTTAATGGTTGGTTTACGATATCTCTCAGAATTCGCAACCACTGTGTCCTGATGATTAGTAAATCTTCTTGGCCTCAGTATCATCCACGGGCAATTATCGTCCTAACTTACAGACAAAGCAAGTGGAGGTCCTTCTGTACATACAAAAGCTTGGTCAATGTTGGGCGGTCACATCATTGTCCGGCGAGTTGCAATACCTACCTGTCACTCTGGGAATGATGGGATTCCCTCAAACATATATACATGAGATAGTCCTTCGGATGTACGCGTGAGACTCCTAGCAGTTGACGTCTAAATGTGGTTTTTTATGTATTTATTTGCAATGGATTTCGGTGTCTCTCCATTTTCTGGCATGTCTACGGTACCACGTGATCAGGCGTGTACCGGGTAATCATCAATATACACATGTCTCATAGAGGGTATAACACCAAAAATGCAGACAAAGTACCGTCTGCAACATCCAAAATTTTCGCCGTTTAATTTTCGTTGATATCTTGCACTATACTCTTGATTCTGATGCTATATGCTGCACTACAGAAATTAAATACATCAATAGTTCGATTACGTATTAAATAAAAATTTGACTGTATATAATTGATTGTAATTATAATAGAAATATTATAAATTGCCGGGTAATAGCCAAGGGAGCTTTATTGAGATGTATCAATAGCAACGACGAAATGATAATAGCTGTACCGATGTTTATCTTTGCGCATGGAGAGCCTCTGTCGCGTGGCGTGCAGATGGGAGGCAGAGCAGTTTGTGTCATGAAAGAGTGCGGAAGTGTTTGTTGAACGCTCCGGCCGACCCGGTGTGTACCTATACTCGCGCCAGTGTAGACATCCCTCACTCGTTAACCTGCGATTACTGAGAGCACGGTAGGAGTGGACAGGCGGGGGAAGCTGCAGTTTCAGCTGTTGCCTGTCCCGTACGTATCCGTGGCTCTGGAGACGACTCGGGGTTCCTCTCATCAAGCAGCAGCAGCAACAGCAGCTCCGCATTGTCGTCGGCTACATACTTGTCATCCGCACAGCTACAATATCGAAGGACTGTTAATTGACAAACATTGTAGTGTAGAGAGGCTTCAACCAGCAACATTTCATTCACAGAGTATGAATAACTTGAATAATAACTTGCAAAAGTTAAAATTTCTAGGACACCTGTGTTGCATTGTCCTCACACATTATTACCATGCAGGGTCCCTTTCCTTTCCATGCAATCATCGAGTGTCATAAGAATATCAAAACTGATTCAGCAGATTGTAGCGCAGTCGTTAGGCATTTGTACAGGTTAGTTGATATATTCATTGCGTGTTCCGCTTGCGTTATCTAGGCACGTTCTCGTGTTTCGGTAACTGTAGTGAAACATCGATTAGAATGGACAGGGACTGCGATTGCTGTGTTCGGATGAGGGTTGACTTGGCATCCCTTCGCTCACAGCTGCAATCGGCGCTGACTTCGGTCGCGCAGCTTGAGGCTGTTGCCAATGGGCACCACTGTGGGGAGCCGGGCTCGGGTATCACGGGGATGTCAACCTCGTCCCGTCTGTCCCCAGATCGGTCTGCCGCTGTGGTTGCCCCGGTTGCTGCCCGCAGTGGGGCTGAGCCCTCGCCTGTAGTTGATTGGGAGGTCGTTCCAAGGCGTGGCAGGCAGCGAAAGGCGTCCCCGGAGGCTGATCATAAAGCCTCCCCTGTGCGTCTGACAAACCGGTTTCAGGCACTGTCTCTGGCTGAGCCAGATGTAGCTGACTGCCCTGTTTCAGAGGATCATTCTCAGCCTTCAAGGTCTGGGCAATCGCAGAGGGTGGGCTTACTGGTAGTTGGGAGCTCCAATGTTAGGCGATGTAATGGGGCCCCTTAGGGATACGGCGGCTAAGGAGGGGAAGAAATCCAGTGTGCACTCCGTGTGCATTCCGGGAGGAGTCATTCCTGATATGGAAAGGGTCCTTCCGGATGCCATGAAGAGCACAGGGTGCAGCCAGCTGCAGGTGGTGGCACATGTCGGTACTAATGACGTGTGTCGCTTTGGATCTGAGGAAATTCTCTCTGGATTCCAGCGGCTATCTGATTTGGTGAAGGCTGCCGGTCTTGCTTACGAGATGAAGGCAGAGCTCACCATCTGCAGCATCGTTAACAGAACCGACTGCGGACCTTTGGTGCACAGCCGGGTGGAGGGTCTGAATCAGAGGCTCAGACGGTTTTGCGACCGTATTGGCTGCAGATTCCTTGACTTGCGCCATAGGGTGGTGGGGTTTCGGGTTCCGCTGAATAGGTCAGGAGTTCACTACACTCAGCTGGCGGCTACACGGGTAGCGGAGGCTGTGTGGCGTGGACTGGGCGGTTTTTTAGGTTAGAAGTCCTCGGGAAAGTGCGGGATGGGCTGCAATGTCAAAGGGTGCTTGGCAATTACAGGACGTGCTTGGATCAAGGAACCGTCGGAATTATAGTTGTAAATTGTTGTAGTTGCGCTGGAAAAGTCCCTGAGCTTCAAGCGCTAATAAAAAGCACAGAAGCTGATATCCTTATAGGTACAGAAAGCTGGCTAAAGCCTGAAATAAGTTCTGCAGAAATTTTTACGAAGTCTCAGACGGTGTTCAGGAAAGATAGATTAGGCAGAATTGGTGGTGGACTGTTTGTGTCTGTCAGTAGTGGTTTATCTTGTAGTGAAGCCGAAGTAGGTACTCAGTGCGAATTCGTATGTGTGGTGGTTATACTTAACAACTGAATTGGCTCCTCCTACCGACCCCCAGACTCCGATGATATAGCTGCTGAACAGTTCAGAGAAAATTTGAGTGTCGTAACAAATAAATACCCTCACTCTAACGGTTATAGTTGGTGGGGACTTCAATCTTCCCTCGTTATGTTGGCTAAAATACTTGTTCAAAACCGGTGGTAGGCGAAAACATATTCCGAGATTGTCCTAAATGCTTTCTCCGAAATTGTTTCGAGCAGTTAGTCCACGAACCCACATGAATTGTAAATGGTTTCGAAAACACACTTGACCTCTTAGTCACGATGCTATTAGCTCTGGACTGTTTGTGGCTGATACAGGGATTAGTGATCACAAGGTCGTTGTAGCTAGGCTCAATGCCATTTCTTCCAAATCCACCAGAAACAAACGCAAAATAAAAGCGGATGAAGTGTCACTAGAAGCCTTCCTAAGAGACAGTCTCCATTCCTTCCGAACCGACTACGCAAATGTAGACGAGATGTGGCTCAAATTCAAAGATATAGTAGCAACAGCAATTGAGATATTCATACCTCATAAATTGGTAAGAGATGGAACTGATCCCCCATGGTACACAAAACAGGGCCGAACGCTATTGCAGAGGCAACGGAAAAAGCATGCGAAGTTCAGAAGAATGCGAAATCCCGAAGATTGGCTAAAATTTACAACATGCGAAATTTGGCACGGACTTCAATGCCAGATGCTTTTAATAGGTTCCACAACAAAACATTGTCTCGAAATTTGGTAGAAAATCCGAAGAAATTCTGGTCATATGTAAAGTACACAAGCGGCAAGACGCAGTCAATACCTTCGTCGCGCAGTGCCGATGGTACTGTTACCGACGATTGTGAAGCTAAAGCGGACTTACTGAACGCAGTTTTCCGAATTTCCTTTACCAGGGAAGACGAATAGAACATTCCAGAATTTGAAACACGAACAGCTGCTACCATGAGTTTCTTAGAAGTAGATACCTTCGGGGTTGCGAAGCAAGTCTAATCGCTTGATATGGGCAAGTCTTCAGGTCTAGATTGTCTACCGATTAGGTTCCTTTCAGATTACGTTGGTACAATAGCTCCCTACGTAGAAACCATATACAACCGCTCGCTCACCGATAGATCTGTATCTACTGATTGGAAAACTGCGCAGGTCGCACCAGTGTTTAAGAAGGGTAGTAGGAGAAATCCATCGAACAACAGACCTGTATCATTGAATACAGTATATGCTCCAAAACCCTACTGAAAACCGACGTCAACCATTATGAATTGCCTCGAAGGGAACGATCTATTGATACGTAATCAGTATGGTTTCAGAAAACATCGTTATTGTGCAACGCAGCTAACTCTTTATTCGCACGAAGCAATGGCCACTATCGACAGGGGATCTCAAGTTGATTCACTATTTCTAGATTTCCGGAAAGCTTTTGATACCGTTCCTCAAAAGCGCCTTCTAATCAAGCTGCGCGCCTATGGGGTATCGTCTCAGTTGTGTGACTGGATTCGTGATTTCCTGTCAGGAAGGTCGCAGTTCGTAGTAATAGACGGCAAATCATTGAGTAAAACTGAAGTGATATCAGGTGTTCCCCAGGGAAGAGCCCTGGGACCTCTGCTGTTCCTGATCTATATAAATGACCTGGGTGACAATCTGAGCAGTTCTCTTATTTTGTTCGCATATGATGCTGTAATTTACCGTCTAGTAAGGTCATCCGAAGACCAGTATCAGTTGCAAAGCAATTTAGAAAAGATTGCTATATGGTGCGGCAGGTGGCAGTTGCTAAATAACGAAAAGTCTGAGGTGATCCACATGAGTTCCAAAAGAAATCTTCTGGAAATCGATTACTCGATAAATAGTACAATTCTCAAGGCTGTCAATTCAACTAAGTACCTGGGTGTTAAAATTATCAACAACTTCAGTTGGAAGGACCACATAGATAATATTGTGGGGAAGGCGAGCCAAAGGTTGCGTTTCATTGGCAGGACACTTAGAAGATGCAACAAATCCACTGAAGAGACAGCTTACACTACACTCGTTCGTCCTCTGTTAGAATATTGCTGCGCGGTGTGGGATCCTTACCAGGTGGGATTGGCGGAGGACATTGAAAGGGTGCAAAAAATGGCAGCTCCTTTTGTATCATCGCGTAATAGGGGAGAGAGTGTGGCAGATATGATACGCGAGTTGGGATGGAAGTCATTAAAGCAAAGACGTGTTCCGTCGCGGCGAGATCTATTTACGAAATTTCGGTCACCAACTTTCTCTTCCTAATGCGAAAATATTTTGTTGAGCCCAACCTACATAGGAAGGAATGATCATCAAAATAAATTAAGAGAAATTAGAGCTCGAACAGAAAGATTTAGGTGTTCGTTTTTCCCGCGCGCTGATCGGGAGTGGAATGGTAGAGAGATAGAATGAATGTGGTTCGATGAACCCTCTGCCAAGCACGTAAATGTGAATTGCAGAGTAGTCATGTAGATGTAAATGGGGGGTAAGAAATGAAAGAGGAAGCAGCCTGGTAGAATTTCGCACAGAGCACAACTTAATCAAAGCCAACACTTGGTTCAAGAATCGTAAGAGAAGGTTGTATACATGGAAGAATCCTGGTGATACTAGCAGGTATCCGATAGAGATTTAGGAACCAGGTTTTAAGTTGTATCTTACCGTTGTATAGTCTAAGAGATTTCCAGGGGCAGATGTGGACTCTTACCACAATCTATTGGTTGTGAACAGTAGATTAAAACTGAAGAAACTGCAAAAAGGTGAAAATTTAAGTACATGGGACCTGGATAAAACGACTAAACCAGAGGTTGTACAGAATTTCAGGGGGAGCATAAGGGAACAATTGAAAGGAATGGGGGAAAGAAATACAGTAGATGAAGAGTGGGTAGCTTTGAGGGATGAAATAGTGAATGCAGTAGGGGACAAGTAGGTAAAAAGACAAGGGCCAGCAGAAATCCTTGGGTAACAGAAGAAATATTGAATTTAATTGATGAACGGAGAAAATATAAAAATGCAGAAAATGAAGCAGGCAAAAAGGAATACAGACGTCTCAAAATGAGAACCACAGGAAGTGCAAAATGGCTAAGCAGGGATGGCTACAGGACAAATGTAAGGATGTGGAGGCTTATCTCACTTGGGGGAAGATAGATACTGCCTACAGGAAAATTAAAGAGACCGTTTGAGAAAAGAGACCCAACTGCATGAATATCAAGAGCTCCGATGGAAACCCAATTCTAAGCAAAGCAGGGAAAGCAGAAAGGTGGAAGGAGTATATAGAGGGTCTACGCAAGGGCGATGTACTTGAGGACAATATTATGGAAATGGAAGAGTATGTAGATGAAGATGAAATGGGAGATACGATACTGCGTGAAGAGTTTGAGAGAGCACTGAAAGACCTGAGTCGAAACAAGGCCCCGGGAGTATATAACATTCCATTAGAACTACTGACAGCCTTGGGAAAGCCAGTCGTGACAAAACTCTACCATCTGCAGGCGAAATACCCACAGACTTCAAGAAGAATATTATAATTTCAATCCCAAAGAAAGCAGGAATTGACAGATGTGAAAATTACCGATCTGTCGGTTTAATAAGTCACAGCTGCCAAATACTAACGCGAAATCTTTACAGACGATTGGCAAAACTAGTAGAAACCGACCTCGGGGAAGATCAGTTTCGATTCCGTAGATATATTGGAATACGTGAGGCAATACTAACCCCACGACTTATTTTAGAAAATAGATTAAGTCTACAAATGCTAGAAACGTATGTTTGCCTTTCCTTAGAGTATTCCAGTCAACACTGTCAAAGCTTTCTCTCTTTCAATTTCTGAAGGTAATATACAGGGAGCGAAAGGCTATTTACAATTTGTACAGAAACCAGATGGCAGTTATAAGAATCGAGGGGCATGAAAGGGAATCAGTGGTTGGGAAGGGAGTGAGACAGGTTTGTAGCCTCGCCCCGATGTTATTCAATCTGTATATTCAGCAAACAGTGAAGGAAACAAAAGAAAAATTCGGAGTAGGTATTAAAATCCATTGTAATTCTATCAAAGTTTTTATTTCATCTCAATGTCATCGGCAAACCTCAGAGACAGCAAAGGACTACGAACAGCAGTTGTGGGGAATGGATAGTGTCTTGAATGGAGGATAAAAGATGATATCAACAAAAGCCAAACGAGGATAATAGAATGTTGTCGAATTAAGTCGGGTGATGCTGAAGGTATTAGATTAGGAAATGTGACACTTAAAGTTGTAAAGGAGTTTTGCTATTTGGGGAGAAAAATAACTGATGTTGGTCGAAGTAGAGAGGATATAAAATGTAGACTGGCAACGGCAAGGAAAGCTTATCTGAAGAAGAGAAATTTGTTAACATTGAGTATAGATGTAGGTGTCAGGAAGTTGTTTCTGAAAGTATTAGTATGGAGTTTAGCCATGTATGGAAGTGTAACATGGGCGATAAATAGTTTAGACAAGAAGAGAATAGAAGCTTTCGAAATGTGGTGCTACAGAAGAATGCTGAAGATTAGATGGGTAGATGACATAACTAGTGGGGAGATATTGAATAGGATTGGGGAGAAGAGAAGTTTGTGGCACAACTTGACTGGAAGAAGGGATCGACTTCTAGGACATGTTCTGAGACATCAAGAGATCACCAGTGTAGTGTTGGAGGGGAGCGTGGAGGGTAAAAATCGTAGAGGGAGACCAATAGATGAATACACCAAGCAGATTCAGAAGAATGTAGGTTGCGGTAGGTACTGGGAGATGAAGAAGCTTGCACAGGGTAGAGTAGCATGGAGAGCTGCATCAAACCAGCCTCAGGACTGTAGGCTACAACAATATAAATTAAGAGAGCGCAATTTCATTTACTCTGTATTAACCTTAGAGAGTGACTTCTGCTACCTTGGTATTTATTTGATTGTTGTTATTTTAAAAGTGAAACCGATTTCTCATATGCTTAAAGGTAATTCAGTTCAATCTTTCAATAGTCAAAAATAAATGCTTGCCGTTTTCTAAATTTTGCATTAAGTTACACTGAGGTTACTGAACGTCTTTTTTTGCATTACATTTAACGTTACTTTCAAAATTTAGTGTTTCAGAATGAGTAACTTCAAGTAGTGGGGCAACTGATGACGCGATTGATGTTAGCTGATGACACGATTACCGTTATCCAAGATAGTGGCTTTTGGAGGGATGATAGCTCAATTGCGCTACCTCTACTAACCTAAAAAAATGGCGAGAAAGAATTGGCTATCTCCACTAACCTAAGTCAACTCTTCCTAGGAAGTAGGCATAAGTCTTTATTTAAACCATTAGAGGTAGTACCACTATCAAGTGTTTTCGCCATGCTCTTGTCAAATGTTCACGAATTTTCCTCTAAGAGCTTACTCCTGCAGCTGATGCAAGTTATTATGATTTTGTCATTTAATTCGAATATAATTTTTATAAATTTGTTTAAATATGTTTAAATTTGATTAGATTTCTTTAAATTTATTATCTACCTACGGCATTAGTGTGTTACCACCACGAGGCTGAGATACAGGTTGTCGGTATGTTACATGAAATCATTCAACTCTACACATAAGTCCTTATTAAGCAGTTAGAGCGAAATTAACGTGCATTTTCCAAGAGGATTGTGGTACTGCCTCTAAGAGCTTACTCCCACAAATCATGTGTTGCCTCCACTAGAGCCTGCTCATTCAATTCGGATATAATTTGTTTAAATTTATTATCTACCTACAGCATTAGTGTCGTGTTGCCGCCATAGGGGGCTAAGATATCGATAGCTCTATTACTTGCACTGGACATATGTCCTTATTTAAACAATTAGAACCTCTACAACCATCAAGTGTGTTCGCCACCGTCTTTGAGAATGTTCACGAAATTTGCTCTAACACTTTATTCTTGCAGCTGATGAGAGTTAGTATGGTGTTTCCTTTCAATTCGAATATAATTTGTTCAAATTTTTATAAATTTATTGCCTATCTGCTGCATTAGTTTCATGCTACCGCCATAACAGGCTGAGATATGAATAACTGTATTACATGAACTAGACATAAATCTTTTTTTTAACGACTATAGCACTACAACCATCCACTCTGCTCACGAAATTTGCTCTAGCAGCCGATGGGAGTTAGTAGCGTGTTTCCAATTCACTTCGAATATAATCTCTGTAAATTTGTATTAATTTCTTTAAATTTGTTTAAATTTATTATCTACCTACAGAATTAGTGTTGTATTACCGCCACAAGAGGCTTAGATATCGATGTTTTAATAGCTGTAGTACATGCACTGTATCTACGTGACAGCGTTGTGTTTCGTCCTCGGATAATAAACATCGTTCGGGTAGAGTAGAGTGCGGGAATCGGCATAAGAGTGTGACATACGTAAAAAGAGAGCCAGACTTTGACGCTCAAAACACCAGATCTCTTCCACTGGCCCACAACGGAGCCGGTGTTGGTCTGTATTCTAGACGTTGCAGTTCACACAGGCGAATCTGCAAGATGGGTCCTATGGAGAGTCCCTCGAATACCAGGTCGAACGTACACCAGGATCGAGCGTCACCGCGTTGACAGAGCACCATACTACGTTCCAGTGCACGGTAGGACACGTCAATTCGACGACATTAAGCGACCGGCGGCGAAGTAGTGTGCGGCAGGTGACTGGCTGTTGGTAAGCGAGAGACGGGGAGGTTGCCGTACTCCAGGTAAAGCCTGCCAAAGCAGGAAAAGGGCACCCGTGTCTGACCTGAGGGTCAAGGGAACACGGTGCCAGGCCATCCGTCAGTAGGCCGGTGAGGCTGGTCGGTCATCGTCGCCAAAGCCTGCGGTGCAAACTAACGAAGAGAAATACTGCTCGATAGTGAACACTGACAAGGCCAAGTCCGCCTCGTTCTTTCGGAAGAGTGACGGAGTAATATCGAACCTTTAATATCATTCCAGCGCTGACAAAGGAAACGAATGCGGCCACGATGCTCCGAGCTATGTGTTTAGGCATCGGTAGTGTTTGCGCTACGTGCGGAATTCGTGATGCCCGATAGACGTTAACATATTCGGTCCGTTGATGTGGGTCCTACACACGAAGACGAAGATCCACAAGCCCAGCACTTGCAAGAGACTCCGATAATTGATGGTGGTCGTGCGTGAGATGTAGTCCGTGAAGTCGATACCGAGACAACGGATTTTATCGCGCAGTGCCACCCTCGCAGGTGTCATCCCACGCCAGTGTTCAAAACCATTGATTTATGTACATTTACACGGCATCTCGAAGCTTCGAAGTGGCTAACCAATCCAATGATTTTCGAACATCACTTTCGTCACGAAGAGGTAACATCAGATCATCAGCATACGCAGTGCACCTAAAAAAGAAGCCACCAAGAGACAAACCCGTGAGGCGGTGCCGCAGCCCGCACAACAAAGGTTCTACTGCAAGGCGTACAGTATTGTCCATAATAGGCGTACCTGTGTAACACAGCGGCGAATTTACAAGGTGTTCGACAGTCTAACGTTGACAAGCGCTTTCCCTGTTGCGCCACGTAGGAGACGAGTAACACCTCGGAGGAAGCGTCGGGGTAATGCTTATTCTGAAGAACAGCAGTTTAGTACGTATGACTGACGCAATCAAATGCTTGACGAACATCGCAGCCAGAGCTCCCGATACGCGACGCACCTTAGTGAGGGCAATCAGCGGCACAGGGCGGAGCGGATATTATGCGTCCCACCTATCGATGACTCATCAATTGATAGGACACGGGATGTCGTACGCAGAATTCGAGCTGCCACTCGATGCGTGAGATTTAGGAACCAGGTTTTAAATTGTATGACATTTCCAGGGGCAGATGTGGGCTGTGACCACAATCTATTGATTATGAACTGTAGATTAAAACTCAATAAACTGCAAAAAGGTGGGAATTTAAGGAGATGGGATCTGGATGAACTGAAAGAACCAGAGGTTGTAAGGAGTTTCAAGGAGAGCATAAGGGAACAATTGAGAGGAATAGGGCAAAGAAATACAGTAGAAGAAGAATGAGTAGGTTTGAGGGATGAAGTAGTGAAGGCAGCAGTGGATCAAGTAAGTAAAAAGACGAGGGCTAGTAAAAGTCCTTGGGTAACAGAAGATATATTGAATTTAATTGATGAAAGGAGAAAATATAAAAATGCAGTAAATGAAGCGGGCAAAAAGGAATAAAACCGTCTCAAAAATGAGATCGACAGGAAGTGCAAAATGGCTAAGCAGGGATTGCTATAGGACAAATGTAAGGATGCAGAGGCTTATTACAAAAAACTCGATGGTTTGTCACCTAATGGTTCCATGTCACAGACATCAGCGAAAGTTCTTCACCAAGTGTTATGCACAGATCACATCTGGATCACCAGTGAAGACGGAACAGGCTAATATTGTTGCTCACATGCCAGTTGCGCAGTGAACTAGCTTTATTGCTGTACACCTGTACTGTGTTGAGGGACAAGGATAAAGTGATGGCATGGCGATGTAACTTGATGAGGTTTGTTTGCCATAAATACATTGACTCTGCACAAAAGAGTAAACAAGTAACCGGCAAATGAAATCTATTTATAATGTCTACTAGCTGGTGAATGCGGTAAATGATGTTCTCACAGGAGTGCACGTTGAGGGCATACAGGCCTCAGTGATATGAGCATGTCGTCCGATCACGTGACCATGGAATATCAATGGACGTAAGTCTGGAGTGAAGCAAACTTTCTTAATGAACCACCAGGCACACTGTACTTAGGAACGAAAGCGAAACATGTGGACAGCCCTAAATAAAGCCAAACACATCAGTAGCTCACGTTAAGCTCAACCCAAGTAGTCCATGGCTTGTGCACCAGACCCAGAATACGTGTATACACGGTACTATAGCCCATCTCAAACTGGTTTGTTTTTTACTCCTGTGTGCATCATACCATTGTCATAATTTGGCCTAACAGAATATTTGCTTGTCAGTGGACACCACGTGCCACACGCTTTGCGCTGATTGCCGTCCACATATTTCTGCGGGACAGCTGTCGTGATAGTCACTAGGGGAAAGATAGACACTGCCTACAGGAAAATTAAGGAGACCTTTGGAGAAAAGAGAACCACTTGCATGGATTTCAAGATTTGAGATGGAAACGCAGTTCTAAGCAAAGAAGGGAAACCAGAAATGTGGAAGGAGTATATAGAGGGTCTATACAAGGGCGGTGTTCTTGAGGACAATATCATACAACAGGAGGAAAATGTAGATGAAGTTGAAATAGGAGATATGATACTGCATCAAGAGTTTGACAAAGCACTGGAAGACCTAAGTCGAAATAAGGCCCCAGGAGTAGACAACATTCAATTAGAACTACTGACAGCCTTGGGAGAGTCAAGCCTAACAAAACTACCATCTGGTGACCAAAATGCATGGGACAGAAAAATTACCCTCAGACTTCAAGAAGAATATAATAATTCCAATCCCAAAGAAAGCACGTGTTGGCAAATGTGAAAATTACCGAACTATCACTTTAGTAAGTCATGGCAGCAAAATACTAACGCGAATTCTTTACAGACGAATGGAAAAACTGGTAGAAGCCGACCTCAGGGAAGATCAGTTAGGAAATATTGGAATACGTGAGGCAATACTGACCCTACGACTTATCTTAGAAAATAGATTATGTCTACAAAAGCTAGAAACGTAGGTTGGCCTTTCCTTAGAGTATTCCAGTCAACACTGTCAAAAGTTTTCTCTCTTTGAATTTCTGAAGGTGGCATGGGTAATATACAGGGAGCGAAAGGCTATTTACAATTTGTACAGAAACAAGATGGCATTTATAAGAGTCGAGGGGCATGAAAGGGAATCAGTGGTTGGGAAGGGAGTGAGACAGGTTTGTAGCCTCTCCCCGATGTTATTCAATCTGTATATTGAGTAAGCAGTGAAGTAAACAAAGTTTTTATTTCTTCTCCACGGATTTTAATACATACTCCGAATTTTTCTTTTGAGGTTCGGCGATGAAATTGTAATTCTGTCAGAGAGGGCAAAGGACTTGGAAGAGCAAATGAAAGGAATGGATAGTGTCTTGAAAGGAAGATATAAGATGAAAACCAACAAAAGCAAAACGATGATAGTGGAATGTAGTCGAATTACGTCGGGTAACGCTGAGGGAATTAGATTAGGAAATGAGACGCTTAAAGTAGTAAAGGAGTTTTGCTATTTAGGAAGTAAAATAACAGATGATGTTCGAAGTAGAGAGGATATAAGATGTAGACTGGCAATGGCAAGGTAACAATTTCTGAAGAAGAGAAATTTGTTAACATCGAGTATAGATTTATGTATTTATTTCATCTCAATGTCATCGGCAAACCTCAGAGATAGCAAAGGACTACGAACAGCAGTTGTGGGGAATGGATAGTGTCTTGAAAGGAGGATAAAAGATTATATCAACAAAAGCTAAACGAGGATAATAGAATGTGTTCGAATTAAGTCGGTTGATGCTGAAGGTATTAGATTAGGAAATGAGACACTTAAAGTAGTAAAGGAGTTTTGCTATTTTGGGAGCAAAATAACTGATGATGGTCCAAGTAGAGAGGATATAAGATGTAGACTGGCAATGGCAAGGAAAGCGTTTTTGAAGAAGAGAAATTTGTTAACATCAAATATAGATTTTAGTGTCAGGAAGTCTTTCCTGAAAGTATTTGTATGGAGTGTAGCCATGTATGGAAGTGAGACATGGACGACAAATAGTTTAGACAAGAAGAGAATAGAAGCTTTCGAAATATGGTGCTAGAGAAGAATGCTGAAGATTAGATGGGTAGATCACATAACTAATTAGGAGGTATTGAATAGAATTGGGGAGAAGTTTGTGGCACAACTTGACTAGAAGAAGGGATCGGTTGGTAGGATCAAGGGATCACCAATTTAGTATTGGAGGGCAGCGTGGAAAGTAAAAATGGTAGAGGGAGACCAAGAGATGAATACACTAAGCAGATTCAGAGGGATAGAGAAGCTTAAGGAGCTGCTTCAAACCAGTCTCAGGACTGAAGACTCCAACAAAAACAACGTGGGATATGGAGGGCAGTCGTTGATGATTCCAACCATTTGACGAGTTCAAATGATGGTCCCTTCACAGTGTTGACGTGCTCGGTTGACAGTCATCTGTCGAGCCCGTGTTTGTCGCATAACGGAACAATACCTGAGGATGGCGTAGTAAAACTCTGTGATTCCCGGGGGGAGGGGGGGTCAGGGATTTTCTCTGCGACGTGATGACCGGGTGTTGTGTAATGTCCTTAGGTTAGTTAGGTTTAAGTAGGCACAGTCTACACGTGTCTCCAACTGCCGGTTGACATTCCGGTGAGATCAGGTAAGCGGGCAGCGCCTACGCCATAGTAGTTGTCGTCGAAGCTTGATGGTACAGGCGTAAGCAGTGTGATCAGTAAATGCAGCTGGCCACAACTCGGCTGCCTTGACCGCATCCTCGAGAGAGCGGGATGTATACATCCTTTTAATTCTGCTTGATTAATGTCCCGTAAAGTGCGCGAAACCCTATCAGCACAGATGATGATCCAAGTGTCTATCTAATCGAGCTCGCAAATGACAGTGCCGAGTTCTGGGCGTAGTGTATGCTGAGGAATTTGGTCATAGCGAATTGTACAATAAAACTGCCCCCGATCACCATATCATCTATCCTGCCTGGGCATAACTGTGTTAATTCCTCAGTAAAGAACTGAGGAACGTTCACGCCTTTTGTTGGTACCGGACGCTGCGTAATCATTGACGAGGAGTATCTCTGGGATTATAAGAGCCATGCCCCTGGCATTTGATAGGTAACTTATATCGGTCCCTATTAAACTTCCTTTGAAAAGTTTTGAGGGGCCACTGCCTGTATCCAACGCATGTGATACGCGTGTCGTGCATCCAGAGATGTCCTGGAAGCCAAGAATGTATATTTCCTGCAATAAGGCCACCTCAGTGTCGGCTGAATAAAGTATGTCGCGTAACAATGCAAGATTCTCGCGCAACTGGATGATATTGATGTTAATCTTCACGAATCGACATGACTGTCGTTCGCCCTCGACGGCAGCGTCAGTCATCGGTGCGACAGGTTCGCTCACCCGCACGCCACCCTGACGTTACCATTACCATGTTGTCCGCAGGAGATGGGTAGGATGATGTAACTCCCCCTCTTCTGCATGTGGTGTGCCCACCTGAGAGTCGTCCGCCCACGAGTTACTGGAGAGAGGCTGTCGGTGTGGTTCATCGGCTACCAAAGAAGCCCCTCTTGTTACGATTCCTCGCGGCTGCGTCGGCGTTCCATCGCCCCTCCATCCCCGCACTAGTGTCAGCAAGAAGAAAAGTCCGTCGTGGCAGTTCCTAAGAGTGAGCAGCGTCGGTCGACAACTCCGGAGCACGGACATCCACGACACTGTCGACATCGGTGTGATCGTTTGCCCCTGCCCACAAGAGACAGTCCCGAGACGGCGTGCCTCCGTGCCTCGGCGCCTTCAGAGAGGAAAGTTCGGGTTGGCACGACTCGTGAATCAACATCCAGCCGCTCGTTGTGAGGTGACGATTGCTGTTCAGGTCAATCAGGCGACTCCGTCTGCATAAGGAGGACCGTATGTGGCTCATCAACAGCGTCTTCGCCCGCCTGCGGTGGCAGCATGTCCCGATCCCCGCCACACGACGTCGCAGATGTACATAAGTAACTGGCAGGATCGATGGAGGAACGTGCTGTGCCGCTTCTCTTGAAGGACTCTTGGCGATCCGCCCCTGCAAATAATCAGAGCGAATGTTACTCTCCTGGCTGCTTCCTGAGCATGTGCCCGGTTGTCCATCGTACGCGATAATTGTACGACATCTCATTTTCATTTTGCTCGTTGCATCTGCTCGGGGCGGACGTCGTAAGCCATCCGTTTAAGTTCGTTGTTGCTCGATTATCTCAGTTTTTTTTTAATACAGAGGGCAGCTAACCCTCTGACCGAGCACGCTGAGCTACCGTGCCGGCGTCCATCTAAGCCACCAAGGGCACAGAGGATAGCGCGACTGCGGGGATTTACCTCTGGCACGCCTCCTGCGAAATCCACATTGTGCGAATGCACGAACAGTGCCCGAACTCTTACGGGAATCGGCAATGCGCCGTGAGGAATGAGTATAATGGGCGGGGACACAACGAATGTAGTGCGGGACAATACGTTGAGAATGTGGGTTTCGCAGGAGGCGTGCCAGAGATAAATCCCTGCAGTCGCACTATCCTCTGTGCCCTCGGTGGCTTATATGGATAGAGCGTCTGCCGTGTAAACAGGAGATCCCGGGATCGAGTCCCGGTACGGGCCACACATTTTCATCTGCCCCCGTTGACGTATGTCAACGCCTGTAAGCAGCTATGGGTGTTCATTTCATCGCAATATCATTCTAACGAGCTGCATGGTCAGCGATGGTATCTGTTCTTTCGGACATGTCCAAGAGAACAGATACCACATATATATATATATATATATATATATATATATATATATATATATATATATATATATACTTGAGAGGGGGGGATAACGGACTTCGTGGATACCTCAGAAAGTGGCCTTACACCCCTGCCTGCGTGTTCAGCGGTATCAGCGCCGGTAAGTCCATCAAAGTACGTAAACTGTGGTTTGTCGGCAGTGCACTGTTCTTCGTCAATCATCTAAATATTGACTACGCTGGCTGTGTGCTAAAAGTGAATACCAGTTGTGTCCTGTGGATCTAGACGCAGTTCGTCACGCAACAAGTTTTCTACTTCGTGTGCTCGCGGTCTCGGATATTCGGCTTGGAATGTAATCTTGGTAGTGTTCTTCCTAAATGAGTTCGTCATGTCATTGCAGTGAGCTTGTAGTAAGCGTCTCGCGCTCGCGAACGCCACGAGGCCGGCGGGGCGGCGACGACGCGTCCTCGCCGGTCCGTCACTGACGGCCAACTTTGGTCGCAGTAATTCTACCGACGTGGAATTCTTATATTTCGACCGTGTCTACGAGTTCGAATAATGATTTCCAAACGAAGCGAAAGGATGAGTTAAATTGCAATGTATCTTGACAAATACTATATCCTAACTATTGTGTTGCTTCTATTTGCAGTCGTAAACAGCAAGCTGAATCTCCACAAATCGCTGAGATGTGAATACAGGCTCTTCTGAACTTGGGCATTGGTAATGCTCTGTTCTTGGACTCTAAATTATTATTTTGCCTAAATTATTATTTTGCCCCTCATTGTACATTAGTCATAGCAGGACGTCAGGTTTTGCCGGCCTCTGTGGTCGAACGGTTATAGACGCTTCAGTCCGGAAACACGCGGCTGCTACGGTCGCAGGTTCAAGTCCTGCCTCGGGCATAGATGTGTGTGATTTCTTAGGTTAGTTAGGTTTAAGTAGTTCTACGTTGTAGGGTTAAGTCCCATAGTGCTCAGAGCCATTTGAGCCATTTTAATAATATTGTTTACTTTTTTCGCACTCCACGGGGTCAGTAATCGTGTTCTGATGCAACCACAACTCCAATTGCGAGACGAGCTGCAATAGGTATCCAGGTTGAGGATCCGTGGTGCGAACACACGGATCCAAGTGGTCCCCCAGATTCTCGACTGGTTTTAAATCCGTGGAGTTTGGTGACCTGGTCCTCTTCGAACTACACACGTACACTGCCAACTGTGTGACAAGTTGCATTGTACTGATGATAGATGCAGTGGTGCTGAGGAAAAATGAGCTGCATATAGAAGTCGACACGGTTCACAGTGGTGGATGCATACATGTTATGATCGACTGTGCCTTCCGGAATGACGATATCACCCACGGAAGGCCACGGAAAGATATCCAGGTCATAACGTTGCCCCCCCCCCCCTTCCCCATCACCCCCTCCCCCGCCTGGACCATTCCGATGACTGTTGAAGGGTACCTGCTTTCAGATGTCTCATTCAGATGAAGCGTAAAACGTGATTTACCTGAAAAGGCCACTCGGTGGACGTCCAGTTGCAGTACTGGCGTGCAAACTCCACCCTTCGTCGCCAGTGAATGGCAAACAGCAGTCGCCACGGGCGCAGGAAGCGGGCGCCTACTGCTCAAGCCCACAAGTAGCACCGTAGGAGTACGCATTAGGAGTGATTTAAAATGGAATGATCATATAAATTTGATAGTCTGTAAAGCAGATGCCAGACTGAGATTCATTGGAAGAATCTTAAGGAAATGGAATCCGAAAACAAAGGAAGTAGGTTACAGTACGCTTGTTCGCCCACTGCTTGAATACTGCTCAGCAGTGTGGGATCCGTACCAGATAGGGTTGATAGAAGAGATAGAGAAGATCCAACGGAGAGCAGCGCGCTTCGTTACAGGATCATTTAGTAATCGCGAAAGCGATACAGATATGATAAACTCCAGTGGAAGATGGAGAGATGCTCAGTAGCTCGGTACGGGCTTTTAAAGTTTCGAGAACATACTTCACCGAAGAGGCAAGCAGTATATTGCTCCCTCCTACGTATATCTCTCGAAGAGACCATGAGGATAAAGTCAGAGAGATTAGAGCCCACACAGAAGCATACCGACAGTCTTTCTTTCCACGAACAATACGAGACTGTAATAGAAAGGGAGAACCGATAGTGGTACTCAGGGTACCCTCCGCCACACACCGTCAGGTGGCTGCAGGGTATGGATGTAGATGTAGATGTAGATGTAGATGTAGATTATGTCAACGACTGGCAAAGGTCCCGAGTTCGAGTCTCGGTCTGGCACATAGTTTTAATCTGTCAGGAAGTTTCAACGACTGTATTGTTTTCCGCTTCCCTTGACATCTTTCATGTACCCTCCACTGCCACTGCTGCGGCGTGCTGTCTGTGAGTGATTATTGCACGCTGACGTCAGACTTAGGCAGTGGTCACGTGGACTGTCTACATACAGACCATGCACGCCACTGAGCGAGGTGGCGCAGTGGTTAGCACACTGGACTCGCTTTCGGGGGATGACGGTTCAAACCCGTGTCCGGCCATCCTGATTTAGGTTTTCCGTGATTTCCCTACATCGCTTCACACAGATGCCGGGATGGTTCCTTCGAAAGGGCACGGCCGATTTCCGTCCCTATCCTTCCCTAATTCGTGCTTGTGCTCCGTCTCTAGTGACCTCGTTGTCGACGGGACGTTAAACTATAATTTCCTCCTCCACAATGCACGCCCTGCCTCCACCACGCTTGCGTGCGACACCAACTGAGCCGTGCTGCGGTCACGTTGGTGCTGTTCTACAACGTACAGTTTTCGCCCTCTGTTTGAGGCCAGACGGTATCGTTTAGTTGGCACGGTTGAGTTTGTTTGTCAGCTTCTCGTGTTGACTGGCGCCACTCGGTTTCGCAAGGGTTGCATGCCAGCTAGTGGCAGCTGCGGCTGTTATCGATATGTAGTAACTGTTGCCCCATCTTTGGGGCGACGTCGTTGGTTTTCTGGGTCGTGTGAGTTGGCCAGTTCGGTTGGGGACTCAGGAGGAGCCAGGCCCGCACAGTGCCAGAACACGTCGGGGCCGCTGGCGGTACGCATGGACTGCCGGATGGAAGGGCTGTGTTCACGAGGGAGTACGACCTCGTCGTAAACCGGATCCAGCAAGCTTTAAGGTCAGTGCATTTCAATCCATGTACAGAAACCTCCACCAATGTGATATCTCGCGATTCTCCAGTGACTTGGGTTCGTGTTGCTGCTCGTAGTTTCGCCGACGCGAAGAGTAGCGAGTGGAGTGCTTGGGAAAGGCAGATCTGATTAGCTTCTTATTACTATTTACTGAGTTCAACTTGTTACAATTTGTTAAGTTCAACAAACGGTAATTTTTTTTTGCCTGGTGGCCGCTAACGTCCCAGTTACCTACCCTGGGGGTTAGTGTGCGTAACGGCAGTGTAAATTCTTAATATATTGCCATTCCTGGCGTGTAAGACTTTCTGCCCAGATCACAGTGGCTTGCTTTTAAAACATTATCTGCTGTATCTGTATTTAATGGTGATTTGCTAAATTCTAACACACTGAAAACTCTTTTTTAGACAGTTGTTTACTTCTTCATTATTAACGTGTGATATTTTTTATTTATTGTTGAGTATGGAATTACTGGTTTAAAATAAATTGTGTATAACGGCCCCGTCCACAAGCGTAACCAAATCCTGCTTTCTCTTGCCTAGCAGGTTTCACCAATAACTAACAACGTAAGCCACATGAAGGGGAACGGAACAAAATCGGCAGATGTAAAGGTAATATGCAGAGTACCACAGGGACGTGTTATAGCACCGTTGCTGTTTACACTATATATATATAAGCGTGGGATGCCTTTCAAGGCTATTCGCAGATGATGCAGTTGTCTATACCATAGTATCAACGCCACAAGATGGTACGAATTTGCATAACGACCTGCACAGTTTCGATGAGTGGTGCAGGCTCTGACCGTTGACCCTGAACGTAAATAAATGTAACATTGCATATAAGTAGGAAAAGAAATACGCAACTACACAGCTATACCATTGATGACAAGCACCTGGAAATAGCATATGCCGTAAAATATCCGATAGGCGTAACTATCCAGAGCGACCTTAAGTGGTATGACCACGTAAAAGAAATAATGGGAAAAGCAGACACCAGACTCCTATTTCCTTACGATTCTTGCGATCAGTCTAACTCAGCAACGAACGAAGTGGTTTATAAGGCGCTTGTTCGCCCGATTCTTGAGTATTGTCCATCCATCTGGGATCCCTGTCAGTTAGGACAGAAGTTCCAACGAAGAGCGGCGCGTTTCGTCACGGGATCGTTTAGCTGGCGAGAGACCATCACGGAGATGCTAAACAAACTCCACTGGCAGACGTTACAAAAGAGGCGTTGTGCACCACGGAGAGATTTACTACTGAAATTTCGGGACAGCACTTTTCAGGAGGAGTCGGACAACATATTACTTCCCTCCACATACCACGCGGAGAAAATTACAGATCTTAGAGCCAATACAGAGGCTTACAGTCAATCATTCTGCCCACGCAGTATTCGCGAGTGGAACAGGGCTGGAGGGATCAGATAGTGGTACCGTAAGTACCCCCCGTCACACACAATTAGGTGGCTTGCGCAGTATGATGTAGACGTAGACGAAAATCTGAGTTTCTATCATTAAACACGATGTGAAGAGGAGCTGACATTTGCAGTTATTCTCATTTGTAATTAAAAATCAAGCACTCATTTTAACAACTGAACGAATTATATTAGTATTACTCTTGTAATACGTAGTTAGTGTAATTTTTACGAAATTCGTAGTTTTAATGCGATTATTAAAGTTTTTATATCTGGCCAGGTGAAACGTATTGACAGTCCTTTTTACAGGCGACACAGCTACAGTTCTACAATGATTTCCTGGTTCTTGTTTCATTATGGGCCATTTAGTTCACTGCTTCCGCAACAGAAGAAGAGAGAATGTTAGTTTGGCAGGAAGAATAGTTTCCTGACGATTCCTGAAAAATGTTTTTCGCCCTTTTGTAACAAATGAGTCTCCGTTTCTGTCCACAGCGTCTGGTTCTTACACAAAAGGAGCGTTTATGTTTTACGACTTTTACTTACTCCAATACATACACGGAAACATTATCAAGATAAGGTCTTCATATAAGGGTTGATCAAAATGTTTCTGTTCGAAGGCCGTACAATCCAGAAACGATATTTCAATCCGGCGAAATCCCGGTCAGCATTGAGGTACTCGCCCCATCGGTGCACCACGTTGATGAAACACGGTGTCCTGCTGCGTGAAGAAGTCCGTTGCTGCGTGCTACACATCGTCCATCCTTCAGTGGCTTTTCTGAAGGGACGAAAGGTATGACAATCACATGGGGCAGAGATCAGTAGTTGGCACAAATGCGTCACGGCATGTGCAATGTGGAGACGTACGTTATCGTGAAGCACCAGCTGCCCTTAGCGCACGCATTCTTCATTCTCTGAAGGGCGTCTACCGCTGCTTATCCTTCGGCAGTGAAGGAAACAATAACAGCACGTTGGTCCCTTTTCGACGCATTTGGTAATATGCCACGTTTAGACATTTACCGGACACATGTCGGATAGAAAGGGATACCACACTAATCCCTTGCCTGCATCTTACTGTTTATATACCCACATATAAGTAAGTTACGTTATATATATGCTGCAGCAACGCCCTAAAACGGAACTTTTTGGTCGACTCATATTATACAGAGTGTTACAAAAAGGTAAGGCCAAACTTTCAGGAAACATTCCTCACACACAAATAAAGAAAAGACCTTATGTGGACATCTGTCAGGAAACGCTTAATTTCCATGTTAGAGTTCATTTTAGTTTCGTACTTCCTCTATTCACCGCCATGATTTCATACGGGATACTGTGCTGTTCGAACACGTGCCTTTACAAGTACGACACAACAGGTGGTTCATGCAATATGGAGTTCCTGCACATTTCAGTCGAAGTGATCGTACGCTTCTCAACAACAGATTCGGTGACCGATGGATTGGTAGAAGCGGACCAATTCCATGGCCTCCACGCTCTCCTGACCTCAACCCTCTTGACTTTTATTTATGGGGGCATTTGAAAGCTCTCGTCTACCAAATATACAGACTCTTCGTGCTCGAATTGCGGACGGCTGTGATACAATACGCCATTCTCCAGGGCTGCATCAGCGCACCAGGGATTCCATGCGACGGAGGGTGGATGCATGTATCCTCGCTAACGGAGGTTATTTTGAAAATTTCCTGTAACAAAGTGTTTGAAGGTACGCTGGTACGTTCTGTTGCTGTGTGTTTCCATTCCATGATTAATGTGATTTGAAGAGAAGTAATAAAATGTGCTCTAACATGGAAAGTAAGCGTTTCCGGACACATGTCCACATAATATATCATCTTTCTTTGTGTGTGATGAATGTTTCCTGAAAGTTTGGCCGTACCTTTCTGTAACACCCTGTATATATTATACAACGTTCGTTATGGAGCAAACCTTCTAATGAGTTACATATTAACATGTTGTCGTCTTACGATCCTCGTCATTCCCGGAGTTTTAGATCTGAGTACCAACATAGCAATTTCCAAGCCGTGTAAATATCTCTACAAGCACTGTGAAATACTGAAATTTATTCCTGAAATTCAACTTAACTGTAAAAGGTATAGATGTACTACCGATGCGACATTTGAAAATCTGATACCAGGGCCGGCATAAATTTGTTTACAAGGTGTACAACTTTGCTTCCCCCGTTTTTCCCCAACATTTGAGGCTTTAGAGAAAAAAATTGATTACACTTGTATCATTCAAGGTATTTTCGACCGGTGGCCAATACGTTCTCCCATCTTTCGGGCACTGTACGAATCCAGCGTCGAAAAAGTTGTTCATCTTTTGAAACGTTCCAAGAATAGATCCAATTTCGTACTTCTTCACGAGTTCAGAACTTTTCGTCAGCCAGGCTATGCGCCATTGATCTAAACAGGTGATAGAGGGAGCAATGTGTGAAGAATACGGCGAGTGGGGTAGGACCTCCCATTTTAACGTTTCCAAGTACATTTTGACCTCCTTTACAACGTGGGTCGAGGGTTGTCGTGCTGCAAAATCACTTTATCGTGCCTCTCGCTCTATTGCGGCCGTTTCTCTTTAAATGCTCTGCTCAAACGCATTAACTGCGTTCGATAACGAGCACCTGTGATTGTTTCACTTGATTTTAACACCTCATACTGCACCACACGACGCCGAGCTGGTTCCACCAAATGCAGAGCATGATCTCGGAGTCGTGAATATTCGGTTTGGACGAGATATCCCCATGATTTTCTGCCTTTAGGTTATCGTAATGAACCCATTTTTCGTCCCCGGTCACAATGCGATGCAGATCCCTTCCGTTTTTGTCTCTGAAGCAACTATTCACACAAAAACGCCGTTCAACATCTCTCGGTTTCAGTTCACAGGGGATCCACGTTCTTTCTTTCTGAATCGTGCCCATAGCCTTGAGACGTTTTGAAATATCTTGCTGTGTCACTCCCACTAATCGTGCCAATTCTTCTTAAGTTTGACGAGAGTCTTCACTCAGCAATGCCTCCGATTCTGCATCTTCGAAAACATTCTCTATTCCACCACTATGCCGGTCGAAGACGTTAAAATCACCGCTCTTGAATCGTTGAAACCACTCACGCAACATTCTTTCACTAATAGCGTCCTTACCATACGTGCTTGAGAACATTCGATGAGACTCGCCGCTGTTTTGTTCATATTGAAACAAAACAGTAACATCTCCAGCAAATGACGAGAATTAGGATCGTAAACTGACTTTATTACGCAGACACAAATCGACTAATGTCTGAATGAGGTTATGTTGACCGAGGTCAAGGCTAACTGCCTGACGTCTGCGATCTGTTTCTCTCGACCGCTACTTATCGTTGCCGCCACCTATCGGCAAACGGCGGAAGCAAAGTTGAACACCTTATATATTAAAGTTAAGTTGAATTTAAGAACTAAGTTTCTGTGTTTGAAACTGTAGTTCGTCATCAAATATAAATTCAGAAATATTTTTGCTGCTTTGACGTTTAGCTTAAAATTATATTTTCAAAATAAGGGTCCAACCATTCCTGTGGGAGAACCGTAACCAGAGTTAAGATTACTCAAGTACGGTGAACAGGAAACAGTAAAAAAGAAAAGACCTTGTAATTTATTTTTCATATTTCATTAATATCTGCAGGTACTTTTACGAAATAGACATTTGATAACCCTTATCAATCAGTTTCCAATTGTAACTGCTAGGTTCCAGATTTTCATTGTGTGAGTATGTGATCCTTACGGAAGCTTGTACAAGACTCGAGAATAAACTATCGGTAGTAGACAGTGGGGAGCGAGATTGTCGCGCAGTGCGGATACTAGTTGAAAATAACATGTGGAGTGGATTCTGACCGACCGCAGGAGAACAGTGACATTGCATTGCATTGTATTGTATGTTAACCGGGGACCTAGAAACGACGGAGAGGCTCCGTCCCGGCCGCAGCCGCAGTGGTTCACAACCCCACGACGACTACCGCAGTCCACTTCACCGCTCCGCCGCCCCACACCGAACCCAGGGTTATTGTGCGGTTCGGCCCCTGGTGGACCTCCCAGGGAACGTCTCGCACCAGACGAGTGTAGCCCCTATGTTTGCGTGGTAGAGTAATGGTGGCGTACGTGGAGAACTGTTTTGCGCAGTAATCGCCGACATAGTGTAGCTGAGGCGGAATAAGAGGAACCAGCCCGCATTCGCCGAGGCAGACGGAAAGCCGCCTGAAAACCATCCACAGACTGGCCGGCTCACCGGACCTCGACACAAGTCCGCCGGGCGGATTCGTGCCGGGGACCAGGCGCTCCTTCCCGCCCGAAGACGTGCGTTAGACCGCACGGCCAACCGGGCGGGCGAACACTGACATAGTCGGATTAAAGTTTACATTGTCACGGTGAATTAAATACGTTAGGTCGTCTACTCGCAGTTGAAACAATTTTGGAGTAATATTAATAATGACAGCACGAAACAGATTAGTAACTGCAATGCTGTCGGCATTAAAGCTAACATGACACAAATCGAAACTCAGAGTGAGTTTGATGGATATCAGAAATCAAACTTGACAGTGCCGCCCATGACTTGAGTTGGGAACTGTCGCAGAGCTCGAACTCTGGCTGTGTCGATTGGCTAGGGTATGAGAGAGTGCTGCAATTAGGTGCCAAACTGATTCTTATAAACCGGATCCAATCCCCGCGAGTAACCCTTTCGCTACGATGAACTTCTGTAGAAGTCGGGAGCGAATGTGGCGCTCAACCGGTGGACTGGTGCAGCAGTTCCGCTTCGCGTCATACTTCTCCGCTTCACTACGCTCGACTTGTGTGGAAGCTTGACCTATGCACCATCTAGCGGCTTTGTTCAACGTCTGTAGTTAACAACAGTCGCTAGATGCAGTTGCAATCACTTTCAAAGTGTTTGTTTCGCTCATTTCCCGCCTTGATTCTGATCTGAAGTGACGTGTTGTTAACTTCAGTTTCTACTAGAAGTGATATGGCAGGTAAGCGATATACTGTGGATGAAACTCTTTCTCTCATACTGGATAGTGACTCTGAAGATGAAAGGGAATCATCGTCCGAATCTGACGATTAATATGGAACACTTATGAGTGATTTGTATAAATCTTGCCTAATAAATATATAGTACAAAGTCCAAAAATGGCGACAGCACTACGAGCGTGAAAGCAGGACAGAGCAGAGCTGCAGGGCGCGCAAAAAATGCGGCGTGCAGCGGGCACTGGTGCTCGGCCACAGCGCACGGCGCCGGCATCAAAGGCTGAATATGAACTGCACTCACATAACGCACCAAACACACCACAAAGTTAATCCTTTTCTCAACATTCATTCCTACGGTACCATTTTTCTGGCAATTTTTGAAGCAGTACATATACACGTGAACTAATATTTAATGCGGATAACAAAACTGTCATTTTACAATTATGCATGTAATAGATATTTTTAACGGAAGTCGTGTACGTCTCCAATGTAACTACACTTTTTAGTTTCTGTGATGTGTAAAGTGTAAAACTAACTTGCAGAGACGTTAATCAGCCACACTCAAACTAAATTGGAGGACCGAATAAAATAGTAGAAGTAGACGAATCTTATATATATTAGACGAAAGAACCAGAGAGGACGGCCTTCTAAAAGTGAAGTAGATCATATTTGGGTTATCGGTGGAACAGAAAGGGTGTCCAAATAAAATGGCTCTGAGCGCTATGGGACTTAACATCTATGGTCATCAGTCCCCTAGAACTTAGAACTACTTAAACCTAACTAACCTAAGGACATCACACAACACCCAGCCATCACGAGGCAGAGAAAATCCCTGACCCCGCCGGGAATCGAACCCGGGAACCCGGGCGTGGAAAGCGAGAACGCTACCGCACGACCACGAGATGCGGGCAAAGAGAGTACCGCAAGTGTTGTGAGGGTATTGTCCCGAGACAAGTTGAGTTTAACCGGTCTCATAAAACACTTCATACTGCCTCGAACAAAAGTAATCACACAAGATTTCAGTCGTACCAGACTCTGAAGGCTGAAGGGTTCTACCACGAATTTGTGAACCACTCTAGCGTCTTCCAAAGAGATGAACTCCACAGTGTCCACACCCAGAATATAGAACGGCTGTGGAAGTCTGTCAAGTCTCCCATAAAAAGAGAAGGGCGTCCAGGACAGAGGAACGGACTGTACTCCTTCCAGTACCTGTACTTCCACAACTTGGCGTTTGCAGGGAAAAGTCGACGCATGCGACACTCTTCCGATATTCTTGCGCGATATTGGCAGAGTTTATCCTGGCCACAGGAAAATGGAATTGCCCCTGTACTTTATACATCACACGGTCTGTTACAAGACGATAACACCAACGACGAGTAAGGTAAGTCGTCTCCTTTGAATTTACAAATGCTTCTCCAACACTTTTCTTTGGTCGTTTTTGTAGTGACAACTTGAAACATACTCATAACGCCCGCCACGAGACTTCCGTAATCGATTTACTATCGCACGTTCGATATGTATCGTTTGGACCCCACCAACTTCGATAGGCAATCATTCTTGGGAATTACCAAAATTTCAGTATCTGTGCACGTACCGGAGACGTCAATATATGAATCTATTTTATACACAAAAATTAGGGCTAACATCCTGAGCAGTGAATCTGACAGACTATATTTTATTTTTCAGATCAGCAAAATTTTATGGAGAAGGTCTGTACACGGCATATAATCTGATATAACAACTAGCATTTTTCTATTATTGCAGTTAATGGTGCCGAATTTAGCGCACGGTCTGTCAAAGATCATTATAAACAGTCAGCTACTCAGCGAGGAAGGCTTTCCGTTGAGATGTCAGTGAGGAAGAAGTTCACCTGAGAAAGTAAGTCGTCGTTCTTTTCGTTGTCTAAACAAAACTGTTGCACCCATCGTATGAAAAACAAAGAACAGATACGTAGATGCCCTACACAGAGTTATCATCAATTATCGAAAAGCTTACTGAAGGCTTACAATAAATATTAACTAGATGACGTGAAGTGTTAAAAGTACAACAAAAAAGACAGTTTCAACACAGGAATGTAGACCGTCACTATTGTGTTTTAATTTAACGGTATTTCTCGCAGCTGTTACTGAGTAAATGATTTAGATTTATTTGATAATTCGCGTTACTCGACTCGAAGCTATCAATTTAATTTTGTGATTTTCTCGTGATACATTAGTTGTGTGATGAAGGCGTTGTATGAGAGTTTGATTTATTGGTGACAGACAATGATAGTTCAGTCTAGCTAAACGAATCACGATGCACTGAAGTACGATTCTTTCCTTTTTTGGCAGTATAGACTTGGTGGATCGAATATTAACACTCGATTGCAGCCCAAGTTGCAAAGAAGACGTGTGTGAAGAATAAAAGCGTATGTATATTGAACAATTGTTACCAGTAAGCTGGTTTGTTAATCGTTTTAGTTCAAAATTAATTGTTGACAACTTAAATTTTGTTAAACTGTCTCGGGAGGGTGCAGTACATGAGTGGCAGAAGACGCAGTTGAACCAAAAATGGATCCATACCTGAGGCGAAAAAAATTAGTTGACAAGTTGAGAGACTGTGTAGATGATATAACCTGAAAACGGAAGAAAATGGACTCTTTAATAGTTTATAAGTTACATAGCCACTTTTGTATCGGAATATTTAAACAACTCCACAAAATATATAAAAGAGTGTCTGTGTCGATGATTACACATTAACAATGAGCGTTTTAATAAAATACCAGCGCGAAAATAATGAGTAATGAAAGAGAGACTGACGACACACATGAAATACTTCCACTTTTAACTGAGTAAGCTTGGTGTCCGCCATTATAAGTGATGCGCGCTAACTTTCCATTACCTTTCATGTGTTCTTGTAGCTTTATAACTGCACCACGTGCTGCATTAGTTTGGCAGCCAGTGGACATCTTTTTCTTTTTCTTTTTTTTTTTTTTTTTACATTACGTGGGGTGTTTACGTTTACATAATAGGTATTTTCTCGTTAGCTAATATACATTAAACCATATTATCGATCCGTACTTGTACTGTATGCCTGTAGTCAACTAACTTCAATGCCACCTAATAATAATAAAATATATTTTGGGTTCTATGTTTTTATGGGTGATGGGCTGTTTAGGCTCTTTGAGTAAGACCAGTGTACGACTAGTGCAATAATTTCATTTCTTTGTTATGTTATACGTGGAACTGTTTCATGGTTGACTAACATATTCAAACAGAAAGATTTTAAACAAAACGAGCTTTGGTCACCACTTTTATACTGTCAATCATACTATTAAAAAACTACATCGAACATGCCATTGTGTTAAAATCCTATATCGATCCGATGTGACAACATATAAAACTAACTGACAAGCTCATTTGTAAAATGAAATGAAATGTCGTGTGACGAAGTCCTCCAGTCGGGTAGACCGTTCGCCTGATGCAAGTCTTTCGATTTGACGCCACTTCGGCGACTTGCGCGTCGATGAGGATGAAATGATGATGATTAGGAAAACACAATACCCAGTCCCTGAGCGGAGAAAATCTCCGACCCAGCCGGGAATCGAACCCGGGCCCTTTGGATTGACAGTCTGTCGCGCTGACCACTATTTTTTAATTTTTATTTTTATTTCTTTTAACAGTAAGGAACAGAAAACTAGTAAGTACACTCGTTGCGTCGAGTTGGGGACGCACGTAACTAAAACCATACTAATAGTTGTAGAAAAGGGCATAAAGAAAGAGAGCAAAGTGCGGGGCGAAGGAAACCATGAAACAAAACTGAAGGGTGGAATCCATACCACCATTAACCAGTGCTACATCTTGCACCGGATGGGAAAACTAAAACTGCGAAAACCTTTTCGCACCGGGGACAAAAAGAGGAAATGGGACAAATACTGCTACAGACTGTGAGGGTTCCCAACGAAACTCTCCATCTGCTGTATCATCCAGGTATGACTTCTCGTAATGATGAAAGTAGATCCCACCTTGTACCGTGTAGTGTTCTATTATCGTATTGTAATTTTAGCTTCTCTTACCCGTGATGTTCCAGCTACGTGGAGGGTCGTGGAACGCACTCCACAAAAAATTGGAAAAATATTGTCGATACTCTGGGTTACGGAGGATCTTGCAATGCCGTTCCTGCAAATAGTTCCAAAAGTCTAAAGTGTCCTTAGTGCCGTCTTGAAACAAATAGTGCACTGCATGTCCACGAAGCCACGTCGTTGCATTAGTTTTAGTGCGTGGGTAATACGTTTCATCCGGGTATAAGATAGTCTTGGGGTCGATATGATGCGGCGTTACCCGAAGGAAGTATGCTGACATTTGCCTCACTAAGTGCCACACTGCTGTAGACTCGCCACAGCTAAGACGGTGTTCATCGTTGTCTTGAACGCCACAGCTCGTTCACATGGGTGAGTCTACCATGTGGATCGCATGAAGCCTTGATCTGGTCACCTGCTTACCGTTGATAGTGATATACCACATCGCCGTGACGTCAGTGTCTAGTGTTACGTGGTGAATTGTCCTCAACACTACTCGCTAGTTGACGTTTGGGTGCTTCCTCTCCATGACGTTATCGGGTCGTCCACGTTGCAGGACCCTACAAACAGTCTTTGCCGTCGCCAGTTTAGTCGCTGGTAAGGCAAGTCGAACGTAACTGAGTTCGAGGTAAAAGACACCGATGTAGAAGAGCGAAGAGGGGACGTGGTGTATTGGCACAGGCGGCAACAGGGAGGGCGGTGCTAGTTCTTCTATTAACAAGCTGGTCAGACTGTCCGGACGGCGGTGCCATAGTTTGACTAATGTGCTGACAAATAGGGCGACCGCTTTGTCATAAACGTGATAAAGGCCAAGCCCTCCCCGATCCGGGGGAAGGGTGAGAGTCTCATATTTGATCTTGAAAAGCATTCCAGAACTCACGAAGGACCCAAAAGCCGCAAGTATACGGCGAGCTAACATCACTGGTATAGGTAATATCTGGGCGTAGTGCGGAATGCGTGACGCTAAATGTGTGTTGACATCCTGGGTCCGTTGGACGATATCCAGGGCTCGTAGGCGGTTGTTGGCAATTCCAGTCCGAACATTTCGTAAAAGCCTTCGAAAGTTGTGAGCAGCGGTCCGTCGTACATCGTCTGTAAAATCAATGCCGAGACATTTCAAACTATCACTGAGCTGTAAGGGGGTGACACTGTTCTCAGACAATCCGACCCCGATGTTCATCGCCACCAATTTTGCGACGTTGATACGACTACCAGTGGCCATGCCATATTTCGTTATCCAAGTTAGTGCGCTAGCGGTGTCGTCACCGTTGCGGATGACAATCACCAGGTCGTCAGCGTACGCTTTACATCGGAAAGTGTGGCCTCGTAACGTCATACCCGTTAGTCGTTGGCGCAAACCGCAGAGGAGAGGTTCTGTGGCCACAGCGTAAAGTATAAGTGGACAGAGGGGAGCTTTGGCGTATCGATCGAGAAATGGTGAGGGGCTGCGTAGGTCGGCCGTTGACTATCACCTTGGACGTCGCGCCGCGGAGTAGTCGCATGACGACAGTGACGAATGGCTGTGGGTACCGCATATGTTGGAGGACCGCTTCCAAATAGTTGTGGTCGAAAGCTTGACTAAAATCGATGGCCGCCAGTGCACCCTTCAGACTACATGCCCTCGCCAGTGAGATCAAGTCACGATATTCGCTGAGTGCCATTTGAATATTATTGTCGCCTCCCAATGACGTCTGATGGGGTGAGATAACATTGCGTAGGGTCTGGCGTATCCGCGCCGCCAACAGTCGAGAAAAGATCTTAAAGTCGCAGTTCAATAGCGTCAACGGGCGGTAGTCCTGCAGTCGTGAGCCACCGGACGGTTTGTGAATAGGAATAATCATCCCTTCCACAAGGGCCGCAGGGAGCGGCACGTCCGGGGATAGTAGTTCGCGACAGATGTCCGTCCATCGGGAGGCTAATAAATATTGAAAAGTCCGGTAAAATTCCAAGGGGAGCCCATCAGGACCCAGAGACTTGTTGACAGCCCCTTTTCTAATGGCGTTGATCACTTCTTCTTCTGTAATTTCTTCCATCAAGGCCGCTTCTATTACCGGGGTGACGGTGCCGTAAATCGTCTGAGAGACGTCCTCCAGTGCTGTCGGATCAGGGGTCTGAGCGGAATTGAGCTGGGATTAATGATTGTAGAACGCTGTGTTTATGTCTTGTTGCGTGGTGAGGCGATGACCGTCCTCCGTGTCGATGAAGCGTATCAGCGCTCGTTGGCGTCGTTTACGTTCACGAAGGACGTGGAACATTGACGGGCGTTCGCTAGATATCCGATCCTGCGTCCTGGAGCGGATGACTACCCCCTCTAGGTGGCGTCGCATATGAACGAGAATATGAGCCTTAGCACGGTGGACCGCCGTTTGTCGTTCCGGAGACGGCGCCATAGTATCGCAGTCGCGCAGGACCCGGAAGTAAAAGTCGAGTGTATGACTTCGCCAAGTAGCGTGGTCGCGACCGTAGGTTATCAACGTTCGCCTCAGTGACGGTTTGGCGCAGTCCAACCACCAGCGGATCGTTGTGGGATATGCACGGAGGCGATTTTCACACGAATGCCACGTATCCTCAACGGCTTGGCGGCAATCCGGGTACGACAGGTGAGCGATGTTTAATTTCCACGGGCTGCGGCTTCTCCACACTTGTTGCCGCCGCAGGGTGACGGCACAAATGTAAGCTGAGTGGTCCGAGAATGCTGCAGGCCACAGTTCCGCATCTTGTGTTCCAGCGGCGAGAGAGCGTCAGACATAAATCCTGTCGATACGACTGGAAGAGTGACTCGTGAAGTGCGTGAATCCCGGTCGTTGGCTGTGAAGATGTTCCCAAGTGTCCACCATCTGCAGGTCTCGAATTAGCGTCTCCAGTTCCGGGCAAGTATTATGTCGTGGGAGTTGGTCTCTGGGCGCCAGTACGCAATTTTAGTCACCTCCAAACAACAGATGGACGTGGGGGCCTTGGAAGAGCGGGGCGACGTCTTCCGCAAAGAATCGTGAACGTTCGCGACGGTTGTCCGTCCCGGAAGGTGCGTAGATATTGATAAGGCGGACACCCAGTACTGTGAGTGCCGTTCCTCTTGCCCCAGGCAGAAACAGGATATCGTCTGCCACTGTCCCTTCCCGAAGAAGTACAGCGACACCGCTGCCTTTTGGGGAAGCTGGAGAGACGCAAGCATCGTAACCGTACATGTCTGGGAAGTCGTCGACGTACACTTCCTGGAGGAGGGCTATGTCGATGGAAGCCGAGTTCAACATATCCTGAAGCAATGATAACTTAGCGCGCGTCCGTATAGTGTTGATGTTTATATTTGCAATGCGATAAGTTTGAGGTCTATCCACAGCATCTGTGTTGGCCATCAGTACCCCTGTAAGGCTGTCTCGTCACTCTACCTAATGGCGGGAAAGGGTCAGCACTGGTGGGATAAATTTCCCCCCGTGTCGTCCGACACGATGGGCAAGGAGTGTGCCTCACAGTCGTCTGCCCAGTCGCCATGAAATACCATCGGCTGTTGGTGGCTGTTAGTGGCTGCTGTGGCACTCGGCGCTGACTCCATCGGCTCTTCTGGCTGGGAATCGGCAGCGGCTGTCTGCTTGTGATCCTGCTGTTCTGTGGGGTCGGAGGGGCTGAAGCCGTCACCACGGCCATCTGTTGAGTTTGAAGTTACAGCGGCCTCTGTACCGCCGGTACCGTCGTCGGAATTTCCACAGTCCATGGCAGACGATTGCTGCAAACACTCGTCCGATGGAGCACGCAGCCGTCTCTTGTGTTTTCGCGGGGAACGCTGTTTACGGACGTGTGCTTCAGTATCTGAATGTGGGTAGATATCTTCAGCTGCTCCGGTGTCTGGAAGAAAAGCTGCTGTCGGCACAACCCGTGGGTCAATGTCCATCCTGGCATCTACGCCTTCTTGCAAGGTCGGTCGGTGATTATCTTCAGGTGGGGGTGCCGGATCCTGTACTGCAGAAGCCATTATGTTCTCACCATCGAGGGCGGTTATCGGACTAATGTCGTCAGCAGCGGTAAAGGTTGCTGCCCGTGTAACTTCGGCGTAATTGAGAGGAAGGGTCGTCACCGTAGGAGTCATAGATTCACCTGTCGGGATTTGAGTAAGCCGTCGTCGGAGTCAATCCGAACGGACGTGCCTACTTGGCCACAACCAGAGCAAGTGCGTGGCTGACCGTCATACATAATGATCGCCCTACATCCGCCGATGACAGATATGACGGAACATGTTTGGTCAATTCAATTTTAATCTGTCGTACCCCGTTAAGAACGGGGTACGTTGTAAAGGTGGTCCATTTTTCGGCCATATGGCTGATTACTCTGCCGTTGGGCTGGAAAGCTGCGGTGACTACGTCCAGTGGTACTTCAAAAGGGAGTTCGAAGACGCGTATCGTACGTAGGCCAAGCCCAGCGTGATCGATAGAGACCGCCCGAATATGGCCATCAGAATGTTTGAATTTAAGACCGTTGGCATGTGCGCTCACGATTCTGTTGCACACCTCGTCACTTACTAGCTTGACGTAGACAACACTGCTCGTGATAGAGAGATGGATACCAATTACGTCTCGCGGGTCAATTTTAACGTCGTCATGAAGGAAACGTTCCACTTCAAAAGCTCGCGGTCGTGCATTATCGGGTTGAAAACTGATCTTGATGGTGGTTTGTCTGTATGAATGTGCCATGTTTCGTCGGTAGTGATGGACGCTAAACTAGCGACAACGCAGTAGTAAACAACTACGAGCACTCGCGACCGCGCGGACGGGACGTAAACAAGACGTCCTCGCCGCAGCGCTGCGGAAAGCAGACTGAATCAGCTACCGGGGGCGGACCATTTGTATAAGATTTAGTCATCACAAAATTTCTGATATATGTGCAACCTACACGACACTTGGTGAAATGCACATGTGAGCATTCTGAGCGTTCTTCGTTTTCTTTTATACACGCAAATGAATAACGCAAGTGGGTTATTCGGTAACAGGGAATGGTAGTGCAAACAGATGACATGATCACCACTAGAAATGTAAATAACAAAGTAAAAATTTATTCGAAGATTCGAAATATCTCTGACAGTAGATTATTCTTTCAGCACTATCATCCCAAAATACCTTTAATAAAGATTCATATCATTGTCCAACTGAGACTCTATTCCGTTGGTGTAACTACTTAATCACCAATAGAGGGCTTCACCACGTTAGAAATCCCTGGGTTCGTAAATGACAGAAGTGGATTCAAATCTATGAACAGGGGTAACGATTTCTCTTACACCAACGTCCTCAAAACACAGACAAACTTAATTGATGTTCAGTTTTCATTCCCTTCAGCAATTTTACAGGAGGGCATATGACTCCGCTTTCGATGTATTAACAGAGAACTGTAAAGTTTTCACTCCAAGAAGCAGTTAACATATGTGCTGTTCCTTTACTTCGGTGACTGAACCTCTTCTTTATGTTGTCCGAAACACACAACCGCGGCCAGGGAATGTTTGTGGAGGCACAAGGACGACGTCAGGACAAAGTGTCATGTTTGTGTGCAGATTGCTAATGTGGTTACTGCAGACAACTGGCGTCGCCCTCCCGTCACCCTACCGCTGAGTGACGTCTTATATAACGTCAAACAAACAAAGGCGGGCAGCCGCCACCCCTAGTCTCGCAGCAGGAGGTCACTTCTGGGAAAGCACCGGCCCTCCACAAAATGCAGCTCCAGATTTGTTTGGCGCCGAAGCTCTGAGGGCGCAGTTAAGAAAGCACACAAACACTGAGAAGGCTTACTTAGCGAGTGGCTACACGTGTTCGAGGCCCTTAGGCATGTTCGAAAAAGTTTGGGTTATAAACGTTATATTGTCCATGATCGACAGTAACTAGTAAACTATAAATGATGCATACAATATTCTTAGATGATTTTAAAGCTTAAGACCTTAGCTACGTAATCTCGCAATAATTTGTAGGCCATATCGTTTTCTCTGAGAGCGAGAGGAGGCAATATTTATGCCGGTCAACTGACGTGATAGGTGCTACAAATCGGTTCAGATCTTTGTTTATTTTGATCAAACAACGTGAACTAATCACATACTGAGTATTATACTGACATACCCTTGTTGAGGTTACTAATGAGGTAAGTAAATCTGAAGAAATCATTATTGCACTCAACGAACAGCAAGACTAGACAGACTCAATAACTACAGTAATTTATTTATTCCCCAGACATAGGTTATCGATCTAAAATACAAGGTACGAAGTACAAAGCGGATCCTGCTTCGTATTTTTCTAACAATCCCACCAAGACATATACTTGCAGCCTTACAACTTCCCAATTTTATCGCCACATGTGATAGTCTAATTCGTTGACGAAAGCCGCCGTTCATATGTAAACTATCGTCCAAGTGTCGAGGAAAAAATAAATATGCATCCACGAAGATAAAGAAGACAGGGGAAAGGAGTCATAGAGAGAATAAATCTAATATGTCTACAAATCGATAACAAAAGTGTATTCCAATATGATTCTTCCGATGTCTCTGTTGGTTGGTTAATTTGGGGAGGGGACCAGACAGCGAGGCCACCGGTCTCGTCGGCTTAGGGAAGGGAGCCGGCCGTGCCCTTTCAAGGGAACCATCCTGGCATTTGCCTGAAGCGATTTAGGGAAATCACAGAAAACCTAAATCAGAATTTGAACCGTCGTCCTCCCGAAAGCGAGTCCATTGTGCTAACCACTGCGCCTCCTCGCTAGGTCCGATATGCCTCTAAGCCATTATTTTAGAAGGTCTTCTGCTATTTCACTTTCTTCATTTGGAAATAATCTTTGATTGTTCATCAGTTTTTTCATATACTGATACCTTCCAAATTTCGTAGAAGCTATAAACGTTTATAGATACACATAGAACCTATACAGGGTGTTACAAAAAGGTACGGCCAAACTTTCAGGAAACATTCCGCAGACACATATAAAGAAAATATGTTATGTGGACATGTGTCCGGAAACGCTCAATTTCCATGTTAGAGCTCATTTTAGTTTCGTCCGTGTGTACTGTACCTCATCGATTCACCGCCAGTTGGCCCAATTGAAGGAAGGTAAAGTTGACTTCGATGTTTGTGTTGACATGCGACTCATTCCTCTACAGTACTAGCATCAAGCACGTCAGTACGTAGCATCAACAGGTTAGTGTTCATCACGAACGTGGTTTTGCAGTCAGTGCAATGTTTACAAATGCGGAGTTGGCAGATGCCCATTTGATGTATGGATTAGCACGGGGCAAAAGCCGTGGCGCGGTACGTTTGTATCGAGACAGATTTCCAGAACGAAGGTGTCCCAACAGGAAGACGTTCAAAGATATTGATCGGCGTCTTAGGGAGCACGAAACATTCCAGCCTATGACTCGCGACTGGGGAAGACCTAGAACGACGAGGACACCTGCAATGGACGAGGCTGTTCTTCGTGCAGTTGACGATAACCCTAATTTCGATGTGAGAGAAGTTGTTGCTGTACAAGGTAACATTGACCACGTCACTGTATGGAGAAAGCTACGGGAGAACCAGTTGTTTCTGTACCATGTATCAGCAGCTGATTGGCATCCACAGGTACACTTCTGCGAATGGTTCATCCAACAATGTGTCAGTCCTCATATCAGTGCAAATGTTCTCTTTACGTATGAGGCTTCATTCCAACGTGATCAAATTGTAAATTTTCACAATCGACATGTGTGGCCTAACGAGAATCCGCACGCATTTGTGCAGTCACGTCATCACCACAGATTTTCTGTGAACGTTTGGGCAGGCATTATTTGTCGGTGATGTCTTGATTGGGCCCCATGTTCTTCCACCAACGCTCAATGGAGCACGTAATTATGATTTCATACGGGATACCCTACCTGTGCTGCTAGAACATGTGCCTTTACAAGTGTGACACAACATGTGGTTCATGCACGATGGAGGTCCTGCACATTTTGGTTGGTTGGTTTGTGGGGGTTAAAGGGACCAGACTGCTACCGTCATCGGTCCCTTTTTCCAAATACTAAAAACACCCACTGAGAATAAAACGATCAACGGACGATAAGACAGACGATAAGACAGACGACACAGAACAAGAGAAACGTAGACAAAGACCAGACAAGACGAACTAAAATCACACAGAGTATGACGGTGGTTGGCCGACCAAACAAACAAAAACGGAAAAGCCAACCATCGAGAAAGACATGAAAAAAAATCAGACAAATCGTAGGCCATAGGCCAGAATCAACACAAAAACTCACACACTTACATTAAGCGATAAAATCTCCCTGCCCGAATAAAACGCAGAACTACGTCCGCTATGGAAGAGTCGTCAGATAAAAGCGCAGAGAGCGTATCAGGCAACGCAAAAGTCTGCCTGAGCACAGATAAAAGGGCGCACTCCAACAGAATATGGACCACCGTCAAGGACGCCCCACAACGAGAGAGAGGGGGATCCTCACAACACAGTAAATAAGTGTGCGACAGTCAGGTGTGGCCAATGCGGAGCCGACAAAGGACGACTGATTCCCTGCAGTTAGCTCGCATGGATGACCGCCACACAGTAGTCGTCTCCTTGATACGGCGGAGTTTGTTAGGCACGGGCATGTTGCGCCAATCAGTGTCCCATAAATCGAAAACTTTGCGGCGTAATAGTGCCCGCAAATCAGTCGCCGGGAGGCCAATCTCCAGAGATGGTGCACTAGTGGCCTCTTTCGCCAGGCGGTCAACAGTTTTATTTCTGGGTATCCCAACATGACCCGGGGTCCAAACAAAGACCACATATCTGCCGCAACGGGTAAGAGTATGCAGGGACTCATGGATAGCCATCACCAGACGAGAACGAGGGAAACACTGGTCGATAGCTTGTAAACAGCTCAGGGAATCGCTACAGATAACGAAGGATTCATCTGAGCAGGAGCGGATATACTCTAGGGAGCTAAAGATGGTGACCAGCTCAGCAGTGTAAACACTGCAGCCAGCCGGCAACGAACGTTGTTCAGAATGGTCCCCTAGAGTTAGTGCATAACCGACACGACCAGGAACCATCGAACCTTCGGAATAGACAACGCCAGAGCCCTGATACGTGTCCAGGATGGAATAAAAGCGGCGTCGGAAGGCCACCGGAGAAACTGAGTCCTTCGGGCCCTGTGCCAAGTCGAGCCGAAGGCATGGGGGTGTACGCAGAGGGGCCCGGAAAGGAGGTGGTACAGGGAAACATCCAAGCCCGTAGAGAAGCTGTTTGACGCGTACGGCGATCGGACAACCCGACCTGGGCCGACGTTCTGGCAGATGGACGAGGGACTGCGGGAACAGGACACGATAATTTGGATGCTCGGGCAAGCTAAAAACAAGGGCAGCATAAGCAGCCAGTAATTGTTGGCGTCGTATCCGCAGTGGAGGGACACCTGCCTCCACAAGTATGCCGTCCACAGGACTGGTCCGGAAGGCACAAGTGGCAAGGCGTATCCCGTTGTGGAGGATTGGGTCCAGCACCCGCAGCGCAGATGGGGATGCTGAGCCATTAGCCAGACTCCCATAGTTCAGACGGGACTGGATTAACGCCTGGTAAAGCCGTAGGAGAGTAGATCGGTCGGCGCCCCACCTGGTGTGGCTCAGGCATCGCAGAGAATTTACATGCCGCCAACACGCCTGTTTAAGCTGCAGCCAAGTCAACTGGGCATCAAAAACCACCCCAAAAACCTATGTAACTCCACCACTGTAAGAAGCTCGCCGTCGAGATAAAACCGCGGCTCTGGGTGAACAGTGCGTCGCCGGCAGAAATGCATGACGCAGGTCTTGGCTGCCGAAAACTGAAAACCGTGCGCTACAGCCCAAGACTGCGCCTTGCGGATTGCGCCCTGTAGCTGATGTTCAGCAACTGCAATGCCAATAGAGCTGTAGTAAAGGCAGAAGTCGTCAGCATACAGGGAAGCGGAGACAGAATTTCCCACGGCCGCAGCGAGCCCGTTAATGGCTATTAAAAACAGACAGACACTTAGAACAGAACCCTGTTGCACACCGTTCTTCTGGACTTCGGAGGAACTACATGAGGCCGCGACGTGCACGCGGAAAGTACGATACGACAGAAAATTACGGGTATAGATCGGCAGAGGGACCCGAAGGCCCCATCCATAAAGCGTAGAAAGGATGTGATTACGCCATGTCGTATCATACGCCTTCCTCATGTCGAAAAAGACAGCGACCAGATGCTGATGGCGGGCAAAGGCAGTACGGATGGCCGACTCTAGGCTCACCAGATTGTCGGTGGTGGAGCGGCCTTTACGGAACCCACCCTGAGACGGAGCCAGAAGGCCGCGAGACTCCAGTATCCAATTCAAGCGCCGGCTCACCATCCGTTCAAGAAACTTGCAAAGAACGTTGGTGAGGCTAATGGGACGGTAGCTGTCCACCTCCAAAGGGTTCTTCCCCGGTTTCAGAATGGGGACAACAAGGCTTTCCCGCCATTGCGACAGAAACTCACACTCGACCCAAATGCAGTTGTAAAGGTCGAGGAGGTGTCGCTGGCAGTCCACTGAAAGATGTTTCAGCATCTGAGAGTGGATGCTATCTGGGCCAGGAGCGGTATCAGGACAAGCGGCGAGGTCACTGCGGAATTCCCACTCACTGAATGGAACATTGTACAATTCAGGATGGTGGGTGCGAAAAGAAAGACTCCGACATTCTATCCGCTCTTTAATGGAGCCGAAGCCCAAGGGGTAGTTGGCAGAAGCGGAATTCAGAGCAAAGAGCTCTGCCAAGCGGTTTGCAATGACGTCGGAGTCAGTACAAACTGCTCCATTCAGTGAGAGCGCAGGGACGCTGACAGGGGTCCGATAGCCATAGGGGCGGCGAATCTTGACCCAGACCTGCGATGGAGTGACATGGAGGCCAATGGTGGACACATACAGCTCCCAGCACTCCTGCTTGTGTTGGCGGATAATGCGGCGGGCTCGCGCACGCAGCCGTTTGAAGGCGATAAGGAGTTCGATTGAGGAATGTCGCTTGTAAAGCTGGAGCGCCCGCTGGCGAGCTTTAATCGCTTCAGCGATCTCAGGCGACCACCAAGGCACAGTCCGCAGCCGAGGGTACCCAGAAGAACGGGGAATGGCAGATTCGGCGGCAGTAACGATGCCGGTGGTGACCGATTGAACCACTGCATTACTGTCATCGTTAGAGAGAGGCTCAATAGCGGCAGTGGAGGAGAACAAGTCCCAGTCAGCCTTATTCAGAGCCCATCTGCTAGGGCGCCCAGAAGACTGACGCTGTGGTAGTGACAGAAAGATCGGAAACTGGTCACTACCACAAAGGTCGTCATGCACTCTCCATTGGACAGACGGTAAGAGGCTAGGGCTACAGATCGAAAGGTCTTTGTCGGGGTATGTGCCATGCGCCACACTGAAGTGTGTGAAGGCACCATCATTTAATATCGAGAGATCAAGCTGCGCCAATAAATGTTCAACGATGGCGCCTCGACCTGTTGCCACTGACCAACCTCACAGATGGGTATGGGCGTTAAAGTCGCCCAGTAACAAGAAAGGTGGCGGCAATTGGGCTATCCGAGCAGCCAGGACATGCTGCACGAGATCACCATCCAGTGGAAGGTAAAGACTGCTGACGGTAACAGCCTGTGGCGTCCACACCCGAATAGCGACAGCATCTAAAAGTGTTTGGAGAGGTACAGACCCACTGTGAAGAGAGTTCAGGACATATATGCAGACGCCACCAGACACCCTTTCATAAGCTGCCCAGTTCTTATAATAACCCTGGTAGCCATGGAGGGCGGGGGTTCGCATTGCCGGAAACCAAGTTTCCTGCAGAGCAATGCAGAGGAAAGGGTGAAGGCTGGTAAGTTGGCGGAGCTCAGCTAGATGGTGGAAGAAACCGCTGCAGTTCCACTGGAGGATGGTGTGTCCATGGCTGAGAAAGGCGTGATGGGACTGGGAAGGGAGATTACGCCACTGGGTCACCTGCTGCCTCCGATTTAGCACCTCTGATAGTGCTTTCCATGGCGTCTGATGGACCGGCGAGATTGAGGTCCTCAGGGGACGCCAGAATCTCCACCTCATCCTCAGACGCAGAGCTGGAAGGTTGCGGTGGGATGGCTGCCACCACGAGTTCCTTGGGCTGAGAGCTCTTCTTGGATTTCTCACGCCGTTCCTTGGGTCGCACCGGCTGGGAGGGCTTCACCGATTCAGTCTCCGGGACGGAGGAGGATCGTGAAGCCCTACGACCAGCGGATTGCGGGCACTTACGCCACTGTCAGTCGTCAGCCTTCTCGCTGGCGGAAACCTGGAAAGGGAGGGACCCCTTGCAAGTGTGAGAAGCCAAAGAAGTTGGACACTTCTCTGGCTTAGAAGTGGGGATGGACGTCCCCGATGGGTGGGATGGTGTTTCTCCTGAGGTAGGTGGCGCAGGAGCAACCCGGTGGGTAGAGCCCCCACTGGCGAGGGGGCAGGAGGAGTTGTACTACTCGTCGATCCGGCCGCAATTGGAGAAACAGACAGGGCTAGCACAGGTGTTGTAGCAGCAGTGTAGGAAGATGTCATTCTCACAGGATGGAGTCGGTCGTATTTCCTTTTGGCCTCAGTATAGGTTAGTCTGCCCAGGGTCTTGTATTCCATGATTTTACGCTCTTTCTGGAAAATTCGGCAGTCTGGCGAGCAAGGTGAATGGTGCTCCCCGCAGTTGACACAGATGGGAGGCGGGGCACATGGAGTATTGGGATGTGATGGCCGTCCACAATCTCGACATGTGAGGCTGGAAGTGCAGCGAGAAGACATATGGCCGAACTTCCAGCACTTAAAGAACCGCATCAGGGGAGGGATATAGGGCTTAACGTCACATCGGTAGACCATCACCTTGACCTTTTCCGGTAATGTATCCCCTTCGAAGGCCAAGATGAAGGCACCGGTAGCAATCTGATTTTCCTTCAGACCCCGATGAACGTGCCAGACGAAATGTACACCTCGGCGCTCTAAATTGGCGCGCAGCTCTTCATCAGACTGCAAAAGAAGATCCCTATGGTAAATAACTTCCTGGACCATATTTAAACTCTTATGGGGTGTGAACATAAGGGCAACATCCCCCAACTTCTCACAAGCGAGTAACCATCGTGACTGGGCAGAGGATGCTGTTTATATCAGGACTGACCCAGAGCGCATTTTGACAAGCCCTCCACCTCCCCAAACTTGTCCTCTAAATGCTTGACGAAGAATTGAGGCTTTGTGGAGAGCAAAGACTCCCCATCAGCCCTCATACAAACTAAGAAGCGGGGCGAATAACTGCTACTGCCATCCTGAGACATACGTTTCTCCCACACTGTGGCCAGGGAGGGAAACGTTTTCGGATCGTACTTCTGAGCGTTAAACTGAGCCCGAGAACGCTTAGAGACTGCTGGTGGCTGGCCACCAGCGAGAGACGATGTACCACGCTTCATTGCGGGTCATCCGTCCTGATGCCACCTACTCCGACCAAGGGCCCTCCTCACAGGCGCCACCCAGCCACGGCAAAAGCCACCTGGCAGGATGGCTGTTGCCGGGAGTCCCGATACCCCAGGAGGATAGGCATCTACTCCTTGGCATACGTGGGGAGTTAACGGCGCAGGCATCAGTAGAGCGATCCCTGTGTAGTCAGGGGGCTACAATCAATAGGGTACATGGCGGCCCCACCACAACAGCCTGGCTACCGTGCTGGATGTTAGGTAACATGTGGTCCATGGTCGCCGTCGGTGCAGAAACAGGCACTGCACAGTGCAAGGTGTAATCTGCACGGAGAAACAGAGTCATGCCCAAGAGATGGAGAGTGGAGAGGACTGCAATTCAACAGTGTATAAGCAGGCGAACGGTCTGATCGCAAGATGGACACAATGCACCAAGTAAAGCGCCCTTCCCCAATCGGCTCGCTCTTCGGAAAATTTTGACAGATGGAGGTCAAACCCAACAGGGGACCATCATATAAGGCCCAAAAGTTTGAGAGTCCTTTTAGTCGCCTCTTAGGACAGGCAGGAATACCGCGGACCTATTCTAACCCCCAAACCCGCACAGGGTCCTGCACATTTTAGTCAAAGTGTTTGTGCGCTTCTCAACAACAGATTCGGTGACCGATGCATTGGTAGAGGCGGACCAATTCCATGGCCTCCACGCTCTCCTGACCTCAACCCTCTTGACTTTCATTTGTGGGGGCATTTGAAAGCTCTTGTCTACGCAACCCCGGTACCAAACGTAGAGACTCTTCGTGCTCGTATTGTGGACGGCTGTGATACAATACGCCATTCTCCAGGATTGCAACAGCGCATCAGGGATTCGATGCGACGGAGGGTGGATGCATGTATCCTCGGTAACGGAGGACATTTTGAACATTTCCTGTAACAAAGTGTTTGAAGTCACGCTGGTACGTTCTGTTGCTGTGTGTTTCTATTCCACGATTAATGTGAGTTGGAGAGAAGAAATAAAATGAGCTCTAACATGAAAGGTAAGCGTTTCCGGACACATGTCCACATAATATATCATCTTTCTTTGAGTGTGATGAATGTTTCCTGAAAGTTTGACCGTACCTTTTGTAACACCCTGTATAAATAAGAATGTCAGATGTCAATGATGCATAACTATTCCATTGAGCGGATTATGTGCGAAAATTTGTTAGCTGACAATGTTCAGGATAAGAAATTTGCCCACCAGCTGCTCAAGATCATTATCCGTTTAACACAAAAAATGCATACACGTGAGTTTTTTCTAATTACTAGGAGTCTCAAATATTCTCTTCAACCTAATTTTACAATGAACTTATATTTCATCTCTTGCGTTTGCTAACCTCATTTTCATTGAAACAAACAGTATAGAAAATTACTGAAAGCGAAATTTGTAGTGTGAGGAGCTCCTGAGAATACGTTGTCTTGTGTGTTTCACTCAACTGACAACTGTCCAGCAACTGATTTCGTTAAATTTTACATATCTTCCTGTTCTAATGTGGGTGATTATTTCGCACATCATCCTGAATTACTGCTGCAAAGAGTCCATTTTCGTATATACTCTTTACACCTCCGCCCTCTAATTCTGGTCATCTTACGGCAGCCCTTCTAATTTCTTCTTAGTTACTCTAATACATTATCATCTGCATTTTGTGGTTCCATCACGTTTTAACATTCACCTTCATGCTTCCATCCTCACTATCTGAAGAATTTCTATGGTCCATGTTACACTTTCAGACAACGATATATTGCTGCAAGACATAATATAGCACCAAATCATGTTATGTTTCACGAATAATTTCCTGTTGTTAATGGACATTTTCGTGAACAATATTTGCCACCTCTTCATCATTGACTCAATTGGCCATAATAATTGAGGAGAGAAACTATCGTTCTAGAAACTTTTTCAGTTTGTAATATAATCTTAGACAACTAAGTAAAATTTGAAATCACTGGGTAAGTTACCAAAAATTTTAGTTGCAATGTTGTGCACCCTTTTTTGTGATAACTAAACTTTAATGTGGAATAATGAATGTCATTTTTGTTCTGGTATTGTAATTTGTTCCTTTTGAACTGAACTGGATTACTTATAGTCAACTTCATGAGGTAATAAAAATACTGTGAAGAAGTAGTCAGAACGCCCAACTCCTTAAACAGATGTCAACATGATGATTATGGGTGAGCACTATATATCATTCTTGCACGACATTTTTGAGCAATGAAGACTTGCTTCCTTAATGATGAGTTATACCAGAACATTATTCCATAGAGGTTATTGAATGAAAATACATGTAAATGTCAACTTTCTGTTTTGTTTCTCCCTAAATTTACAATGATTCTAAGTGTGTTTACATGGACAAAGTTTTTTCGGGAGCAACGAAATGTGCTTTTGCAGTTTAAATTAACTTTAGTTTCGGCACCTAAGAATACTGGTTTCCACCCTACTTATTATTTCCCCACTATGTGCCTTACCCTGATCATTGATATAGTATCCCTAGATGTTCAAAACTGAGTATGTGTCTTTTTATAATAGAGGGTAAGCCTGTAAGCAGAAAAACAATTATACTTTTAAGAATCTTGTTTACCATCTCATTTGTTAAGATATGTATGCTTGGAACGATTACCATACTAGTGTCATCCACAAAAATAACCAATTCCACTTGCTGTATATTAGACCAAAAATCGTTTACATATATGTGGAACCATAGCAGACCTAAGATTGAGCATTGGGAGACTCCCTATGTGATTATTATGAAAAACTTTTGTAATGTTCAATCACTGCAGGATCTCTACTTGTTCTTCCCAACATACACTCCTGGAAATTGAAATAAGAACGCCGTGAATGCATTCTCCCAGGAAGGGGAGACTTTATTGACACATTCCTGGGGTCAGATACATCACATGATCACACTGACAGAACCACAGGCACATAGACACAGGAAACAGAGCATGCACAATGTCGGCACCAGTACAGTGTATATCCACCTTTCGCAGCAATGCACGCTGCTATTCTCCCATGGAGACGATCGTAGAGATGCTGGATGTAATCCTGTGGAACGGCTTGCCAAGCCATTTCCAGCTGGCGCCTCAGTTGGACCAGCGTTCGTGCTGGACGTGCAACCACGTGAGACGACGCTTCATCCAGTCCCAAACATGCTCAATGGGGGACAGATCCGGAGATCTTGCTGGCCAGGGTAGTTGACTTACACCTTCTAGAGCATGTTTGGTGGCACGGGATACATGCGGACGTGCATTGTCCTGTTGGAACAGCAAGTTCCCTTGCCGGTCTAGGAATGGTAGAACGATGGGTTCGATGACGGTTTGGATGTACCGTGCACTATTCAGTGTCCCCTCGACGATCACCAGAGGTGTACGGCCAGTATAGGAGATCGCTCCCCACACCATGATGCCAGGTGTTGGCCCTGTGTGCCTCAGTCGTATGCAGTCCTGATTGTGGAGCTCACCTGCACGGCGCCAAACACGCATACGACCATCATTGGCACGAAGGCAGAAGCGACTCACATCGCTGTAGACGACACGTCTCCATTCGTCCCTCCATTCACGCCTGTCGCGACACCACTGGAGGCGGGCAGCACGATGTTGGGGCATGAGCGGAAGACGGCCTAACGGTGTACGGGACCGTAGCCCAGCTTCATGGAGACGGTTGCGAATGGTCCTCGCCGATACCCCAGGAGCAACAGTGTCCCTAATTTGCTGTGAAGTGGCGGTGCGGTCCCCTACGGCACTGCGTAGGATCCTACGGTCTTGGCGTGCATCCGTGCGTCGCTGCGGTCCAGTCCCAGGTCGACGGGCACGTGCACCTTCCGCCGACCACTGACGACAACAACGATGTACTGTGGAGACTTCACGCCCCACGTGTTGAGCAGTTCGGCGGTACGTCCACCCGGCCTCCCGCATGCCCACTATACGCCCTCGCTCAAAGTCCGTCAAATGCACGTAAGGTTCACGTCCACGCTGTCGCGGCATGCTACTAGTGTTAAAGACTGCGATGGAGCTCCGTATGCCACGGCAAACTGGCTGACACTGACGGCGGCGGTGCACAAATGCTGCGCAGCTGGCGCCATTCGACGGCCAACACCGCTGTTCCTGGTGTGTCCGCTGTGCCATGCGTGTGATCATTGCTTGTACAGCCCTCTCGCAGTGTGCGGAGCAGGTATGGTGGGTCTGACACACCGGTGTCAATGTGTTCTTTTTTCCATTTCCAGGAGTGTATATATTTCCATTTTCCTTTCACAAAATGATTAAATTCCTCTAGTGATCCATGTGTTTTATACGCTTGTTAATGTTCTTTCTAATTTGCTTATGTTGAAAGTTGTCTTCTAATTCTGATATCAATTTATAGTTCCATAAATTAAATTTTAAGTCAACATTTGGCTCGTTATAAATTTTGTCCCATGTCATTGCTTGTAAACCATTCTCAAAAATATTTGTCCTAGCGTCATTAATTACTCTAATTGGTGTTGACTTAGTTGTCTTATACAGTAAGGCAGTGTCTTATTTATCCTGAGTAACTGTGCATCATGAACTGAGAGAAAATTTATTATTAGTTATGCAGCTATTACCTGGCTTTGAGCTTCATCAAAGGAAACATTGTCAATATGAATCCCTCTGTCTTCTTAAACTATTTTCAAACTGTTATATGAATTTATCATAGAATAAATTAAATTTTGTGTTAGCATTTAGTTCATTATAAATTTCATCCCATGTTTTTTTCTCGTAAAGCATTCTAAGAAACATTTGCTCTTCAATCATTAATTATTCGGATTTTCACTGAGGAGAGGCACTGTCGTTTTTATTCTAACTGACTGTGCACCATGATCAGAGACAGCATTGTTAGTGAGTGCACAGTTATTTTCTTGCATTCAGCTTCATCAAAGGAAATATCATTAGTTGGGGTGCTACTTTTATCCACCCATGTTGGAAGATTAGTCACTGAGATCACACTGTAAGACCAAATATGGTTTCCACATCATACATTCCTGGAAATGGAAAAAAAGAACACATTGACACCGGTGTGTCAGACCCACCATACTTGCTCCGCACACTGCGAGAGGGCTGTACAAGCAATGATCACACGCACGGCACAGCGGACACACCAGGAACCGCGGTGTTGGCCGTCGAATGGCGCTAGCTGCGCAGCATTTGTGCACCGCCCCCGTCAGTGTCAGCCAGTTTTCCGTGGCATACGGAGCTCCATCGCAGTCTTTAACACTGGTAGCATGCCGCGACAGCGTGGACGTGAACCGTATGTGCAGTTGACGGACTTTGAGCGAAGGCGTATAGTGGGCATGCGGGAGGCCGGGTGGACGTACCGCCGAATTGCTCAACACGTGAGGCGTGACGTCTCCACAGTACATCGATGTTGTCGCCAGTGGTCGGCGGAAGGTGCACGTGCCCGTCGACCTGGGACCGGACCGCAGCGACGCACGGATGCACTCCAAGACCGTTGGATCCTACGCAGTGCCGTAGGGGACCGCACCGCCACTTCACAGCAAATTAGGGACACTGTTGCTCCTGGGGTATCGGCGAGGACCATTCGCAACCGTCTCCATGAAGCTGGGCTACGGTCCCGCACACCGTTAGGCCGTCTTCCGCTCACGCCCCAACATCGTGCAGCCCGCCTCCAGTGGTGTCGCGACAGGCGTGAATGGAGGGACGAATGGAGACGTGTCGTCTTCAGCGATGAGAGTCGCTTCTGCCTTCGTGCCAATGATGGTCGTATGCGTGTTTGGCGCCGTGCAGGTGAGCGCCACAATCAGGACTGCATACGACCGAGGCACACAGGGCCAACACCCTGCATCATGGTGAGGGGAGCGATCTCCTACACTGGCCGTACACCTCTGGTGATCGTCGAGGGGACACTGAATAGTAGACGGTACATCCAAACCATCATCGAACCCATCGTTCTACCATTCCTAGACCGGCAAGGGAACTTGCTGTTCCAACAGGACAATGCACGTCCGCATGTATCCCATGCCACCCAACTTACTCTAGAAGGTGTAAGTCAACTATCCTGGCCAGCAAGATCTCCGGATCTGTCCCCCATTGAGCATGTTTGGGACTGGATGAAGCGTCGTCTCACGCGGTCTGCACGTCCAGCACGAACGCTGGTCCAACTGAGGCGCCAGGTGGAAATGGCATGGCAAGCCGTTCCACATGACTACATCCGGCATCTCTACGATCGTCTCCATGGGAAAATAGCAGCCTGCATTGCTGCGAAAGGTGGATATACACTGTACTAGTGCCGACATTGTGCATGCTCTGTTGCTTGTGTCTATGTGCCTGTGGTTCTGTCAGTGTGATCATGTGATGTATCTGACCCCAGGAATGTGTCAATAAAGTTTCCCCTTCCTGGGACAATGAATTCACGGTGTTCTTATTTCAATTTCCAGGAGTGTATGTTTTATCAGAACCCTTTAGTAAGTCCATGTTGAAGTCACCGCAGACCGTTAACGGCTTTCTGCTGTCTGGCAGACAGCATAATAAGGATTCGAAATTCCTCATAATCGATTCAAAATATCCCAATGGGCGATCTATATATAGTAAACAAGTAATTATGTAATGAGATTAGATTTTCCCTTTGTGCAGTAGAAACTCAGTAAGAGAATTGGAAGTCAAAACTTATCTGAACTGAGAAATTGATGCTCTACATTCCCATATTTTTCTCACTGCAAGATTTAGCAACATACGTTTTTCAGATTTGTGCCATGTAACAAGTAACTCTACCTTGAACTATTTCATAGTTCGCTAACCATGGGAAACCGTGTAGGTGAACTTTGTTCATAAAAGAACGTGCTACATTTTTCTGCGAGGGAAATAATCACAACAGAATTTTCAGATTAATGGCGAAATAAATATCGTGACCTAAACAATCAGTTTGTATAGTAAGTTATTCTAACGCGAAGCGACTCTGCGAATGTGCATGCACGAAAATTAGACATGCCACGTATGAAACGCAGTAGACATTATGCCAGAAGAAGTCCAAAATAGTTTAAAGAGCTTAATATCTGACTATATCAAGACATAAATATCAGAAACATTATATACCTTTTTAAACACAAGTGCTTTATTAAGGAGAGTGGTACTGTCATGCTCAAAATTACCCGAACGACATGAATCGCGTTTCGCCTGATTTATATGCAATCCCCATAACGCAACTGTCTTGCATACCCTCTGTGGTCTTTTGGATACAGTTGTTTGACTAACTAAAATGGTTATTACAAGAGGCCTCAAAAAATAACTGCCCTTAATGGGTATCAATCCACATACAAATTAATACAGAAAACACGTTATTAGACATGACACGGCCATTACGCTTGCAAACTCAAATTTATTACAGTAAATAACATTTCAAAAAGCAAAATTCAACTTGAAATTATATTACGGACATTTTTGTACTGGAATGGGACTGAAGTCTCCAATCCAGCAATTCTTCTTCATGTTAAGTAACAACGAAAAATTTTAAACATGGTTCAGGTCAAAAGTAACAAGTGTGTGCAGGATTGAATTTGAAATGACATGGCATAAAGTTTGTGGGGGATTGGGATTCGAACCCAGTTGATACTGAATTGTTAATCGAGCACAATCAAATATTAGATCTGAAATCTTTTCAAGACTAGCAAGACGACTAAAACTGAAATACCGAGGTGAAAAACTTTTGATTTACCGGGATTCGGAACCAGTACCCCTTTTGGTGTTATACAGTCATAAACACATGTTAAAAAACATTTTATTTCACCAGTTGTGAGATGTACAGGTATTTGAACTGGAAATAACATGATGTACAGCTGTGTGCTGATTGGAAGTCGAGCCCTGCAAATGTCTTCGTTTCGACTACACACGAAGAGGCATTGACTATGAAATACTTTTTCACCAAACTAAGCGACGATGATTGTATATGAAATTAATATGACGAATCGTTCTGATTGCGAGTCGAAACCTGCAGCAATCAATAATGTTGAAAGGCACGGAGAGACGTTGAAAGCTATAATTGTCACCTGCAGGCTGGTGTGCGCGTACTGCAGCTTGAAACGTCGTGATGGAAACTTTTTGCCAGACCAGTTGTCGAACCCAGATATGCGTCTTTCGGAGAGACTTTGAGAACTCAGAAATCCAGGGGAAACATTGAATCGTTGGAACTAAATCATCTGAAAGGGGTGAAGCCTGGCGAAGGGAAGGATGAGAGTTCGAATCTCAGTCCCAGACAAATATTTTCAACATCTCGGGTTCAAACACCGTAAGAAATAAGTGTCCTGCGACCTTATATGACGATTCGTTCATTAATTATAATAAGTCTTGTATAAGGAAACTTACTGATAACAGAATCGCTATGTAGCGTGACATCAGCCTCTATTACGTCTCCAACAATTAGCGACTCTCCACTAGTAGACGGAGCGAGATGGCGCAGTGGTCAGCAAAGTGGACTCGCTTTCGGGAGGTCGACGGTTCAGTCCTGCGTCCGACCACCCTGATTTAATTTTTCTTGATTTTCCAAAATCGCTCCAGGCAAATGCTGGGACGGTTCCTGTCAAAAGACACGGCCGACTTCCTTTTCCATCCTTCCCTAATCCGATGAGATCGGTGACCTTGCTGTCTGGTCTTCTCCCCGAAACAACCCAATCCAACTCCACCAGTATGTAGCGACCGGTCGTCGCGTTTAACGTGGATATGGAAACACGGTGCAACACGGCACAGCTCAGCCGGCCTTACCACAGGTGAAGTGGGTCTTTTACTTGTTAAGAATGGTTGCCTGATGTGTGAATCCCACCCAGACCTTAAGCACACAGAGAATGTTCATACAAAACACCAAGCATTTGTTCCAGTTTGCGTCGTAAGTAAGGGTGCTCCACGTTGAAAGAGAATTCTGATTCCCTGTAGGTTTATTGCTACTTGTTCGACACATTCATTACCTTGTTCGTCAACATCGATATTCATTATCTGCATTGACAACCACCGGCACTGTGGCCGAGCGGTTCTAGGCGCTTCAGTCCGGAACCGCGCTGCTGCTACGGTCGCAGGTTCGAATCCTGTCTCGGGCATGGAGGTGTGTCATGTCTTTACGTTAGTTAGGTTTAAGTAGTTCTAAGTTCTAGGGGACTGATGACCTCAGATGTTAACTCCCATAGTGCTTAGAGCCCATTTTATTTGCATTGACAACCAAAACTTGCATTTGACTTGATTCTATAATCTTTGAAATGAAATCACATAACTATCAGTTGCACATACTGTCAACACGGTAGTATGCGGAAATTTTTGCTGGAAGTGTTACTTTCCGTCTGTGATTCTGTGTTGTTGTATGTGTTCATGGTCTATTCAAAAATGACAGAGTGTAAACGCAAAAACCAGATCTCAAGTACACTCTCACCCTATGTTTTTAAACCAAATTTCGTGTCATATAACTGAGTAGGTAAGGGCGTTGTGACGTTTTGTCATGCAGCACATTATTTGAGGAGGACTGACCTATGTAATCCACCTGGGCAAAATTTGCCAAAAACGACAGTACAACTGGGAGGATGACGGCGCTCTGAGGTTTCTGTACAAATTACTTATTTTTATAGATAATAATAATAATAATAATTTAGTGTGGCTCAGAGGCGTGAAGCAAGTCTTCGTATTCAACGCCACCAGAGCGACTACCGTGTCCCTAACCTGCTTACGTTATCGAACCGGGTAAAGGCAACCTATATTTTTACGCGGAATCTGAACCACATGTTGTTCCTCACGATTCCTCACATCGTTGAGATGTGAAGACTAGGTTAAAACGATGAATGAGAAATTGGTGGTCCGATCGAGAAACGATAACGACCTCTCGGTTTCTGCGCTATACGTGCACAGCGCCAGGCCCCAGGGTCGAGCTCCGATTTCATCAATAGGATTTGACGAGTGAGTTTGCAAGTAACGAAATATGTGACATATGTGGCCGTATCTTTTGACTACATTGACTTAGAACCTTAAATTATTTACATCGCAAAGGGATCGTTTACCATAGTATAGCCATTCTTGATAACGGACAGACAGACAAACAACAAATGACTCTGTATGTTGATGTTACTAGTAGATTATTTTGTCAAGTTCCAGTTAGCTGTTTTAACTTCTGCCAAAGATACAAAGACAACATACAAGACTATCTATAATATATGACCCTGTGGCTGACGGTATAATATACATCCTAAATGCAAACAGAGAATGTCATCTAGCTGGGTAAGAGTTTCTAGTAACTGAGGAATATCATTTTAATAATTTTCATATTATGGAACATGCAACCTAAATACTGGATGTTACATTAGGGATAGAATACAGTTTCTACATCAGTGCTTTACTATTTCCTGTACTTCGTAAATCTCCAAATACTGTAATGTCTATGTTGGAAGTACAAAATATGACATTGGTGCAAATATTAGCAATAATGGGAGCTTCATGAAGTTCAATTAAATGACACAGACATTTTACAATGATTGCAAGAAACGACAGTAATGTAGAAGCTTCAAAATTGCAATATGAAATACTTATGCTTCCTTTCAAAGAGACCAAATTTAAACAACTAACAGTTACAAATGTGAATAATGATACATTTTTGGAACACAAAATATTTTGAAGAGTGCTTCTGGATAAGAGACTCCAAGCACAGAAATTCTGATTTCAGTAACTACTTTGACAAATGCAAATTTATACTACTAATTCTAGTTATCAGAATGTAAACTTACATGAAATCTATTGTATTTTACGCAAACTTTTGAATAAATATCATACAACTGTAATAGAGTGTGAACAAGTCATATCAAAACAGTGAAAATGTCAATAGAAATGTTTAAATGAGGAAACTATGGCTTCTTGAGCTAATAATTCTTTCCTCAGACAGGTGAGAGTAGTGAGAGGTTACTTTATTACAACTGTTTTCAGTCATTTCCCATCCTCACAGTACCAGTATTGTGTAAAAAAAAAGACTGAAGAAAACTGAATAAAAAGGGTGCACATATTCTTGACGTATATATATATGCCATAACGAGAAACGCAGTGTACCAACCCTAACTTGTGTAAACACACAAAACTGCAATGTCATAAGCAGCTCACTTACTATAGCTAGTTCCATTATAATTACATCATGTCAAGGAACATAAATGTATTACTATGTCTTATTTATGAAGTCTAATATTATGAAGAGGTGGCAATCTGTGGGTCGATCAATCTTAAACAAGTGGCCACCCCTAAGCTTATACACGATCACAATAAACTGCCAGACAACACATACAATTAACTGCTTTGTAATGTAACAATACATCAACCTTTTTATTAGTCTGCTTAGGACAAGAGGTGGGATGTCAACAGTAACAGGCACTCAGCATTTCAGATCATATTACAAGCGTGTAATATTTCTATATGCACAGTTGTTCGCTTCAAAGAAAACAATTTACAACTGAATGGCAGTATTGTGCACAAATATATATTTTCAGGAAAATATATCATAAAAAGCCTATAACTTTGTGATGTAAGCTCTCCTAGAGAGAGATTAAAAAGCACAGGAGTAACAATACATTCTTGTGTAGCTGCACATGAAATAGTAGTTTGTAGACATACATACGTAGTAGAAAAATATGCTCTGATCTTCATGTACTTAATATAACCTATTTAATAGCATGACAGGAACGAGAGTCATATCGGATTACAGTTATTTCTATGTTCTCAATGCGCACAGTATGCAATAAAAACCTTGGATAGTGAAAAGGCTAAAGGACACAAAGCAGGAATGTAATACATATGTTGCTTTAAGTCTTAATTTCAAAAGCATGTGACAGAATTCAAAGGAAAGTGAAGTGTAGCAAACTGACACTGATAATATAGTTTTCATAAACCTGGATTTATTGTAGCTCAGCCAAACCTTGAAAATGTTATGGAAGGCCACAAAAAAAACTAAGGGAAATCGTTTGCTATTGGGTTTCTAATTGCTATTATTGCTTCTAATAACTGAGCTTCAAATTATCTGGAGTTGTTTTACACACTGCAGTTTCTTTTAACTTTTGTTACTTTGCAAATGGTGTTTTAAATGTCTGCTATTAGGAATTTTGAGAAGGTTTGAATTTATAATCAATGTTTTTGTTGGAAGCAGCTAAGTGCTCTCATTAAGAAACACTGGATTAATATAGTGTGTGTTTTTTGTACATCTTTATCTCTACTGGCTGAAGACATGCACGCCATTTCTGAATACTGTTCTTCTTATGTTTAACCGCTGATTCAAGATCATACTTCTTACTGACTACATTCTGACAACAGTTCCATTTTCAGTATTTTTGTAATTACTACCTGCATTTTAAAAAGGAATATTTCTGTTGACCCAGGACACTGTCGGATAAGCAATATGAAACTGGTACTGCAGGCCATGAAGTTAGTCTTTTAGTAATAGCAATGGGATAGGGTTTGGGGGGAAAAAGGCCTTCTGTCCTGTGTCTGTCCTCTGATTTCTGATAATTATCTGCCAGCTATTGTGAATGGTGTTTAGTACAAATTTACCAAATTTACCATGTTTGCAGATGGCAGCAGTATTCCAATGGAATATCTGTTATGAGGACAAGTGGCACATCTGTGAATTATTGCCAACTTGAGCTGTACTGCTGGCGTCATGGGAATCAGAGGAGAGCAATGTGGAATCAAGTGATGGAGGCCAGTTCAGCAGGACAATGTCTGCAGTGTATGAGCAGTGCTTCCTTGTTTTGAGTGAATGGCACAGCCTTCATTTTGCTGATATACCAGTGCTTATCCGGAATGATGTTCTTAGTTGCATGGCAAGACTTCTTACAATTGGAATTGAGGGCAAGATTGCTTGGGATTATTAAACTTCCTTATGGAGTAATATGGTGTCATTTGTGGCTGGCAAAGGACTAATTCTGTAGCTCAGCGTGTACATTCCAAGACATTTCTTTAAGGTAAGAGGAAGAAGTTGGCCAAGCCACTAAGAGGATTAATTCCCTGGAGCTTGTCCCATGAAGGGAAGACCTGTATTAATCACAAAGAGACACCATTTGCTGACAGACAGCAACACAAAGATCGGAGGGAATGGAAGAACTAGCAGGCCAAGGTAAGAGGACAGCTGCCTCAGCAGCAGTATCAGCTCCCTCATTTCTTCTCAGGTTGCCGTGACCAGGGACCCACAAATACATCACAGTGGCTCCATAAAGGTTCAGCAAGTGAAAGATTTCTTGGATCTGTTTCACTAAGGGATGGACAACATACAGCACAGGCTCTGAAGGGTGTAGGCAGAGCAGATGATACGACAGAAAAGCCTGTGTCGCTATGTGGCCTGATACACAACAAAGAAAACCGCTCTAAATACTGAGCAATGTTTTGACAGCTGGTGCTGCAAAGTCTGTACCAATAAAGAAGAGAGACCGAACACCAGTGAGAGCCATCCATTTTGACGAAGGTACTACTGCTAATTTCTGCATGAAGGTCGAGAAAGAGGTTAAAAAATCAGCCAGTAAGTCGCAAATACAAGGTGTGGATAAAAGTTTATTATCTCTTCACCATGGTTTTGCTATTTTTACAAATATCTTATTCAGAAGAGCCCAAAAGGGGATGGTGCACATTGAAGTGCAAAAAGTGAGGAAGTTGCCCAATAAGCTGAAGGATGTCTGCACTGGTAACACACAATGATGGAGAGACGTGGACAATGGAAACAGGAAAGATGAAGTGATGACTGCAACAGCTTCAGTCTGGTGTTCAGTGAGACAGAGTGACAATGAATGTGATTGCAGATGAGCAGTGTGACTCCTCAAATGGAATGCTATCCCCAGTTGGAAGGTGAAAGAGGACTGGAAAGAATACCAAGAGGTTTGAAGCAGTTGTGAGGGCAATTTTGTTTTCTGGATGGAGAAAACAAGTGGACACTGCAATTGCAAGAGTAGCCATAATCCCTCCTTGTTGGATCTAGTGCTGCGACTGTTCCACTGAAGGGAAGTCACGGTGGGGAAATGGGAAGAGGTAAAGAAGTGACGGGTCGTCACCTCTGTCACCTGTAGTAATGAATCTTCAAAGGCTGGCACTTGGCAGCTACAGTCACTGTAGAGTGCTGCTCTATGTGAGCTACGTGTGTGTCAGCATTCTATCAGAGTCAGTGTGGAGATTCCGGAGTATCCAAATGGTTAGCAGCGTGCACTGGCAAAATTGGGGTTGGGTGGGTGAGGGTATTATTCAGTGAGACTACTGAGGAGGACCAGTGAGTCAGTGAAGAAGAAGACTGTTTGCCTTTGGTGTCTTGCAAGCTTTGCATTCAGTAGATGAAAGCTGAGAAGTTTGTTAGCTTGAAGGAAGTAGGAAGCCTCCACAGAAACATTTCCTCTGTCCTTTCCATCCTGCTTATTATGTAGCACGTGATTTCGCTGCCAGAGGCAAAGATTTGGCGGCTTGCACAGGTAGAGGAGAAGGTGACACTATTGTTACACTGGGCAATTTTACAGCTGTAGTGATGAATTTGAGGTCACGTCTGCTTGGATATGTCCTTTGTGCAGCGAGGTGTAGCAAGAACAGTACTGCAAGTGCCGGATGGTAAAATGCAAGACTTTCAACTAGCCAACAACTTGCAAGCCTTCACTCAGATCTGATGCATGACTTTCTCATCTCAGGATGAGACTGCATGGTCGTCAGTGAAATTTATGCAGGAGGGAGGACAAGGCAGGCAATCACTCATGAGCATCCCTACCACAAGTATATTTTGCTGTGTTGCGACAGGAGTGTTGTTGTTACAGTAGCAGTGGTAACAGCTCGTCTGGCTTCAAATGTGTGGTTGGACTTTGATGACTTCATAACTTGGTCTATGTTTGACAGAGGCACTACTCTACCAAAAGTGCGAGTATGTACGGACTAAGGTTGCATCAACCTGTTTCATTAACCAATAGACTGCAGTGACACACTCATCAGAAAGGTATATTTCGATTTGTCCTTCATTCTGACCATTGAGCAGCCTGGTGTAAATACCACCACATGAATTCAGGATTCGATGGGCCTTACCACTAACATGATAGCTTTGGAGGAGTGAAGCTGCAAGCAGTTGTTGGGCTTGAGGACCACACTTGGTCTCCAAAAGCAAAGTGCAATTACATAAATGAGAGCAGGATATCACAGGGCCGGCAATTTTGTCAACACCTTTCTGAATAATATGTGGATTATCTGTAGCAAAGAAATGACAATGTCCAGTATGTGGTATGAGGAACCAATGTGAAAGCTGGAAGAGTCTGAATGTTTCACCTCATTCCCATTACGTTTAGTAGACACAGATTGGAATTGGCTCATTGTGACAGAATCCCCAAGACCGCCATCATCTCCAAAGGCATAGCATGTTCCTTCCTGCTGTGGGACCCTTTCTCAGAGGGGAGCTCACACTCATTAGGCGATGGATCACACCTCCCAAACTTCTGACAGAGGGACTAAATGGCAATTTGGGAGGGTTACAGCTCAAACTACCACCCCTCCCTGGACCTGGCCTGTACCATGTATGTGGAAACCCTACCTGCAGACCTGGGGATGGTCATTACGTGTTACCCCGTCACATGGTACACTTGGGCTGGCCTTCAGAACTGCACAGGGATGAAGAGGAAACAAAGCCAAACCTCAAACGCCAAAATGGAGAACGATAGATTACGAAAGAAGAAACTGTAGTCTGTGTGCTGAAGCTCTAGCACCTCAACGTCATTCACAAAACGTGTCCATGACATGTTCCAAAGGGAGGATAGACATGCAGCACGGAAGTGCAAAGGTGCTACAATGGCAGAGGTCCGATGGTAGCCAAGCCCAAACTCATTGAAAAGTGACGAGCGATTTAGGAGGTTGAATTTTTTGGGATTGATGTTTTGTTATTATGAATCATTTTTCATAACCTGTCTAAATGGTCGCAGTGCCAAATTAACAGGCAGCAACATTGGTACAAGCAGTAATTAACAATAGGGAACTTAATTGTACCAGAAATAACAAATCAAGGAGGTCATCCGTATCTTGGATTTATAGAAGGAATTTAAGCTGTAATGTGGGAAGAAATTGAGGACAAGTCATCTACATCGTCAGGCTAGTAGGACCATGTTAAGCGTGCATGAAGCAATAGAGAGCATGCTATAATACCATATAGCACACACATACCAATTGTGATGTCTGTTCAAGTTATCTTTGTCTGTGTACAAATCAAAACAGCAAAAACTACAGAATTTTAGCCATATGAGGTGGAATATGGTCAAAACCTATTGTCTTTCTCTTTTTGTTTTCCTATTTCAATAATTGAATGCATGTTAACGCATTTGTGAGGGAGGCAAGAGAAGAATTGAAAAGGTTGGTTAAGGCAAATAAACTGGCACTGTATAAACAAGAGGGAGCAGTGAGTGACAGGGAAAGATCACACCAAGACAAAAATGGCCAATGTGAAATCTATCGAATTCACATACTACAAATAGTAAGACACTACTTTTTATGCAGTGTCATGGCCAATATCAGATTGTGAAACTGTCACCAGTGACTTTCAAAATGCAGTTGTCTACGAGAATTCTGCATGTGGAAATATGAAACATGTGACAAGTCCTTAGATTAGCCAAAGAATTGGAGGGCTGAGCCAGAAAGAAAGTGGGAAACAAGTGATGAGTAGCAAGCAAGAAGTTTTAAGTGAAACAGCTATAGTAGGTCTACACGGGAAGACCTAGGATGGAAGGGAGTTTTCTTTGTATGTTTGGTACAAGGAAGATTACCTGCTGTGCAGGAGCAGTGGATTTTTGCATGAGAGACACATGCACTGTCCTCAGATGAGCTATGCCAGGAGAGAAGATAAACCCAGTCTTAAGAGGACTATGGCTTGTCATTGCAGTGGCAGCATTGCAGAACGACCACATTGACAGTGAGAACTGTTCACCAAGCACATCAACAAATGTGCTTATCAATGGGGGATACAGGTGTTATTTAATGAATGGTAGACATAGAATGAGGTAACATGGTTAGAAGAAGCCCTCGGTAATTTTAAACTGATGGTATGTGATCACAGAATGTTTGAAGGAGTTTCCAGGGTGTGTAGGAGGAATCATGGGAGGATTTGGGGGATGAGGTGACTTAGGCTTTGGGGAATATACCACATACCAGAAGTAGAGGTTGGATCACTGTGTTAGGATGACATGTGGAAACAGTGGGACAGCTGATGAGGTTGACAGAGTTAATGATATAGTAGAAGTAATAAAACAACGGGTAGAATAAGGCAGGCAATAAGTGAGTGCTACAGCACAAAAACTCGTGTTTGCAGAAGGATATGCTCTTACTGCACCAGCTGAATTGGAAGTGTTTATTACACAAAACAGCAGAAGAAATGGTGAATCTTAACTGAGATGTTGCTAAATGAAGCAGAAAATTGGATAAAGAACTAATAATTTAGTTGCTACTGTCTTTGGAAGACAGCATGGGGAGAGGGGGGAGAGAGAGGGGGGACTGAGGGGGGATGAGATAGAGGGGGTGAGAGAGATAGAGGGGTGTGAGAGAGAGAGGGGGAGTGAGAGAGAGGGGTGTGAGAGAGAGAGGGGGGGTGAGAGAGAGGGGGGGTGAGAGAGAGAGAGAGAGAGGGGGGTGTGAGAGAGGGGGAGAGAGAGGGGGGAGAGAGGGGAGAGCGGGGGGGAGAGAGGGGGAGAGAGTGGGGGTTAGAGAGGGGGAGAGAGTGGGGGTTAGAGAGGGGAGAGGGGGAGGAGAGGGAGGGGGAGAGGGAGGGGGAGCGGGATAGGGAGAGGGGAGAGGGAGAGGGTGGAGAGAGAGGGAGAGAGAGGGAGGGAGAGAGAGAGGGGGAGAGAGAGAGAGAGAGAGAGAGAGAGAGAGAGAGAGAGAGAGAGAGAGAGAGAGAGAGAGAGAGAGAGAGGGGGGGGGGGGGGGGGGAGAGAGAGAGAGTGAGATGGGGAGGGAGAGAGAGAGACGGAGGGAGATAGAGAGAGAGAGAGAGTGAGATGGGGAGGGAGAGAGAGAGACGGAGGGAGGGAGATAGAGAGAGAGAGTGAGATGGGGAGGGAGAGAGAGAGAGAGAGAGAGAGAGAGAGAGAGAGAGAGAGAGAGAGAGAGAGAGACAGAGAGAGAGAGACAGAGAGAGAGAGAGAGAGAGAGAGAGAGATACAGAGACAGAGAGAGAGAATTACATGAATCTATGGAACAAGTGAGAAGCCAGCTAGGAGCGGAATTCCGATCACCAGACAATGCCTGGAGGTGCAACGTCAAGTGCAAAAGGAGCTATACCAGAGAGTGTTTGTCCTTTAGCATCATCGTAGCACCTAACCTTTTCATTTTAACCAAGCCACAGCAGAGGAAATGAGTAGCAGGGGAAAGTATGGATTTCAATTTCCTTTCCAGAAGCAGCAAGTATGCATAATACCTACATCATGCAGTTCACATGTATCCTCATAAGTGTGAGATGCTGAAGAACTTTCTTGGAGTAAAGGAATAAATCATTGGTTATGGAAGACAAACACAGATTGTCTATATGGAACTAGAAGTTACCGTAGTATTACAGTAGTGCCATTATGGTTTGTCCAAACAGACTAGGTGGAGAGGGTCAGAAATCCCACGCAGTTAATATTGAAGGAAGACGGGGGAAATTATAAATGAACAGGACACCATGTAAAACAATATTTATTTTTGCTCCACCTGCCACAGTTTCAGGCACAACCCACAGATTATATTGGGCAGGGGAACACATGGAAGTGCTACCAGCCACTAATTTGACTATGTTAAATAGAACTTTGGGGCCTGAGATTATATAGTCCACAGACAAATTCATTCTCTGTAAGGCTGGGCCCATCTCCATGGAGACATGGGTGCATCATGAAAGTCAGCACAGGGAGAGTCAGAACTAGAGGGAAATAGCATTGACCAATGTAATAATAGTTAATGCTGTGACACTACCAACTATAGTTCTTCTTTACACAAGCTGGAAGTGGATCCCTAGACAAAGCTTGGATCCAGCCAATGTTCGATCTCTTGGGGACTTGATTCCGAGAGACTAGGAAGCAGCAGAGGGAGAGCTGTAGCAATAAACAATCAGGAAACAAGACTTGATATGAGTTGTGAGTAAGGTAACATGATGGTGAAAGAAATCCTTAAAAAGCTGACTGGAGCCATTTGTGACAGCCAACAGGATCAGTCATTTTAGTGCAATGATGTTCTAAGTCATGATCCAGAAGGCCAGGTCTTGTCTAGGACGAGGGCACTGTAGCACAGTAATCATATACTGTCTTCCAAAACACGCGAAGTAAGAAGTAGATCACAACTGAGCCTGCCACTGGTGAACACTTACGTTATGCCTTACATAACAGCAGTTGTGTTTGTGAGGTGAGCTGGTCAGGCACAGTGTTGAAATAGTTGACATAGCAGCATGTAACCTGAAATAAGAGATATCCTAACATATCCTTCCCACCTCTCCTGAAGTAGTCTTCCACGCCTGCACAACCTCCGAAGGATTCTAATCACCCCTTTGACACTCCTATCCCCCATCACCTCTCCATAGGGGTATTATCTCCATTCGAGAACAAGGTGCATAGCCTGTCCAATTCACCAAAACCATGTTTCTAGGTCTGACACAGGATTATCCCAACCTATTAGAGGAAAGGCTACAAGTGAAAACTGTGAAAACAGCTTTATCAGATACCAGCTCTCAGATGAATCAGACAAAGACAGACTATGATTTACTGAGGACCAATAACAAATTTGAAGAATCTCCGGGTCCAAACACATTTCCCAAAGATACACAGAGCGTCATGGATATTTCAGAATTATATATTGGGAAAGATCTGTTTGAGTACATTAGCAATGAAACCCATGAGTATTACAGTCAACATTGCAATAGAAGGAAACTGGATTAAAAATGCCATATTTGTCAGCATTATGGGATCCGTTTTTATAAAATAGTTTGGGCTTAGTATCCTTATGGGAATTTTCGAAACGCAAGGATCCATGATTACTGATCAACAAATCCATTGATAGACACATATTTCGCAAAGCGATGTCCACAAGATATTCAGACAAATATTATCATTTTTACATTTTTCTGACAACAATAAACCAGATAATGCCGACCGGCTTTTTGAAGTGCAATTTGCAGTTGATTATTTTTCCAAAAAGTATAAAGAAATGTTTAATCTAAGTCAAAATATCTCAACTGATGAAGGAATGAAACCATGGTGTGGACAGTTAAATTTTACAATCCATCAAAAATTACCAAATAAGGCATACTCATACGGATGCTGTGTGATTCGAGTACGGGATACATTTCTTCATTAAAGATATATCTCGGCTCTGAAGATCCCCCTGATAAAATGAACTTGCAAAACATGAATGTTCAGTGACTACTGACATTCCATGCTTTGACTCACAAATCTGTAGAAGTTCAATATGGTAAAGACGCTAGAAAATCTGAAGAGGAAATTTTAATGTTCACTCTGGATGTAGTGGCAGTCAGTGAAACGATATAGGAAGAATATCATTTCTGGTAAGATGGATTTCTCACGAGCAGAAATGTAGGGTAGAGGTTGAGTCATTGAATGTTCTAATCCTGCAAGAGAACACAATATAATGATGGACACAACAAACCAAATCTAAAACAGAAATTATACCAGGTACAGAGACGTGCACAATAACAATGAGGTAACATGCATGTCAAGGTAAACATGACTGAGCTAGAGGTTGCTCATCCTATACCCAAAAGATGTCAGCTCGAAAGCAGAGTGCATGGATGAGAGGCTGTGTACATCCACAAGCACCATCTCCATCTGACTTGCACGGTACACACTGCAAACTGCTTACAAAGATTTTGGGAGTGTATGTGTGGGTCAGTACAGTGGCCAGTTCAGTAATAAGAATATTCTCATCAAAATTTGCACCAAAAAGCTAATGGTTATGTTTCAGGTATATCTGCCAATGTCACAATCTGACGAAGAGGGAGAAGTATATGCAAAATGTGTATGTAATGAGGATGTAAATCTAATAATCATGAGTGACTGGAATGCTGTAAAAGGCAATGTAATACATGGCAGAGTTTAGGAGAATGAGCTTGATAATAGAAGTGATGAGTAAAAAAGTTCAATTTCTCTATAAGTCTGTTATTAATTATGAATATGCTATTTTAAAGTTACTGTAGGAAGAGGTATATTTGGAAAAAGTCTGAGGGACATGAGGAGATTCTATCTGGATTACATCATTGAGACATTTTGTAAAATCTGATATTGGATAGCAGGGTATACTCAGGAACAGATATACATTCATGTCACAAGTTAGTAATGACCGAGAGCAGACCGAGGCGTAAGAGAATAGTCCATAACTGTTAGTGGTGAAGTAAGTGGGGTACTGAGAAGAACGGTGTGTGTTTAAAGTTATCTGAAGCAATAAATAGTGTGGTAATGAATACTGCAACACGCAGATCAGTTGAAGAGGGAAGGATTTATCTGAAAACGGCAGTCACAGAAGTTGGACAGACAAATCTATGTATGCACGAGGTAACTGTAAAAGAACTCTTGTTACAGAATAAATACTGAAATTGATTCGTAAAGTAAGGAACTACAAAAATGTGCAATATATCACAGAAATACAGCGAAGTAAGTCACTTGTTTGAAACAGGAAAGCAAAGGAGGCAAAGTTAAATGACGCGAAAGTAATTCCACTGTTGAACTCGGAGGACTAAGCTGGCATGTGGTAAGAGTGCATTAAGGCTTCTATGTGTGGTAGGATCTGTTTGATGACATGACAGAAGAAGAGTTTGAACACATAGGTGATGCAATGAAAATTAGGAGTTGAATAAATTATTGGGAGACCTGCAATCCAATAATGCTGGAGGCACACGAAGTCCTAAAACTCCTAGTGGAGGAGGGAGTGAAGCAGTTGGGGAGGGGAATTTTACTTTTGGAACACAAATTTATTTTTCTGGTTTATCACAATGTGTAATTGACTTTCATATAATTCTAAGTATTTGGCCTCTGGTTCTACAGAGGAATGACTAAAATTCAGTGGACTGCTATGGTAAGAAATGAAGAGTTTCACCACAGGAACAGTGGCAAGAAGGGACAAAATGAAAGGGCATGCGTTAAGACACTAACAATTAACTTTCATCATACTTTGGGGAGCTACAGAGGTAATAATTTCAGGAGATGGCAGAGATTGGAATATGTCCAGAAAATAACTGGGTGTTATACTGTGAGGTTATGTAGTTGGGATAGAGGAGTTCACAGTACGCCAAATCAAACCAGTCAGGAGACTGCTAAAACATCAGTATTTCTCATGAACTGTTCTGGATCATGTACAACAAATCTTATAAGAGAAAACTTTTACTGTAAATTTTTAGGTTGAATACCTAAAATCTTACTCAGCTGTCTAAAATACGATCACGGGAGAATACCACATTTATATGGCATCCTATTATACAATATATTGCCTTATGTGTAATTCTCTCATAGTCACTTCATTTAATTAGACTACATTCCATTACACTTTTCTTGCTCATCTTATGATCTCTCAAAGACACTATCCACTGTGTTCAACTGCTCTTCCAAGTCATGTGTCATCTGACAATTTCATAGCCAAGGTTTTCCTTGCATCTTTTTTAACTTCTTTGTTCAATGTACCGACTGAATAGCATTGTTGGTAAGCTCCAGCCCTCTCTCCCTACCTTAACACTATTCCCCTTATGCGTCTTTCAGCACTTAACTGCTGTGTGGCATCCATACAATTTATGAACAACTTTTCTCTCCATGTACAAAAGTCAAACCAAACACCTTTTAACCATCTACATTTCCAAATTGCTTTGTTATTGAGGAAACAGTTTTGGTGATATATTATGCTGTCTTCAGGCCCCACGCCCAATGTGTTTGAAGTTTTCCCACCTCTGGCCCAGTCACAATAGGGGCCAGTATTCAATGACTGGCATCTAGATTTTTGATACGACGCTCACTTTAAACATCACCTGCCGACTGCTCAATTGTCCGTATAAAACAGTCTGTACAGAAAAGCCAAGGTCCGACAACCATCTGTGAGAAGGTGGGTCATTTGAGCTCAATAAAACACATGGAGCAAAATATGTCCATCTTGTGTGTTACGTATATGTCATTCTTTATGTGGCTAGTTTTCGAAATAGCTCTTTAATGCCTACTTATTTTTCTTCACTGCAGTATATTTGTCCTATTCTCTAAGTAGCGAGTCATGTTTGTCAGTAACTATATATATTTAAAATTGGACCTCTCCCTACCTCCTAGAGCTCTGTAAAATGTTCTGCATGCCTCCATTAATGTGGTGAAGGCCTTCAAGATAGGTTCCTTAAACTAGACTGACTTCGGTACTCTCCACATATTACTTTTATCATATTCTAAAGGTGCTCTGTCTGGCCAACATTTTACAGTATATGCCCCTGTGTGTTTAAAGTATTCATCACGTCTTTTCCCTATTTCTGTAATTAACCTGGTGTGTAACTAGGCTGATACAGAAAATTTAACCTACAGATGAATGTCACCGATTCTTGTTTTCTAAGTAGTGAACCTACCGCATTTTTACGTACCTTCACTTTGCAAATGGATGTTTTTTTTCTTTTTGTGTTATGCAGTTTCTCTGGTGTCCGACTTTTAGTTGGCTGCTCTAAATTTTTAGAATTGATGGAATTACTGGGCTGCAGGTTAGATTATACATTTACATGGATGTCATACTTACGACCTGATTCACGATTCATTAAGTGATACGTATTTTAATGTACATTAATGTAGACTGGGCAACAGACCATGCTTCCTTGTCTGTCCCAATTCTACATAACTAGGTCTGCAATCCCAGCTTTACTTGTATGCATACTTCCTGTATCTGGTATACTCCTGTATCATAATACATTTCATACTATACACAAGTAGAGAGTCAAATGAACCATGAAAAAAAGGTCATATTGTATGGAACACACCTGAGGAACTACTTGTCAAACAAAATTATCCGACATCACTTCACAACCAAGTCTGATACTTTCTGAAGGTAGTCTCACCTTGACTATTCATGTCTGGCCACAAAAAGTAACTTGTTTTTTGTTCTCCTCTTCCATTCACCAGGCAGGCCTGACGGCAGTTTGTAACCTCCAAATGGATCTGGTAGCTCATATTTCATTCCAGCCATAATGACAACTAAACTTCAGATTAAAATGGGTGCCTGGTGCATCTTGTGGACAATTTGAATGTGTACAACATCTTAGAATCACAATTGTAAAGAAACACTCTACTGGACGATATCTGTCACCTAAATCTCTCCTTGGTTTCCTTTACTTCCATTAGATTACCACTCCTTAACATCCCCCCTGCCACATTAACATGTGTGTTTGATGTTTGTTATGTATCTGAAATAATTTACATTTTTTATTTTTATCATAAATAAACTCATTACTAAGTAACAGTACAGTACTAAAAAGTACCATTACGCAGAATGTGCTTTTGTCTTATAGCAAATGACAGTGTTTTCGTCCAGGCGACACAGCAAGCTAATGGCATTAGAACGAGCAAACGTGGCCGTCCTCAGATCTGGTGCATGAAACACTGGCTACGTAGTAACATTATTGTAATTTACATCTCTTTGTTGACTGTGAACAACTCTAATAGATATTAAGAGTTGTCAGTGGTTTACAACAATTACTTGTGAAAGAGAAAGATCAAGGAATTTCGTCAAAATATTACGCTGAATTACGTCAATTGAGGCATTACATTGAATTCTGCAGCTGGAAGGAAATTAATAATACAAGAATGATATTTCTGGTAATATTGACATTTACATCAATAGTTTCCTACGGTTGTTACAAGGACGAGTGATATTTACCTGCAAGATTCTCTAACTGTTTTCCCTCGAACATAGCTCGTACAAAAGCAATTACAGAGATTGCCTTTACCTTATTTCCTCCATAATTTGCAGTACTATTCTTCTTTTGGAGCCATGGTAGTACAACCAACTGTCGCGCAATGAGCATTAACAGCGACTATTAGTGCCACAACAAAGGAATTGGATGTCAACTATTGAAGGAAAACAGGCTGTACGCAGGAGCGAGCAGCATCTGTTGAAACGAAACAAGTCAGTGACTTATTTGGTTTCACCAACATACAGCGTAAAATGCACTACTTGTTCTGCCATTTGTAGAAGTATGACTAGTTTCATTTCAACACCAAACGATACGCGACACTCTTAAATGACTATTCAGTGAAAAAAACGAAAATTGACAATTTGCGATTCAGTTTCTTGCCTCGCTGTTTTCGGTCAAAAATCTATCATCTTAAACTTATAAGATACATCCTGGGAGATAATGCAACAGCCTTTACTGATTTTGAAAGTTTCAGTCAGGTGACCAAAGAGATGTCTTCAAAACTGTCACATTCAAAAACGAGAATCTTGCCAAGATTAATGGAACGACAATTGGAATCTGAAGGACAGAAAGAATGTCCTCAAGAACGAGTCACTGGTTCATAATTTCCTTAAAGGGTTATCTGAGTGCTTTGGCGTTATCTCCAGGAACGAACTGGTCAGGCAAAGTTACGTTACTGGACCTCCGATTCAAACAAGGATTTTCAGCATGAAGGCTATTGCAGAGAAGTAAGCGTTGGTTGTTCAACAAGAACACAGCTCATTTCTGAACTATTTACCACTGTAATGCCAGAGCAACCTGGAATGAGTTTAGTGAAACCAAGAAAGGCACCACGTGCAAAATGCGGCAATTGTAGACTCGGATAAATATTTAGCGGAGGGATATTTGCCTAGAAACAGCGATCCCGTAAACTGGTGAGAAACAAGAAAATTACAATGGCCGACGCTGTATCAATTTGTTCCAAAAGCGTTATGCATCGGAGCAATATCAGTGCCCTGTTAACGAATATTTTTAAAAGCACGACAAATATCCACTGAGGAGAGACATCGACTGAAGAGGGTCAGATTTTATTTATAAATTCCTTTTTGAATACACATATGGTAATACTGACTAAATGAAAGCAGACACACTAATTACAGTTGTAATTTGTATACTGTACTTTTCTAATTGAGGTAGCAAGATATAAGAAGTATCACTTGATAAACATTTACTATTATTTTGCAACATTTGTAACTTTTACAGCAGACGATGTTTAAAACTTTAATATCTCACCATTAATGGGGCAGTAACAATTTTTACTATTTTTAAGTTCTTTAGAACTAGGATCAAACCAGATAAAAATTCAGGGTTAGTGACATGAATTAAAAAGGCGATGTGACTTCCTTTCACTGACTGTGTGAGAGTGGTGAGTCATGAAAAAGAAAGTGTTCTTCCCGGTGGTTGACCAGTTGTGATCCGATTTCAGAGAAGAAGCTCTGCCCATCTCTAAATCTGCCGCAGCGATTTGCTTGGCTGGAAGAGTGGGCCTCCGACACAGAGACTTGAGCAAAATGCTCGGCAATCGCGTTTGCGTCGGTAAATAATACGCCATTTATCCTAACACTGAACACCTGTTAGGGTCTGGTACCCGAAAAGACGCTTGATATTTGCCCAGACTTGCGAAGGTGACACATGGCACCCAGTGGTCGAGATTTCTCTCTCCAAACACTCCTGCTTCCATCACTTGGTAAGTTGCCGAACAAGGGCACAGAGCTGTTGTAAAGGCAATGAGGTGCTCCAGGAAGGATGCTGCTTATGCCACTGTAGAGCTCGCCGACGCTCCTTAACTGCTTTACAGAGTTCTGGCGACCACCAAGGGACTGCCTCACACCTCTGGCACCCTGAAGAGCGAGGGACCGCGTTTTTCTGCAGAGAAACAATTTTGTCACCTGCTCAACCATAAGATCGGTGTTACCATGTGGGGGAGAGTCAACGGTAACATCAGAGGTTAAAATTTCCCAGTCTGCCTTGTTTAAAGCCCATGTGGGCAGGCGTCTGTATGCCTGATGCTGGGGCAGTGACAGGAAGTTGGGGATGTGGTCACTACTATACAGGCCGTTATGTTCTCTCAGCATCGGATTACAGAAGGACGGGGAAGGAAGTCGGCAGTGCCTTTCAAAGAATCCATCCCGGCATTTGCCTAGAGCGATTTAGGGAAATCACGGAAAACCTAAATCAGGATGGACTGACGCGGGATTGAGACTTCGTCCTCCCGAATGCCAGTCCAGTGTGCTAGCCACTGCGCAACCTCACTCTGTCGTTAAGTGATCACCAGTGGATAGATGGGAGAGGTCCTGGGCTGCAAATTGATAAATCAATGGCCGAGTAACTACATCGAGCCACATTGAATTGTGTAGCGGCCCCAGTGTTTAAGAGGTAGAGGTCGAACTGAGACAGTAATGTTTCGATGTCTCTGACTCTGCCAGTAAGCACACTGCCACCTCAAGGGGTTATGGGCGTTCAAATCTCCCAGAAGTAGGAAAGGCTTAGGGAGTTGATCAATCAGTGCACCTAATACAATCAGGTGTACTGCACCATCTGGAGGAAGATATACATTGCACACAGTTATTTCCTGCGTCGCCCATATTCTGACAGCCACAGCTTCAAGAGGGATTTTTTTGGGGGGTTTTAGGGGGCACAACTGCAATTGTAATTAGCGCCCAGACTAAGTTAGGAATGCTCCGCGAGGCACAAGGTTAAAACAGCAACTAAAAGGGACAATACTATAGAAGACGGACAGGCAGAGGATTAAAAAAAGCTGCATAATCAAATGTGAGACAGGTTTGTCAAGTTGACAAAACGAAGAACGTGAGCACCTGCTCCTGGGTCATCCGCTAAAATGGCATCCAGAGTACATGGCAGGCGAAGATCAACACGCAGTGTATTAAAATTTGGACGGAACTTTAATATGTGGCGGACCGTCAGCAGATGGCGATGGCTGAAGAGGCAGTGTCCAATTCGTAAACGGGCCAAAACGACCTCTTCCCACCGAGAAGGGCATGAAGAGGATGTCCAAGCCGTGGCAAGAGGTTTCAAGGGCGGAAGCTTGTTGTCCCTAAGTACAGCCCAATCGGCATGACACAGTGACAAAATGCGCTGTCAAATGACCCTGCTACAATCTGATGAAGGGACACAACAAGAAGCTGTCTGAGGCTGGAGGACCACAGCCTTGGCCACGGCATCTGCAGCTTCGTTCCCAGGGATACCGACATGGCCAGGAACCCACAAAGCTAACCGGAGAACCGTCGTCCACCAGCTACTGAAGAGAGCGTTGGACCCGGTGCACAAAAAGGTAAACCGGATATGGATCACTGAGGCTGTGGATAGCGCTCAGGGAATCGGAGCAGATGACATATGCAGATTGTCGGTGGCGGCAGATGTAAAGAACAGCCTGGTAGAGAGGAAATAGCTCAGTTGCTAAGAGCGAACAATGGCTATGGAGCCGGTATTTGAAACTGTGTGCCCTGACAATAAAAGAACACCCGATACCGTCATTGGTCTTAGAGCCATCTGTATAAATGAAGGTCATATTAAAGAACTTCGAACGAAGTTCGACAAAACGGGAGCGGTATACCGAAGCTGGGGATACCTCCTTTGGGAACGAGCTGAGGCCAAGGTGAACGCGAACCTGAGTCTGGAACCAAGGTGGCGTTTGGCTCTCGCCCACTCTAAAGGTTGCAGGGAGTGTATATTTAAGTTGCTGAAGGAGGCAACGAAAGCGTACTCCAGGGGTTATCAGGGCAGAGACATACAACCCGTATAGACGGTCGAGAGTGTCGTCAAAATAAGGACCTATAAGACGGGCGGTCCAGCATTGACAGTAGCCGACAGGCATAACGACAAATCGCGCAGGTAGGTTAGTGACAATTCACCGGCTTCAGCATGAGACTCTCGATGGGACTAGTATAAAACGTTCCTATCGCAATACGTCAACACCGATGTTGTATGGAATTGAGGCAGCGTAAGATAGACGGCCGTGCAGAGGAGTATCCGAAGCTCCCAATAATCCAGCTTGGAGCGGACGATCGACCGATATATGCGAAGTTGGACGGTTCGATCCGCTCCCTACGACATAGCACTGAGAACACGGAGGAGTTTCCTGTCAAATGTAACACCTAAAAATTTTGTTGTCTCCACAAATGGGAGAGCAATGCTACCGACTCGTAAGGATGGTGGGAGAAACTCTTTGTAGCGCCAGAAGTTAATACAGACCGTCTTCTCGGCGACACTCCAGGAGTAAAGACGGTCAAGAGAACGCTAAAGACAGCGGTCCAGGAAACATGTAAGCGGCGAGCTGCAGTAAATGGTAAAATCGTCCACGAAAAGGGAGCCTGATACATCAGCTGGGAGGCAATCCATTATTGGATTGATCGCTATGGCGAAGAGACCGACGCTCAAAACTGAGCCCTGTGGCACCCCATTCTCCTAGCGAAAGGCGACGGACATGACAGAACCCACACGTACCCTGAACTGTCCATCGATTAAAAATGCATGAATAAAATATGGTGCTGAGAATGCCCGCCCTCCAACAGGTGTCGTAAGCTTTCTCCAAATCAAAGAACTCATCCGCGGTCAGGCGCTTGCGCAAGAGGTTATTCATAACGAAGTTCGACAAGGTAACCAGATGGTCAACAGCAGAGCGGCGCCTACGAAATACACATTATACATTGGTAAGTAGGTGTCGAGATTCGAGCAGCCAAACCAAACGAGAGTTATCCATTCGCTTCATCACCTTACAGACACAGCTGGTAAGCGAGATGGGTCGATAACTGGAAGACAAGTGCTTGTCCGTTCCAGGCGTAGGAATCGTGGCAATAGATTCGCGCCAGCATGTGGGAACACCACCCTCAATCCAGATGGGATTATAAGTACGAAGAAGGAAACCTTTACCCACAAGAGAAAGGTTCTTCAGCATCGGAATATGAATAGAATCAGGTCTTGGAGCAGAGGACCGTGACCGGGCAAGTGCATTTTCGAGTTCCCGCATGGTGAATGTGGCATTGTAACTTTCACGATTCGAGGAGCGGAAGTTAGGTGGCCTAGGCTCCTCTGCCTGTTTTCGGGGGAGGAAGGCAGGGTGGTAATGAGCAGTGCTCGAAACCTCTGCAATAAATCGGCCGAAGGCATTGCCGACATCCTTAGGGGCCACAAGGACGTCATTCGCGACCGTCAAGCGAGATGCTGGTGAGTGGACCTTAGTGCTAGATAGCCGGCGCAGGCTACCCCAGACAACAGAAGAAGTAAAACTGTAAAGAGCTTGTGAAAGCAGCCCAGCTGTCTTTCTTGCTTTCTTTAATAACACGACGACACTGTGCACGTAATCTTTTATAATTAATACAATTCGCCATCGTATGGTGGCGTTTAAAGGTGCGTAAAGCATGTCGACGAGCACGTATAGCGTATCTACCTGCTGTGGTCCACCAAGGGACCGGTGCGCGACGTGGAGAAGAAGCAGTGTGAGGAATGGAATATACAGCAGCAGTGAGAATGACTTCCGTGAGGTGTGCGACCTGACTATCGCAGCTTGCGAAGGTTTGATCCTGGAAGGTCGCCCTGGAAGAGAAGAGCCCCCAGTCTGCTTTGGAGATGTGCCAACTAGTTGAGCATGTAGATGGGGTATGATGCAGGAGATGGATAACACAAGGGAAGTGGTCACTCTAATATGTAGCAGAAAGTGCATACCACTCAAAACAGCGTGCAAGTTGGGTAGTACATATAGAGGAATAAATGGGGATAGGTGTGAGTTGTGTCCAAACGAAAAGTAGGGGCGGCAGTATTGAGGCTGACAAGATTGAGCTGGTTGAAAACGTCTGCTAAAAGAGAGCCCCTCGGACAGGATGCTGGAGAGCCCCAAAGAGGATGGTGAGCATTGAAGTCTCCAGTTAACAAAAATGGTGCAGGTAGCTGAGCAATAATTTGCATCATGTCTGCCCCAGTAGCAGCAGATGACGAAGGAGTGTAAACGGTACAAACGGAAAAAGTGAAAGTGGGGAGAGTAATTCGGACGGCAACTGCCTGCAGGCCCGTGTTCAATGTGATGGGATCGTAGCAAATATCATCCTGGACCAGCAACATAACCACTCCATGAGCTGAAATACCTGCAGCAGTGGGTAGGTCAAAACGCACAGGATATAGTGTGCCAAGGCAATTTGATCGATTCATTTCCTGGAGAGCTATGACGAGCGGACAATGCAAGTGGAGCAGCACCTTTAAGTCCTCTCGGTAGGAGCGAATGCCGCGAATATTCCAGTGAGTAAGTGCAATCATGAGAAGAAAAAGAAGATGCAAGAAGGGGGTCACCTCAAAGGCCGCTGAGGGCCTGGCTTTGAGCGAGCACTGCCGCCGCTATCAATAGGCGGATTGTCATTGTCCATTGGTTCAATAGGTTCATCGGCCATCTTGTTAAGATGGCCGGGAGGGGGAGCTTCCTCCAACGGTGAACGGCCAGATGTTGGGCTACCAGCGGTGCGGCCAGGGGAAACGGATGACGGCTTGGAGCGGCAACCGCTGGGTGCAGCAAGAAAAGAAATGCGCCGTGGCGGAGAAGGAGAACATTGCTTCCTATGAGCCTTCTTGGAAGGTCGTTTAGTGGTAGTACTGGTCGATAGCTGGGAGTTCGAGGTTCGTAGGAAGTCTGCACTGGACGGTTCCTTCTTGAAGGCCCGTGCATCTGACTTCTGGGTTTTCGTCTTGGCAGAAGCTGATGAAGTTGCTTGTGTCTGAGGGGTGACGGGAGGAAGAGGAGACGTCGACCGGGCGGTCTTAGCACTGTCCGAACGGACGACCGTAGTGCTGAAGATCAGATCGCGTGTCTGCATCGATAACTCCCTGGTAGTCCGAGGAGCGGCGAGGACGGTACTATATTTCCCCGCTGGCAGCAGCGTGGGCTTCCTAATAGCAAATAGCTTGCGAGGAGCTGAGGTGGATAGTTTCTCTTTGACCCGAATTTCCTGTATACAGCGTTCTTCCTTGTAGATGGGACAGTCGTGGGAGGATGCTGCATGGTCACTCTTGACAGTTCACAGAATGATGAGATGGAGGTGGACGGACACCCTCATGGACATCCCTGCCACAAGTGACACTTAGCCGCGTTAAAACAAGACTGGCGAGTGTGATTAAAACGCTTACACTGGTAGCAGCGCGTAGGTGTCGGGACTTTGGGGAGAAAAGAAATAACCTCGTAGCCCGCTCTGATGCACAGCAGCTGTTGAACACTATCAATGGTCAAGAAAAGTGTTCGGGTTGGTACAAGGTCATTGTTGACCTTTTCCATGACCCTATGGACAGCCGTCATGCCCTGCTCAGCGAGGAAATACTGAATCTCCTCGTCAGTCAGTCCATCGATCTAGTGTATACCACACCATGAGACGAATTTAAAGTGCGGTGAGCCTCCACCCAGACAGGGAACGTTTAGGAGTGTGGCCCGAAGCAGTTTTTGTGCCTGGAAGGTGCTCTCAGTTTCTAGTAACAGGGTACCGTTACGCATCCTGGTACAAGATTTTACACATCCAGCTTTGGCATCTACGCTCTTCTGGACAACTAAAGGGTTGAAAGATGAAAAATCTTGTCCATCCACAGATCTAGAAACTACGAGGAACTTTGTGGCAGGCGGTAGTACTTTTGTAACTGGTGGCTGGTCAAGTTTCCGTTTTTTGGCAGAAGTCGAGAGAGAAGAAGAGATATCCATTGCGGAGTAATCCCCTTATGATTGCCAACGTCTCCAATGGCGCGTTCCTTCCTTGTGGGGACCCTCTCAAAGGGCACTCCCACCTCATGTCACACCTCCCAAGAAACGGACAGAGGGAACAATAGGCATGGTCGGAAGGTTTCCCTGGGCCCGGCCTATACCAGGGGGTATGTGCGTGCCTTACTTGTCTACCCAGCGTGGTGAATTACGCGTTACCCCGTCACCGAATACGCGTGTGAACGTGTGGGTCGGCCTTCAGGCACACAGGGAGGAAAGAAGGAGAGGAAAATGTAGGGAGAGAGGGAGAGAGAGGGCAGACTGTCTCAAACGCCGAGGCGGAGGCCAGGGAAGGAGGAGCAGGAGAAGGAGGGGAGAAGGAGGGGGGAAGGAAGAGGATCAGTAGGAAGAGGTGGAGGGGGAGGGGGGAAGGAAGAGGATCAGTAGGAAGAGGGGGAGGGGGAGGGGGGAAGAAGGAAGTGGAGGAGGAGGAGGAGGAGGAGGAGGAGGAGGAGGAGGGGGAAGGAGGATGAGCACGAGGAGGAGTGGGGAAGGAGTGGGGAAATGAGGGGGAAAGGAGGGGGAGGGGCGAAAGGAGGAGGGGGAGGGGGGAACAGAGGAGGGGGGCGGAGGGGGGAAGGATGGGGGAAGGGTGCAGGGGTGGAAGGAGAGAAAAGTAGGGGGGAAGGATGGGGTAAGGTGCAGGAGGAAGGAATGTCAGGGGAGAAGGCTGAGGAGGAAGGGGCGGGGGAGAAGGCAGAGGAGGAAGGAAGAGGGGGGAGGAAGAGGGGCACGGAGGAGGAAGAGGGGCACGGAGGAGGAAGAGGGGGAAGGAGGAGGGGGGAAGACAGTAAGAGGGAGGAGGATAATGAAAGGAACCAAACAAAGGAAGGAAGAAACCATAATAAGTGAAAAACCAAATGACCACAAATATAAGTAGTGGAACCGTTTCTGGATGCAGGCTCAATCTACCCTCTTGAGGGAGAGGGACTCTTTTTAGTCGCCACTTAGGACGGGCAGGAATACCGTTGGCCTATTCTTGCCCTGGACCCACAGGGGGAAGAGGAATTTGAAAGGGCACAGGTTCACTAGAGAGTTTAGGACAAACATGAACACCACCTGACACTGATATAGACGCTACGGTTCCTGTCATATGCCTTATAACCGCGTAACTGGCCTTCAACAATGCGATCTCACGAGCGCAATCACCAACTATGCCAAAAGCTCTTTTGATAGCGTTTTGGTATTCCTGTGGGGTGAGTGGCCCAGTTATCCTCTGTTTGTTGCCGCCTTATATTGTTAACAAACCTTAGTGCATAAGCCAAAATCCTTTGAGTTTCCTTTAAAGGGGAATACTTACACTACGATTCAGCATTAAGCTCAATAACAGACATCAAAGACACCTACACCCCTTTCTGGCGCATCTCCTATCACAAGTGAAGGACAAGTGCTGTAGTCCAGGTCACTACTGAATAGCCATGATGGGGCAGAGCACCACTGCAAAAGTGAATCCATATGTGCTGCGCTGATGCCACGTGATAAGCAATCAGTGGGAGTGTCTTCTGATTTGATGTGTCTCCAGTTGGAAACAACTCATTTCCTGAATTTCAGAGACTCTGTTGACAACAAAGGTTTTCCCGTGAGACTACGTTGCAGCCAGCTGAGAACTATTGGAGAATCCATCCAAATATGGATATCACTACTGTTTACAATGTCTAAGTCACTGGCCAAATTATGAATGAGCCGAGCAAGACGAAAAGCATCTCATAATTCCAGTCACAGAACAGATAGTTCTGTGACAGGGGCTAAACGAGATTCGGCCACAGCCAATGAAACTACAATCTTGTTGTTGGGAAGAACACATATGATGTATACACAGGCATCATATGCCAACTGTGAAACATCACAGAAACATGGAATTTCGAATTTAACGTATTGAGGACAGGGAATGACATGCCTGCTAATAAAAATATCAGTTCGTTAAGGCAGTTACATATAAAGGACATTCCATTCATCAGCTAGGTTGGATAGAAGGACTTAATACAAGTCAAGGCTTAGTTGACACAAGCGCTGCAAGAACAGTTCCATCTTGTGACTAATGGGTCAAAAAGGCCTAGTTGGTCAAAAATGAATGCTGTTGTAGACAGGCGATCTCTGAGCACCGATGATTCTTCAGCTTCGAGTGGCACTGAAAAGGATAAGAGCTGTGGTACCGTAAGATTCCTAATGTTTTTATTACTTCTCCATCAATGAGAATACAAGGTACAAACGTTTCTGTGTGCTGCACTGGAATTTGTTCCACAACCTTGTGGCTACTGGAGTTCCATTTCCTCAGTAGAAACCATCCAGAAGCTGATAGCTTAGTCACCTGGGTTTCTGAGTTTCAGATTCCATATCTGACTCGCCTATGAAGTCGCCCACATAGAAACTAATCAACGAAGTTTAGGCTGCCACTGAAAACTTGTCTTGATTTTCGAAGCCTAACTGTTGGAGACATGTAGTCGCAATAAAGGCAGCAGGAGCAGTTCCATAAGTGGCTGTGGAAATCCATATTCTTGTATCAGCTCACACGGTGATTCTCACCACAGAATTCTCTGAAAGTTACTACTATCAGGATGGAGAGACAGTGATACCTGGCCTCGTAACTGAATGATAGAAAGAGCTCGAAAAACTAGATTTCGAAGCAGCAGATTCCGACATCTCGTAACAAGTTTCTTACTTAAGTGTTTCAATACTATACCTTACCAATTATGTAGTATATCGATGCGAAAATTACGACAGATCACTGGCGACATCCAATGGGAAGTTACTGGCAATGCTTGAGGGAAGTTCGCTTGAGCGGCTGACCACGATTTCTCGTTGAGGTTTGTTTGTAAGCTCAGGATCGCTCCTCGAAACTACTATGAAATTATCGAGCAAGGTAACGCAGTAGTTAGCAAAATGTACTCGTATTCGGGAGGTTGACAGTGCAAACCTGCGTCCGGCCAGTTAAGTATAGGTTTTCTGTAATTTCCCTTAACTATTTACTGCGAATGCCATGTTGGTTCTCTTGAAAGGGCATGGCCGATTTCCTACTCCATCCTTCCATGAATATGCTCCTCCTCGTTGTCAACAGGACGTTAAACTTTAACCTGCTACTCCTCCAGCTACGAAATAGGAGTTAATATTTGCCTATATCTATGGATACCACAATTTGCACACGGAATGTGGTGTCACTAAAAACCTGTGTGCCATACTTTGCGAACGATTCTTTTGTTCATCAGCAAGTAATTAAAATTGGTGCCATAGCGAAAACATTTATCCCGCTGTGTTGGCTATCGTCAGACGAGGCAAAAGAAGCAGAGGCAGCTCAGCGTCGGAAAGCAGGGAAGTCGCATTTGTCATTAGTTTGAGTATAAACGAACTTTATTTGCGTTAATTAGGGCGTATATAACACCCCTGCACACCCACCAATTTACTGGCTGACAGACGACCAATTCCATGACAGCCTACACACGTCCCGACCGACTAAACTCTGTGATTACAATGCGGGCCTGCTGTCGTAGTTTCTTTATTTTATGTTTAGTTCATTGTGTTTGCCCTATGGGATCCCGCTCGGTTTTTCACAAAAGCAAAAACGGGTGAATCGTGCATTACGAAACAGCTGAACATCATAAAACCATTCTTAAGCGAAAATACTGCAGTCCTGACAGAGGTTGTAAACTTCGAGGAGAGACTCTTAGCTACGTATATTACGATTTGTCGCCAATGACAGGAGACGTAAGATTCAGTGTTCTTCTGCTGCCACAATTATTAACTAAAGTTGTTCCTGAAATGTGCAACGTGATTTATAGTTGACTGAGAAAATACATCGTGGTAAAGCAAAATAAATAAAACAAAAGTCATTCGTGAAAACATTATTGATTTATTTGTGGATGTAGCACAACAAGATTACCTGTAAATTTCAGAGACCCATATTCGAAGAAGAAAGATTACACATGGTGGAGGCGCGCATCATCTAATAAATACAACAGATGAATAAGAAATGAAGCATTTAGCGACTGTTAGAACTGAAAAAAACTACATGGCAGATGGCATGGATATAGGCTGGAATTTTTCAGTACTTACAACAGTGAGGCAAGTACATTTTATGAATTAACGTCCATGGAATGTCGATACTTCAGTTTTAGATTTCATTTCCGATAAGTATCGGAAATAAAACCTAAAAAGAGAAAGAAGGTCGACAGACTTAACCTCGTGTTGCATAAAGAGAAACCAATATGTATTCGTTAAAAAATGAAACAGGTGCCTCATTTCTTGCATCTCTATTGTTAATACTCCTCGCACGATGTGCCGCAAATACATCAGCAGTCTTTAAATTTCTTTAAAAACTCAGTCCTTAAAGTATCTTCTCCTCGGACGTCGACATGTATATTAGAATACTATTTAATTCCGTCGGCTGTGACAAAACATGAATTTTAGTCGGGCGGTTGGCACGATCACGCACACTCGACACAATCTGTTGGGTCGGCTGTCCAGTGGTGCGTCGCGCCCGACAGTGAAAGTTGGTCGGTCGGTCGGTCAAAACACCGACACACAACCAATTTGTCGGACGGACAGTGGTTGAGGCGCCACGAGAGGCGCTGCTGGCGAGACACGTGATCAGGCTGACGGCTGCGACAGACGAAAGGAAGAGCTGTGAATCATTCAGATGCATTGCTCGTTGAGATAAAGTTCAAAGTGCTTTTTTTGAGTTGTTTGATGGAGTTGGTGTTGTTGGTGGAGTAGTTTTCGCTGTTGTTGGAGTTTTACAATAACGTGACCAGTTCTATGTGTGTAATGATTTACAAGCTTTAATTCCTTCTGAACAGAGACCGAAAACCATGAGAAGGGGTTTGCTGGAGACAAATCTTGTGCAGAATGAAGAACAATTTGAGGTGGCTTGAAGAGCTACCCTGACAACACTGAGAAGAGCGAAGAGGAAGTATATCAAGGACATCATCGTGGAGGCAGAAACAGGCGAGAGCAGACAGTGTCACAGTAATGCCTATAACGTTCACAGGCTACAAAGGATATTGTCGAAGATGTAAAATAGTTGCAAACGACTGAAATCGCCAGAAGATGGAAGGAGTACTTCTACCATCTCCAATTGTAATGAAACCAAAGTAGGATTCTATTTCCATTCTAACTACGGCTGACCCACACCACTGTCGTCCCTCCTCCCTCCCCCCCTTTCCCAATGCACACAGCATGATTTCCAAACGAATCAAATAGCTTAAGAAGGGAAGCCCAGGTGAAAACAGAATACAAGCCAAATTGATCCAGACTGGAGGTGAGAAACTTACTTGCAGCAGACTACACCAGCAGATAATTGTAAGGACCAAAGAAGAAATACCAGAAAGGAAAACGCTGCTAATCTATGCAGTCCATAAACGAGGATGATTGACTAAGGAGGGCCACTCAACAATAACACACATTTGTCTAAGATACGTCATCTTGTCCAGCTGCTCATATAGAGAACTCAACTCTTGAAAATTAGTAATTGATGAATTCAGAGAGGTTTGCAGCCAAGGTTCTGAACAGTAGATCAGATCTACGTTCTTTGGTAATTCACTGAAAAACAGATGACACAGTAAGGAACCAGATTTAATCTGTTGATTTCACGAAGTTCTATGATTGCAAACACCACAGAAGCCTGTTCATTAGCACTCGTCGACAGGGTCAATATACTGGTCAAGTTGTTACTGTGGGTGGAAGACCAGTCCTGCAACTGAGTTTCTCAATGGGAACCCTTCATATCGAATAGAGATCAGCTCCATGATCTATGCAGGGAACCTGTCCTACAGCCCAATGAATCTGTTTTGGTCGAGGTGAATGTCGAGACCATTAAGGATTCAGCTATAAAAAATATTGATCCTAGAAATAGTACTATATTCCTGAGACGAGTCGAGTATCGACTGGACATAGTGGGGAAGGTAACTTTTAGCCACATGCTGTCCTTTGGGTCTGACTGCATGGAACTGAATTAAGGAAGAACATATTCGCGTTTTTGCATTGAGAGAGTAGCAGAGAGACACTGTGGAACAGAGGCGACAGTGGCAGTGGTAGAGATAACTGGTGGAGACCGCTGCTGAGAGTCAGTGAAGCCTAGATTTTTCCAGGCGTCGTCACGGTGGGGGGTAGGGGGGGTGTGGTAGGGGGAATTATTTTCATGTTTTCCACACCCCTATAGCCACCTTTTTGTTCCCCATTTTAGTGGAGTATGAATACTTAACTCAGAGAGATTGGATAAAAGATGTGCAATGTTCCATCTTACAACAGCGTACGTTCATGCGCCAAAATGTTTGATGAAGAAACGAAAATGAGACTGTGCAGCTGGTTCCCCACTTTTCTGTCATTGTTTTACAGAGAAACATTTTCACCTGTTTGTTCTCAGGGGAGCATTTTTAAACTGCTGGTATACTACAAAAATGTCAGTGTAGGGGTGACAACCTATTACATGAATGAATACATACATTTGACTGGGGAGGGGGGGGGGTGACATCTGAAGCCAGTAGCTGGTCTAATACAAACATTGAAGTAACAAGTGAAAACGCAGTGCCAGTAACTCAAGGTTCAATATGTTAAAGTCACTATGCAGGCAGTCAGAGCATACTGTAAATCTGACTTTGCCTTCTTGTTATGTGAGCACTTTGGTTACAACGATTATAACAATTGTTCCTGTAACTGGTATTCAATCATGTCTTCCATGTCCCTGGTTGTCACTAAGATGGTGACACTGGTACCGGGCTCTGGGATGGTTATTAATTTCAGGTTGCCTACATTACAGCTTCCAAGGACAACAGAAATTTTATAATTATTATCTCACATAATCGACCAAATTCAGACATTCATAAAGCCATAATCTACTCATTTAGATGTGTAATATAGTGGAAGTTCAACGGAATAACACAAATAGTTAGGAACTTGAGGAACCAAGTGCTGTTCGACTCCCCGTAGATTGTGTGCGTATACCTGGACTTTATCCATTCATTGTTGGCGAAAGAGCGCTTACCAACTTCCAAACTTGACACTCAACTTCAAAACTGTCCAGAACTTTTCGTTTTTACATGTTTCAAGTCAATTAACACAATTTACAGAGCGATGAGTCCTCTACTCTCATACGTGGGAATCTTTAGAAATTCAAGTTACACTGGTACATTTTTAAGACCTGTGTCTTTTACATTCAAAATTACATAACCCCACATAGTAACTTTTAACAAACTTCTTTGTTCTTTATGAGAGAATTAAAGTGTCTTGCAAACCAGTATTTGCATAATTCATCACTTCGTTCTTAAATATTATCAGAGTGTTCATACTACTGTGAAGAAACTAATTGTATTGTTCACATCCATAAGCCGTAAAGTCATTGGTTTAATTCGCATGGGGAACTTTGCTATTAATTTTACAGACTTTGTCCAGGTTTCATTGTAGAAATATTACCAGAGAATTTTATGGGCATCATAGAATAACAAGGTATTTCTATTACTGCACACTGATGTTCATTAAGGAAGATTGAAGGAAAGCTTGTGAAGTGGAAGGAAGTTTATTCACCGCCAAATTTCTCCCCAACAAAAACCCCATCATTTACAACTCTCCAAACTTAGTTCATTACGTTAGCTATGTTAACTTTCCAATGAACAACGAACTTCCAAAGACCCCAACTGGTAACACTGGAAGAAACATAGCAATTAGACGTTAACTTCATAATTTTGTGTGTAATAATTGGACGTAATTCCACTTGCTACATAGTAGCAGATGCTGCAAAACTAGATATATAAGACACTTTCATACTGACGCTCAATAAACTGTGCAAAGCATCTGCCATCAATCTGATCACTAATAAATGCAGGGCATTTCACGTTTCCTGTTACACTTTTTGATAGAAAGCTTAGTAGACGAAGTTTTGGTAATGAGCTCATGTCCAGAAATGTACAAAGTCTCCTCTACAAACCATGAAGGCCTGTGTTAGGAATTGTGAAACACACTGGACACGGACAACAGCGAGAGCAAACTGCAGATTTTGTATCTTGTTTGTGGTGGCGAGGAGACAAAGTTAATTCACATCACCTGCAGTGCATAAAACAATGAGCAGTAAGACATCCTTACTGAACAGATGCAACATCTAAATTGGCAGTCTCAATTTATGAGAAGCTGTTCATAGTATACTTCAATGTAACTGATGTACACACTCAAAACTGCAAGTCTTCAGTTCTTGTATAGCTTGGCATTATGACAAGTCTCTTGACTGTAGTGCTAAAACTAACGAGTGCATTACGGTGGATGTTCACATTCCAGGATACAATTTTTGTAACTAAAGAATGAGCAGATAACTGCAATAACGAATTTTATCCAAGTCTCTTAATTATCACGTTACAATGAAGTATTACACAGGAGCTCTAAATTCATATAAATTACTGTATTAAAGAAACGTCATTATTCCACTAGCGCTGTCGTCTGTTAAGTTTATCATTGTCCACCCAAATATGACAATGAAAGACACAGTAACAGAAAGTACACACACACACAAAAACCAAAGTTCTGCTGCACAGACTGCATAAAACCCCTTTCGGTGCGAAATAAACACACCAAGGTAGCTGCACAGTAAATATAGTTGTATTTTGTAGTAAAAGGACGATACCAAGCTGTTAAACGTTGTTCTATTAATGTATTTATCAGCACTGAACATGTTATATAGTCAAAAACGCTGAACATTTTATTGGTCATAAGTAAATAGCCAAAATGGTGCTAAATTACTTTCAGTACATTTAATTCATAAATCATGGAATTCTGCCACTTATTATTTGCAAAATATTCATGGGTTTTGTTATCTTATAGATGCCAATTTACCTCACTTATCCAGTGCATTCATTTCAATATGCACATTACACACAACGAAGTCATCTTTCTTGAAATGTTAACCATTTCCTACGTGGTGCAGAACAGATGTAGAGAATAATGCTCAGCTAACATTTATTTACACTGTATTGTATGATTAAATACAATGAATAAGAAAAAAGGTAATAGCAACGCTGCAGGCGAGGCACATACATAAACAGCTTGTGAGGAATACATGAAGTGAAACAACCAACAGGCTCTTTTTTCCAATACTGCCCTTGCTCATGAGATACTTGTGTACTACTCCTCGTCAGAACTAATGTTGCAACAGCGCATCACACCTGTGGGAACTGTGACTGATGTTACACTGAAGCCAGGTTAACAGAAGTGACTGGGACACAATTTTCTCCTCACAATAACATGTTTCTTTGTACCTTGTTACCTTATATCCCAAGTTCTGGATGGTCTTCTTTGTTGCTGTAGTTCAGTGCGAAGTCAACACAGATATTGGAGAACAGGTGGCAGTTTCTTGTGCCACGTAGCACATTGCACTCTTCCGGTTATCCTATCTCCCTCAAGAAATGTTCTGATGTAAAGCCAGAGACAGGCCAACTTAGGAACAGCGACCCATAGAGTTACCACTGTCCTTTTGCACTTTATAGAGCACCCACAGTACTACCACATCTCACAAATTGGTCCGTGAAACATCGGGATGGTACATCTACTAAGATTGGCATCTCGCACTTTATTCATTCTAAGCTGTCCACTTCCACGCCAGACGAAAGTAGCAGTGCACTGGTATTTAAAATTGCATTCAGCTGAAGATTCTGAGATGCAACGATGTGTTCCGAGTGACTGAGGTACAAGCATGTCAGAATCTCACAACATGTAGCCACAGGCAGTCGTCGTCAACTGCTCTGTGTATATTGGTTTCTTGGCTCTTATGCTGGACTTTCCAGCAAAGGTGAGACAAGTACACAACAGGAAGAAACGTGCTGGCTGGTTGGCAGGTAGAGCTTATTTGTCAGAATTTTAAGTTTTGTGGAATGATGTTGGCCTACAGGCATCTTATGTCCCTCTTCCACATAGAAAACAGCAGGTGAAGATTCTTCAGGCCCCTTATCAAGCTGACTGTACATCATGTCATCTTCCTGTTAAAGATGCAGAACCGTCTTCTTCAGTAACTGTCGTATTTCTCCTAGTAGTGGTCACCAGGTTCCAAATGAAGACTATTAGTGCAGACATCCGTTAGATCTGGGGTGACTGACAATCGGGAACATTACATTTTTTGAGATGCTGTGCAATGAACTGTTTTAGGTTGAAGTAAACTGTCGAAACATTGTGGGGCACTGTTGCTGAAATTGAGGAAGCACTTTCACTTCAGTCTTCACATTTCGCACCAGCAACATAACTTTAGTTCTATCCTTCAGTAATGACCAACCCAGTGCATAACGTCTCAGTAATTTAGGAACACCAACCTCATCTGTCTCATTTGTTCATTTCTCTCGGTGCAGTGTTGAAGTGCTAAGCTTCTCTCTAGGATTGTCCCTCTAGTAATGGCTCCTGGAGGGGGTTACCATTATTCTCATTTACTTCTTTTGGCGATGATACAAATGCAGCAACTGTTACCATTTTATGTGGTTTATGTCTCAACTCCTTCAGTTTTGATACAGAGGGACGTCATCAACCACAGGCCACATTGTTCCCAAATGAGAGTAGTAGATGGTGCATGATGTCTACACACCCATTATGGTATGATCTCGCCATCTTTTCATCAACCTTCATATCTGGGGCTTGTTCTGAAGCTTGTGAGTGCTACGATTCTAGCACAGATTACCAGTATTGTCATATTACCCTCAGTTTGGAGGGCGACATTTTGTCTTACAGGTTGGCATTCCTAGCAGGGCTGACTTCACATCTATGGAGGCTCTCCTCCATATGGAATGTAAGATTAGAGAAAGAGAATGAGGGACACCCTCGGGCTCGCAACCTAATACCGTTGGGGTCGAAAAATCAAGAGTTGACCTAGAGAGGCTGACAGGAAAGGAAAACAAAAGTCAAAGTTAGAGGAAGTGGTGTCAGAGCGCTAGGTCATCTAAGGCTATTTGACACAAAGAGAAGGAAGATTTGTGAATTGTTACTTAATGCATAGTACACTCAATACATGCAAGCAAACCGTAAGTAATAAACATTATTTTCTATGCACTGGCAGGAAAGTGCTTTTAACAGGAACAGCACTTACTGAATAAATATAATTTTTACATGTGGACACTTCATAGAGATTTGTTACATGTACCATTCAATTAGACATTGAAAACTGTTTAACTGGTACACACAGGTCACTCCTTAGCTAATAATTAAAGCTGCTTGGCATAAAAGTATTTTCCTCATTTTAATAATAGTGGAAATAATTACACATATTGTTTGATCTGGTACAGAAGTTAAAATTCCTCATAATTAAATTGAAATTGTTCCACTGAAATGTTACAATCTTTGTCTAAAATACTAACTTAGATAGTTATTGTGTATCTATAGGAAAGCATCATACAGCAATAACACACTGCATGTTCAGCACAAAGCTAATCTTTAAGAGAGCTGATATGTCTGTCAGTTGAAATACTTTGCAGTGGAATTTATTGTCATGATGATAGCCCATGCATGTTCAGATAACGACTGACTTCAACCAAGACAAAATATATAGACTTTTTAATATGTAGATTATAGAACAGAATAAATTTCTTTTTCGAAAGTCCCCATGTATTTCTATAGGACTTACAGAGGAAGTAATGGGTTTTACTAATTAAAATGTTTAAAAAATCCAATTTACAAGCTTAATTTCAGTTAGCATTATTGGCTATTATTTAAAAATATGTTAACAGTATGTATGATGTCCCCCAAAATGTAGAGCACACATTATCAGTCCACATATACAGGGTGTTAACAAAAAGGTATGGCCAAACTTTCAGGAAACATTCCTCACACACATGTCCACGTAACATATTTACTTTCTTTGTGTCTGGAAACGCTTACTTTCCATGTTATACCTCATTTTATTACTTCTCTTCAAATCACATTAATCATGGAATGGAAACACAGCAACAGAACGTAACAGCGTGACTTCAAACACTTTGTTACAGGAAATGTTCAAAATATCTTCCGTTAGCTAGGAAACATGCATCCACCCTCCATCGCATGGAATCCCTGATGCTCTGATGCAGCTCTGGAGAATGGCGTATTGTATCACAGACGTCCACAATGCGAGCACGAAGAGTCTCTACATTTGGCGGAGTTGCGTAGACCAGAGCTTTCAAATGCTCCCATAAATGAGAGTCAAGAGGGTTGAGGTCAGGAGAGCGTGGAGGCCATGGAATTGGTCCGCCTCTACCAATCCATCGGTAACTGAATCTGTTGTTGAGAAATGTACGAACACTTCTACTGAAATGTGCAGGAGGTCCATCGTGCATGAACCACATGTTGTGTCGTACTTGTAAAGGCACATGTTCTAGCAGCACATGTAGTATCCCGTATGAAATCATGGCGGTGAATCAATACATAATGGCGAATCTAAAATGAGCTCTTACATGGAAATTAAGCGTTTCTGGACACATGTCGACATAACATCATCTTCCCTTTATTTGTGTGTGAGGAATGTTTCCTGAAAATTTGGCCGTACCTTTTTGTAACACCCTGTATAACAATAAATGCATAATAGTACGCATTATATCAAACAGCAACAGAAGAGCATTTAACAATGTGATGAACAGTAGACAATAAAATTTTATGATTTAAATTCTGTCCTTTTACTTCAGAACCACACTCTGTAGTGTGAAAACCATAACTGATCTAGTAACAACAGAGAGTCAAGATATAGTTAGCTGTTCAAACTTCTGCCGAAGATACACTTAACACAATATACAAGTCAATCGACATTGTAAGCACCTGTAAGAGAAGGTATAATATACATCCTTCAGGATAATCAGCTAGATGTAACACATCCTTTGTTAAGGATGCCGGTTAAGTGAGCAATAACATTTTAAAATTGTGGAGCATGCAAAGTAAGTAATAGCTGTATGTTACATGAAGAGTAATAAACATTTCTACATCAGCCATCTACAATCTCGTGTAGTATTAATCTGAAAATATTGTTCCATCCACATTGGAAGTACTAAACATGACACTGCATCATCTAACTGAACCACATGTAGTTCTGATCGTTGCAAATGTTTGTACCAGACCTTTTTTACAGTGCTTGCAAGAACCAACACTAATAGGGACTTCCGATTGCCATTACCGAAACTATGTTTCCTTTCAAAGCGAACTAATTTCAAAGACTAATAGTACAAACTTAAACTAAGATATATTTGTGGAATACAACTATTTTGGGGAGAGAGTATGGATAAGGAAACCATCTCCAAGCACACAAACACCAATTTCATTAATTACTTTGAAACTTGAATTTGGAGTCTACACCTGCAGTTTTAAGACTGTAAACTAATCCAAAAAGTAATTTTACACGAATTGTTGAATACATATGTGAATAACAGTGGCCGGCCGTTGTGGCCGAGCGGTTCTAGGCGCTTTAGTCTGGAACCATGCTGCTGCTACAGTCACAGGTTCGAATCCTGCCTCGGGCATGGATGTGTGTGCTGCCCTTACGTTAGTTAGGTTTAAATAGTTCTATGTCTAGGGAACTGATGACGTCAGATGTTAAGTCCCATAGTGCTCTGAGCCAGTTTTTTAGAAATCTTTAAGGTCGTATGATTATGGTAACAGAAAAATTTAACTGCGAACACTATGGCTTCAACTAATAATTCCTTTCACAGAGAGGTAAGTGTAGTGAGAGGTTACTTTTTATTACGACTGGTTTTGGTCATTTACCATTTATGTAAAAGACCAAACAGAAGGAAATGGAATCTAACATCAAAATGGTTCAAATGGCTCTGAGCAATATGGGACTTAACTTCTGAGATCATCAGTCCCCTAGACCTTAGAGCTACTTAAACCTAACTAACCTAAGGACATCCAGGCCCAAGGCAGAATTAGAACTGTGACAGTAGCAGTCACGCGGTTCCAAACTGTAGAGCCTAGAACCGCTTGGCCAATCTGGCCAGCAATCTGACATCGAAACTGAACAGAGGACCCAGTAAGATTACTAAATAGAGTTTCTTTTCGAGAAAATTACTATCACATGATCAGAATTCATACCTTTCATCGTACACAAAAAACGATTATCATAATGAAAATATATGAAACAGTGAACGTAGTGTTGGAATTCTAAAGTAAAAAACTGCCTGTGAGGTACACAGCTAAGATATGAAGTGTCGAAGTTAACAGTTCGAAGATCATGCAAACAAAGAGCGTGAATGTGCATAATACATAACATTAGGTAAAAACACTTCTATGTCAAGTTTGTACGAATGTATAACAGTAACAAAGCTGTGTTCAACAAAGGCATTTTAAAAAATCAACCAAATGGCAAACATACGTACAGGGGGCACATGATGTATACATGCCATACAAACGTAATAAAAACAGTGTACAAACCATAACGTGTAGAAAGCAGAAAACACCCATGTCATAAGCAGCTGACTCTCTAAACATACTGGAGTCAGATATAATTAAATTATATCAAGGAACGTAGATGCAGTACTACATCTAGTATTTATGAAGTATAATAATATGAAGAAATGGCAATGTGTATATCAAACTATCGTATCAAAAACTATCTCTCTATAAGCTTCTGCATAATCACATTAAACTAACAAAAAACACACAACAACAATAAATCCTTAATAATGTAACCATACATCGTTCATATTAGTCGTACTTGAGACAAGGTGTGGGGAGTCAACAACAGGCAACCAGTATTACCGATCATACTGAGTGCGCTTGTGACATTTCTCTTTCCACAATTACTAATTATAAAGGAAACTATTCGCAACTGAATCACAGTAGTGTGTACAAATATCTACAAGGAAATATTATACTAAGAACACACATTTGTGATGCAAGCACTCTTACAGAGAGAGGCTCAAAAGCGCTAGAGTAACAATGAATTACTTTGTAGCTGCACACACTTTCCAGGTAACACTCTAGATATTACAGTTATTAATAGGAAACCAAGCTCAAACTAACATGTCGTGTACGAGGGTTGACTGAAAGGTAATGCCTTCACCTCCGTAACATTTCAACTGTTGACAGCATTGGTATGTGGCAGGTACTGGCTTGTTCTGTAGCCTCTCCTCTACAGCTCCAGGTGGCAGGAAGCCTAAGCATTGAACTGTTGTAGTGTTGTAGTGTTACAGTGTAAAGTATGGAACCCTACAGACGGTAGGGCAATGCATTTAAGCAACGTGTAGTCATTTGATTCTTCACAGCAGAATGTGTCACTCCAAAGGAGATTCATCAGAGAATGTAAGCATTTTATGGTGAATGTGTTGATGTGAGTACTGTCCGTCATTGGGCGTGTAAGTTTAAAGGTGTTGATGCGAGAACATCTGACTGGCGTGACAGAGTTGGATGTCCTGGAACAGCAACCACTGAGTTTCACAAGCAAACCGATGACTGATTCAGAACGATCGTCTTATCACTCAGAGAGAAATTTCAAGCACAATCAGCATTTCACAAGAATGTGTGGGTCACATTATTGCTTCACGTGTAACCACAGAAGAATTTCAGGGACAATCTCACCACCATGTATCGAAGCAGGGTTGCCCACTGCTATCCTGCTTTGGTCTTACGCTACTTCAGTAACCTAATTAAGCAATGAACGTTTAATTTTTTTTTTCATTTTCACTACTCAGATCCCGACTACAGATTCTGTGGCCTTCAGCCTCATAGCACAGAATTCAGAAATAGTTTAAATAAAATTCCCCTAGTAAAACCTATTATTTCAGTACATTCTAGTATATATTCTAAAAGCAATGAGGTAATCAGTTTTATTGGAAATGCATACTATTAACAGTTATGGACGATGACATATTGTGCAATATATATTAAGTAACATTCGAGTGAGCTAATAGATCAAATTCAGCTATAAGACTGCATCCAAAAGAAAGCCTAAATTTTACTGATTCCAGCAAAGTGTTTAAATTTACCCAAAGTCTGTTAGTTCAATAGATATTAAGACTTAAAATCTGTTGCCTGTATGACTTTCAGTGCCAATTGTGACCAAACTACTAAATAATTCCGACATCTGTTTTGATATTTTTGATATCTTTATTTTTCTACGTAAAGTGACTCCAGTCTCAACTTTGTAAGTGCATTAATTAAGAATTAAGTAAATTTGAATATGTAAAAATTATTGTTCTAAAGGGCTACTGTGGTTACAAGTCGGGAATTCCCACGGCGGATGCATAAGTTAGTTTCGCGTATTTAAATTGATACAGCTTACTCATGTTAGTTAAATAATAAACCCAATAGTTAACATATAAACCAGTTAGAAAGGATCATTTTAACCCTGGGAAATTATAAACTATAATATATTAACAGAATAGTCAAACATTCAAGCGCTCGTCTATATAAGGTCGGAGCTAGTGCAGCTCTAGTTAGTTCTCGGTCAGAGTCTCTTGGAGCAGAAGTGCAGCAAGTTGGTCAATTTTTTCGGTAATTGTGACTGTGAACTTTGTTAAAGACTGGAAGTTTTTAACCTTCCTAATGTGACGATTAAGTGTAAGAGGTCTGGTCACATGAATATTCTGTGTGCGAGTGATAACAAAGAAATCGCCATGTGGTTGACATAAATGTTCAACAATCAATACAATCTTGACTTTTGATTTTGGAAAACTTAACCTAGGATCCTGGCTTCTTAATTTCAGTGTGATTTAGGTGAGACAGACGTAGCTACCGGGAAGACAAAATTGAATAAGCAAAGCAAGTTAGATCGAGAACACTGGGCGAGGAAATATTTCAGTACCGGTACATCCGATTGTGACGTGAACTTTAAATGACACTACTAAATAAGGACATGTCCCGGCACGTTACATGTGGTGCCCCAGGTGAGGAAACAACCCAGCACGTTACAACCATACAGAATCCTCCATACAGTCCAGATTTAGCACCATTTGACTTCCATCTGTTCTTGATAATGAAAGCCGATCTGCTGGAACATTATGCTTCTGATGAATACGTTGAGAGGACTGTGAGACTGGTTTCAGGAACAGTGTCGACTTCTTCTGTGATGGATTCAGAATACTTGTTCATTGTTGGCAGAAATTTATCCAATTGGCTCGTGTTGATTATGTGGAAAAGTGAATACTTTTAGTTAAGGATCACGTTCTGCAGACTATGTCTACATGTGATTTATTAAGATATTGCCAACCAAACCCAATTAACGAAGGTGGAGCATTACTTTTCACTCAACCCTCGTACTTGACTATGGCCTATTACATATAACGACAGGAACAAGTGTTGTACCATATTATGATTGTGTGTTCTTAAAGTTTCAACAGCATGCAATAAAACCCATGAAAAATGATAAAGCTAAAGGACACAAAGCAGAAATTTAATACATTTGTTGTTTTAAGCCTTTATTTTAAATGAATATGATGGATTTTAGAAAACTTTTGTTTGAATTCTCTGACTGGAAATATGGTTTCCATAGGCCAGGATGTATTGGACCTCAAGCAAACTTTGAAAATGCTATGGGAGATGGCCAAATACAAACTAGGAGGAAAAGTTTACTATTGTATTTCTAATTGTTATCACTTACAATTACAATTATTTAAAGCTGTTTTATACACTGCGGTTTCTTTGAATCTCTGGTATTTTGCAAATGATAATATTTTACATATCTGTTGTTCAGCATTTAGAGGTTTGAAATTGTGTCTAATGTTTGTTGGAAGCAACAAAGTGCTCATTATGAAGGTGAGTGTATGTTGTGCATCCTTATCTGCACTGCCTGATGACCTCTCACCGTTTCTGACAAATCCTTTTCTTTGTGTGTTGTAATCTTTTAAGATGCAGGAAAATATATGTAACACTGAAAATAAAATTGTCTGGATTTACTCAGAAATAGGTATGATCTTACATCCAAGATTCATTTCTGTTGAACCAGGAAGCTATCAGATAGGAATGATTAACCAAATTCATGACATGCAGCACTAGATTCAACTTTTAGTAAGATCAGTGGAATAGTGTTTGGGAAAAAAGTGCCTTCAGTCCTGGGTCCATGCTTTTCTGATTTATTTCAATGATCTAATGCAGTTGTGAATGGTGTAGAATAAACTTACCATGTTTTCACATGGAACCAGAATTCTGACACATCTTTTACGACTGAGTGGCAAATCTGCAAATTACAGCCTCCTTGACCTCCACTGGTGGCGCCAAGGGAATCAGAGGAGAGCCGTATGGAGGAGACTGGTTAGTTGGTTGTTTGAGGTTTAAGGGACCAAACAGCAAGGTCATCAGTCAATTGTTTCAAATAGGGTCCATTCCGCTAATGGGACATCTGAGGAAAGTCAGAACAATAAAAGGGAAGAAGGCAAAAACGTAAAAGGGCAGTCAGTTGTAAATCGTAAAAAACAAAATGAGTCAAGTTGGCAAGAGAACAAACCCAACGCTATGCTGAAGCAGCATAGGCAAGACCACCTGTGACTTAAGATGTGCAACCTATGGTAAAAGGAGACTGTTTTACCCTTTTTTTAAAGGATTGGTTTGAGTAAAAGGGCAAGAAATGATTATCTCTGTCAGGGAGATGAGTCTGGAATCTCCAAACATGGCTTACAGTGGGAGACACACAAACACTCACCGCCCTGCCCCAATACCTTAAAACTGAGAATAAAATCCACTTTCCTGGAGAAAACCGAAAACCAGAGAGACCATCTGGGAATCGTCAGCCAACATCAAAGGTAAAGTGTGGGGCAGTCTGTACTTAGCACGCAGAGCCAAAAGAAGAGGGCATTCAAACAAAATATGGACAACTTACTGGAAGGCTCCACAACCACAAAGTGGGGGTGGCTCATGACGCAAAAGAAAACCATGGGTCAGCATGGTATGGCGAATGCGGAGATGACACAGTGTGCTCAAGTCTTTCGGGAGACGCGAAAGGAAGAACGCCACAGGCCTGTGGTCACCTTAATCACGTGAAATTTATTAGAGAGAGGAGTAGCCAACCAAGTATGGGCCCATGATTGTGCGAAGTGGGATTTGATGTGGAGCCGTAAATCCTCTGCAGGAGGGGTTACAGAAAATGGGTGGTAAGTGACTGCACCTCCAGCCAAACGAACAGCGAGCTCAGTACCCGAGATGACGACATGGCCAGGGACCCAAAGAAAGTCAATGGAACAAGCAGCACGGTGAATATCAGCGAGATGGTCATGAATGGCAGAGACCAAGGGATGGCGCGAAAAACACCGGTCAATAGCAAGAAGGCCACTCATCGAGTCCGTACATAACAAAATGCGGTTGTGTTGGGACTGTTTAATGAAGGTAAGAGTCTGTGAAATTGCCATCAATTCCTCAGTAAACACCCCACATGTAGATGGCAGCAGATGATTTTCCGTTCCAATAGAGGACGTGAAAGCATACCCAACATGATCAGTAGATTTAGAGCCATCAGTCTAAAAAACGACAGCATCCCAAAACTCCCACAAAATTCGGCAGAAAAAGGAAAGGAACACCACCAGGGGGGATGGAATCTTTCGGACCACGGCAGAGATCCATCCGAATTCGAGGCCGAGGAACTAACCAAGAGGGGGGTGGGGTGGGGGTGGAGGGAAAGGAGCGAGGAAGACAGGACAAAGAAGGAAGCTGAAAACACGACAAAGAGATGCAAGGCGGAGCCCAACCGATAAACCCGCCTGTGGTCGGGAGTCGGGTGGGCGACGTCCATGGTCTGGGAACAGGATAGAATAGGAAGGATGCGTAGGAGAGGAACGGATAACGAGTGCATAAGACACCAGAAGCTGGGACCGCCGAACAGAGTGCGGGGTGGATCCAAGCTTCAACCAGGAGACTGGTCACCGGTGCCTTCCCTACTAGCCCTGTTGATAAACGGATACCACAATGGTAGACTGGATCCAGCATGTGCAGTGTGGAAGGAGCAACAACCATAAACTTGTCAACCATAGTCCAAGCGAGACAGAACTAGAGCATGATAAAGACGGAGAAGGAGGCAACGGTCCATACCCCAATAGGAGTGGGTAAGGAAGCGAAGGACATTGAGTTTACAGAAACATTCTACCTTCAGGAGTCTGATATGTGGCAGTCAAGTGAGCTTGTTGTCGAAAAGAAGACCCAGGAAACGAAACTGTGGGACCAAAAGGCAATCGTTGTGCAGCGAGATAGAGCTCTGGATCAGGGTGGATCGTAGTACGGCGACAGAAGTGGATCACCCGCGATTTTGAAGGAGAGAATTGAAACCCGTGTGAGAGGGTCCATGCAGATGCACGCCGTATAGCTCCCTGGAGCTGCCGCTCTGACGCTGCCATCGAGGAGGAACTAACCCAAATGCAGAAATCATCCACATACAGGGCAGGGGCAACCAAAGGACTGGCAGAGGCCACAGGTCCATCGACAACAATGAGAAAAAGAAGGACACTCCAGACAGAACCCTGTGGGACACTGGTCGTCTAGGTCTGTGGAGAACTAAAAACAGTACCAACTCAAGCTCTGAATGACCGATAAAAATCGGTAGTGGGCCCCAAAGACCCCACTGATGAAGGGTAAGTAAGATGTGATGGCGCCAGGCCGTGTCATAGGCCATTCGAAGGTCAAAAAACACTGCAACCAAATGTCGGCGCTCCGAAAAAGCCTGCCGAACTGTGGATTCCAAGTGAAGAAAATGATCGATTGGAGATTGTCCCTCTCGGAAGTTACACTGGTAAGGAGACAATAGATCCCAAGATTCGAGGACCCAATTGAGCCAAAGGGCTACCATCCATTCAAATAACTTACAAACAACATTGGTGAAACTAATTGGCCGATAGCTGTCAACAGATAGCGGGTTCTTACCAGGCTTAAGGACAGGAACCATGATGCTATCCCTCCACTGAGAAGGGAAGTCACCCTGGAGCCAGATACGGTTAAACACCCAAAGAAGATGTTGCTGTTGTGGAGCACTGAGATGGTGAAGCACTTGATTATGAATGAAATCTGGACCAGAGGACGTATCATAAGAAGAAGATAGAGCAGAAATAAATTCCCATTCAGTGAAAGGTTTGTTTTAAGTTTCTGACTCACAGGGGGAGAAACATAAGGTGGAAGCATCAGGCTGCTGCTTTTGGTGAAGGAAAGCCGCTGGATAGGAGGCTTATGCTGATGCCACTGCAAAATGGGTCGCAAGGTAGTCTGCACAAGCTAATGGGTCCGTAGAAAGGCCATCTGGGAGGTGAAGGCCTGGGAGGGTGGACTGCCGATGGCATCTTTGGAGAGAGCGAAGTGTAGCCCATACCCGTGACAGAGGGACAGAAGAACCATGGGAAGAAACGAATCGTTCCCAACATATCCGCTTGCTCAGTTTGATTAAATACCGGGCTTTAGCGCGGAGGCGTTTAGAAGTAGCAAGGCTGGCTATGGATGGGTGCCTCTTAAGGTGTTGCAAAGCTCAACGTCGATCACGGATGGCAATGGCAATGGCTGTACTCCACCATGGGACTTGCCGGCGACGAAATGGCCCAGATGAGCGGTGGACAGGAAGGCTAGCAACATGAACGATAGCGTCAGACGCGTCACGTAGGATGTCATCAATACAACCGGACAAAGAGGGAGAAAACACGATCTGTGCTGTGTATAGAGGCCAATCGGCACGTTGGAAATACCAACGAGGTAATGTGTCCATCGGAGAGCGGGAAGGGAGCGAGATAATGAATGGGAAATGTTCACTATCACAAAGGTGGCGACCAGTGTAATGAAGGTAGGAGAGAGGGAAAAGAAAGAGAAAGATCAATGGCAGAAAGCGTACCATGACCGGCACTGAAATGAGTAGGAGAGCCATCATTAAGAAAGCAGAAGTCGTGGTCTGCTATAAACTGCCTTTCCATCTAGACGAGGTCTTCTTATAGACCACTGCCCCACAATAGATGATGAGCATTAAAATCCCCAAAAAGGAGGAAAGGAGGAGGAAGTTGCTGAGGAAGGGCAGTTAAGGTAGCACGTGTAAGACTCCTCTAAGGAGGGAGATAAAGATTGCAAACTGTGAGCGCAGAGTAAGTGGACCCTAACAGCAACCGCTTCCAATGTAGTTTGAAGAGGAATCCACGTGCTAGTAATGTGTGTACGGACCAACGTACAAATGCCACCAGAAGCCCGCAGGGGTTCGACCCGATTTCGACAGAAAACACGGAACGCAAGGAGGGTCGGTGAGTGAGCACCAGTAAAATGAGATTCCTGGAGAACCACGCAAGCTGCATAGTAGGACAAAAGAAGGGATTTCAATTCTGGAAGTCGACGATTGGATTTAGCGTGTTCAGCCTCCCTTTAAACCATCGTTCTGTGGTTCTCCAACGGAATTGTAATGGATCCTGTCATACCGCAGGGTCCCCACCCGTCACCGACAACGAGGGGGCGACACCCATGAACTACTGGTCAGAATCCGGTTGTGAAGTCGGAGAAGGGACCTCCGGTGACACCAGAGGCTCTTTGTCCCAGGACTTATATTTCTTCTTCTTTTCAGGCTGCGCTCGAGGAGGGCTGTGTGGCAAAAAGGAGCCAGCTGCAGCAAGATCAGGAACAGAAAGAGACCGGGCGACTTGGGGGCCAAAAGATCGCGGCTCTCTCGGTCGTTGCAGGGCAGCAAACCTTTGGCCTGGAAGGTGCCTGGAAGAGGCATCCTGGGGAGGCGCCCTGGTCTGCTATAAACTGCCTTTCCATCTAGACGAGGTCTTCTTATAGACCACTGCCCCACAATAGATGATGAGCATTAAAATCCCCAAAAAGGAGGAAAGGAGGAGGAAGTTGCTGAGGAAGGGCAGTTAAGGTAGCACGTGTAAGACTCCTCTAAGGAGGGAGATAAAGATTGCAAACTGTGAGCGCAGAGTAAGTGGACCCTAACAGCAACCGCTTCCAATGTAGTTTGAAGAGGAATCCACGTGCTAGTAATGTGTGTACGGACCAACGTACAAATGCCACCAGAAGCCCGCAGGGGTTCGACCCGATTTCGACAGAAAACACGGAACGCAAGGAGGGTCGGTGAGTGAGCACCAGTAAAATGAGATTCCTGGAGAACCACGCAAGCTGCATAGTAGGACAAAAGAAGGGATTTCAATTCTGGAAGTCGACGATTGGATTTAGCGTGTTCAGCCTCCCTTTAAACCATCGTTCTGTGGTTCTCCAACGGAATTGTAATGGATCCTGTCATACCGCAGGGTCCCCACCCGTCACCGACAACGAGGGGGCGACACCCATGAACTACTGGTCAGAATCCGGTTGTGAAGTCGGAGAAGGGACCTCCGGTGACACCAGAGGCTCTTTGTCCCAGGACTTATATTTCTTCTTCTTTTCAGGCTGCGCTCGAGGAGGGCTGTGTGGCAAAAAGGAGCCAGCTGCAGCAAGATCAGGAACAGAAAGAGACCGGGCGACTTGGGGGCCAAAAGATCGCGGCTCTCTCGGTCGTTGCAGGGCAGCAAACCTTTGGCCTGGAAGGTGCCTGGAAGAGGCATCCTGGGGAGGCGCCCTGGTCTGCTATAAACTGCCTTTCCATCTAGACGAGGTCTTCTTATAGACCACTGCCCCACAATAGATGATGAGCATTAAAATCCCCAAAAAGGAGGAAAGGAGGAGGAAGTTGCTGAGGAAGGGCAGTTAAGGTAGCACGTGTAAGACTCCTCTAAGGAGGGAGATAAAGATTGCAAACTGTGAGCGCAGAGTAAGTGGACCCTAACAGCAACCGCTTCCAATGTAGTTTGAAGAGGAATCCACGTGCTAGTAATGTGTGTACGGACCAACGTACAAATGCCACCAGAAGCCCGCAGGGGTTCGACCCGATTTCGACAGAAAACACGGAACGCAAGGAGGGTCGGTGAGTGAGCACCAGTAAAATGAGATTCCTGGAGAACCACGCAAGCTGCATAGTAGGACAAAAGAAGGGATTTCAATTCTGGAAGTCGACGATTGGATTTAGCGTGTTCAGCCTCCCTTTAAACCATCGTTCTGTGGTTCTCCAACGGAATTGTAATGGATCCTGTCATACCGCAGGGTCCCCACCCGTCACCGACAACGAGGGGGCGACACCCATGAACTACTGGTCAGAATCCGGTTGTGAAGTCGGAGAAGGGACCTCCGGTGACACCAGAGGCTCTTTGTCCCAGGACTTATATTTCTTCTTCTTTTCAGGCTGCGCTCGAGGAGGGCTGTGTGGCAAAAAGGAGCCAGCTGCAGCAAGATCAGGAACAGAAAGAGACCGGGCGACTTGGGGGCCAAAAGATCGCGGCTCTCTCGGTCGTTGCAGGGCAGCAAACCTTTGGCCTGGAAGGTGCCTGGAAGAGGCATCCTGGGGAGGCGCCCTTGACCGGCAGACGCCGAAGGAGTGGAGCACTTCTCTGGCTGGGGAGGGAGGGCAGACCCCAGGGGAGAAGGTGTGGGAGCCGCAGGGGAGGGGGGGGGGGGGGAAGAGGGATCCAGGATGAGGGTAAGGAAGGGTGAGGAAGGGGTGAAAATGTAACCAAGCCGTAACTAGATGTCACAGACACAGGGTGAAATCATATATATTTCTTAGGTGCCCTCTGTGTAGGTTAAACGATCGAGTGACTTATACTCCTTTCTTCTTATATACTGGGCAATCTGGTGAATGTGGAGAATGACTGCTGTGACAATTTACACACACAGGAGGGGGAACACAGGCACTCCTCTCATGGAGTGGACGTCCACAGTCGCAATAGAGAGGTGCCTGTGAGCAGCGGGAAGACGTGTCCAAAACGCAAGCACTTAAAACACCTCATAGGAGGTGGGATGTACGGCTTCCCATCACATCGATACACCATAATCTTAACTTTCTCAGGGAAGGTATCTCTTTCAGAGGCCAGAATAAAGGCACCAGTATCAATACGATTGTCTTTAGGACCCTTCTGAACACGCTGAACCAAGTAAACACCCCGCCATCCGAGATTGTCCTGAAGTTCCTCATCAGTTTGAAGTATGAGGTCCCTGTTAAAACCACACCTTGTACCATATTTTGAGACTGTTGCTGATAAAAACTGCTTTAGCTGCCCAGTCTGCAGCCCTACGTGCCTGTATCCACCTTGGCACAATTGCTGTGTCCATTACCCCCCACCAAACCCGACCGCATCTTGCTCAGGGAGTCCACTTCGACAAACTTGTCTTCAGTGTGTTCCACGAAGAATAAAGGTTTGGTATTGGTGAAAGTATCTCCATCAGTCCTAGTGCAAACTAGATAATGGGGGAAAGGTTTTGCCCCTAGCTGACGGGCCTGACCCTCTTCCCAGGGGTAGCCACGGAAGGGAAGGCCGAAGGGACAAGAGAAGCAGCACTTGAGGAATCAGTTCCACACAGAGAAATGGCCGCAGAAGAACAGCCAGAGTTCAGGACCCGTATGCGTTTCATTTGCATAGCGTCCGCCCTGATACCATCCCCTCCGATCAGGGGCTCTCCTCATGGACGCCACCTAGCCACAGCAAGGGCCGTCTGGCACCGCGTCCATTGCCAGGAGTTCCGATGCTCCAGGATGACGAGCAACCACTCCAAGGCATGCATGAGGATGTCACAGGGATCACACTTCTGATACCTGAGCTGTGTGTTCAGGGGGCTCAACAAAAAGGGTACATAGCGACCCCACCACATGGGCTGGCTACCGTGCTCGCTATGCACCCTAGTGTCAGACAACGACATGAAAGAGAAGGTAGAACGTACTAGGAGGGCGCACGTCGGAGACACTAGGTAAGGTGCTTTTCCCCAAATGGTTCACACTATGGAGGAGAAATTTTGTAACGGAGGTCAAACCCCAGAGGGGGGACCAAGGAATGCCAAAAGAAGGAAATGATTATGGAACAAAGCCGAATTGTACAACCAACAGAACCAGGATGATAGCAGGGGCCAACATAAGCAAGGACACCAACAGAGGGAGAGGAGAGGGCGAGGGGAAAGGAGCAAGGAGGGGAAAGGAGGGGAAGGGAAAGGAAATGCAGCCCTGGAGAGAAAGAAGGCTGCAATAGCTCGGGGCCCCATGCTCGCCACGCACGTATTCACAAAAGACTTATTGACCCCCTGGGAGGGTGGAGGCTGGTGGGGCAAGACAATGATATCTGCAATATACGGGCAGTGATAGCACATTTAAAGTAATTGTCTGATGAATGGCGCTGCCTTGATTCTGCTGATATGGCAGTGCTTAACTGGAGTGATGTCCTTACTTGCATGGTAAGACTTCTTACAATAGTGGATTTAGGCAGAGGAGAATGGACTTCCCTACAGAAGTAATATGTTACTTGTTGGTGGCTAACGATTAATTCTTTACATCAGCTTACACATCCCTATATATTTCTATACTTCCATCGTGATTGAAGACGTCTTGCATTTTGGTGGCTCAAAACTTGGGTAGGAGAAGGAGCAGCACTTCCGTGGGTCAATTTACTTCCGCTGATCGTGGCAGTATTAAGATACTGACTGTGACTTAACCTAAGACGTTTGTCATCTCACAAGAACCTTCCCAAGTTTTACGGAACACTCCTCATCTGTCATATGCAGCACATGGCATTGTGTGTGACAAGTGTTGTAATCAAACCTATTATTATTTCATTAACACATGGACAGAAAACACGACAGTACGTTAAACATAGGTTCTCACTAGTTATATTCAATGGAAGGTTACTGAAGCACTGCTGCCAACCTTTGATGGGTTTGACGTACCTGTATAGAGATGTGGATTTACGTAAAGATCGTAGCAGAATGTGATTAACTGATGGAGATAGCCATGTGATTAGTAATTCGGAATGAATTTGAAATTGAGGATACCACCGTTATGCTGTCATAGTTATCTTGTGAGTGTCCTTGCTATGGCTATCAATTTTACTATGCTGGCTTCCAGAAACTAATTATGGTTGATTTGAGACTGTGTAAAATGTGTGTGACATGTGCTTGGATGGGCATTTGATATCCAGTAAATGTTGGCGTCTGAAATGTGACGTCAGTTGCTACCAACCGGAGGTTAACGGCTGTTAGTAGCACAGTGGACTGTGGCAGCTTGGGTTGGCCAAGGTTTCGTTAGGGGAAGCTACGTTGCATTCTGTTAAACCTAGTTTTTTCCTGTCTTTCAAATCTTTATTATTGCATTTGCTGCATCATACATTTCAATATTCCCTTAGGTCCAAGGTGTGTAAATAGTGTTGAGATTTTAATTCATTCCCCATTGTTAAGTGGCCTGCATGTCTGTTTCACTCACTGACTGTTTGCACGATTATTTTCTGATTAAAAAAAAAGTTGTCTCAGTGTTCCAAGAATTTGCAATATTTGAAGGATCTATGTTAATTAAATGTATGGTTCTTGCGAATCCTTTCAACTTCATGCTCTTCATTAGTCTACTTTGACGTAAAAAATTTGGAAAGTAATGGTTATTAAAACTAAACGTTTTTGAGGGTTACTCTGCGTTTTAAGACCCAGTGCAGGCTCCATATACCACTTGGTATGCTGAATTCCTTTGCTTGGGCTGGCTAAGGAGTAGTTGACAGCTATTACACAATTTATATGAAGTCACGAGAAGCCAGATTAACACAAAGAGAGTCAACAGCCAGCAGGTGAGTTGGTAGCACCACGTTCCTGGGCATTTGCGCCAGCTTCCAACTACGCTGGGAACATGGCGTTCATTCAACTGAGCAAAAGTGAGATCAGCAGCCTTTACATCAAAACGTCTCTCATATTGGAGACGAAACGGTCACAAAAACAGCTTACGTTGTTTCTGTGCACTCTATGAAAAGAAACCTAATTATCTTCTGGGCCACCTATTCTCTTCCTCATACTATCTTCACTGCTTAGTGAAGTGAGTAAACTCGTGTGTAAACGAAGTTCAAGAATCTGTTTCGCGTATTCTCAGTTGGCTAAACTGATTTGCTTCTCGATACATTTAGTTCTCTAATGTGTTGCTATCAAGGACTCCATTGTCTGAACAACTCAGCATTTCACATGTGTAACTCCAAATAAATGAATGCTGTAGTCCACTTCTGAAGTAATATTCCATGAGCTTTTCAGCTCAGTGGGAGGGAGATTAAAAAGTTACAGAGCAGCATACTTACCACCTCCTCACAGCAGGTTGCATAACTGGCATTCATTGTCTCTCACCCCTTATGCTACCCCTCTTGCGCATCATGTGAACAGACTCCTTATCTAAGGTAAGAAGCTTTCTAGTTTCACAATTGACAGCTGTTTCAGGGGTCTATTTAGCTTCAAATCCGTAGGTGTTCCCTGAACGTGTCCCACATGTGACCACCGCGTGGTGCTAGTAGAGCAACAACTGTCTGCCAGACAATGGCTGTACGTCTTCTTAATGTATTCCAAGACCTTACTGGACAGAGAGGGAACGAATCAGTACATAAAAAGCTCCTTTTGTAGGGCCACATCTCTAGGAGAATGGGAGTAGGTGTTTATGTCAAATGAACGTCGAGAACGTTAGCAGAAAGTCTACAGAACATGCTGTTCAAAAGCAATGATATGTCCCACAGGGAAGTCGTTCAGATAATGGAAATCAACTACGCTATACAAGAGAAAATGGTGTGACACGATACTGTTGGTGCGACATACACGATGCTTACCGAGTAGGCAGGCAACACGTCTGTACTAAAATAGAAATGGTTACCTGCTAACCAACTCACGACACTATTACGTTACCACCTAAACTGACGAACTAATCTCTTTCCTTGGTCGACATGTTATTCAAACATTCGTTAAGTAGGCGGTAGAAAAACGACATACATTTTGTTTGCAATGCTGAAGACGGTTGCATTCAGTTAAGTAGCTTGGAATTGGAGAACGGCACAAACTCACGTTTGGCACTGCTGATGGGAACCATAGCTTTGTCACAACTCAAAATTTTGTCAGATTTCCCTCATTTTCAATACTGTCTTGCTCCAGCAGGAATCGGAGGAACAATCCCATTGATGATGTTAATTCCTATGTTGCAAAGGGTACCTACAAACAGGAATTGAATACAGGCATTCATCGTTTTACACGAAGTCATACCATTCAGTTATTTCTGCCGATAACGGCAACAGCTTTTTGAGGGCGGTTACTGTAACAGCGAAGATGCATGTACCCTGAGAATATTCAAAGAATATATTCGGAGCTGAGACAAGAAATATTAGAAACTCTACAAGTTACAACTACTCAGGACCTTAGCCTTTAATCTGCCAAGAATTTTATTTTCAGTACACAGTTTTATTGTTCAAACGCTCTACCGAGTGTTCCAGGCACGCAGCAGCAACGCTCTCTAACTTTATCGCCCCTTTCTATAGACTTCTGGAACGCGAACTGGTAATAGGGATTGGTCAAACAAATGGACAGCTAGCCAGCTTTTGCCCCCAGACGAAACAGTGCATGCTAAGTTTTGGACATCTCATACTGATGCAAACTTTCAGAAGATGATGCCTACATCTTTGGCTTTTATTAATTTGTTTGAAGCCTAGGGTATCATCGGGAGACTGGGCCTAATGTATGAAGTGGTAATGAAATCCCAATTCAAAAGGTTAAAGAATCTTGAAAGCATGTTTTGTGACATGATACCAGGTCACTGTAGTAAATACAATCAGTAGCTAGGAATTCCTCCTCAATGGCTCACATGAAGGTGCAATATTAGTCCCAATGGTACTTACACTTCACATCGTGGATGTGCCAGAAATAATATCTAAGAAATTTGGTTACGTTGCTGATTGGATAATAAGAACGAGCAAAATTTGTTAAAATACGGAAGACGTCCTCACATATAATTTGTCTGCACTGACAGTACTTCTGAAAACGGAGGCTTACAGCTAACATTAGTGAAACGCCACCTCTGACGACGCAGGGAGCACAACATATACGCAATTTGTTGACGCCGTCCACGCCAAGGAGCAGGTGCCTGTCCTAGGAACACCGGGGCTCTGAACAAATGGCTTCTGTCATTCCAGGTGGTTTGCTGTTTTTTGTTGTAAGGCGCAAAGATTTTGTTCTTTCGTGCCAACGTCAGAACTGTAGAATACGAAGATGAAAAAGGGGTTAAAACGACTAAACGGTAAACTCAATTGATGGAGGAAAAGACAGCTTAAAAACAAAGACTGATAAAGGTCTATAAAATACACCATAGAGACAATGGAGGTGCTACACTGAAGATTAAATGTCCTTCGCCACATCGCTACAACAGATCGAGAGTAAAACATGGTCGATAGCCCGCGGCACGCCTGATAACGTAGACGGCAAACGTAAATGAGAACATAAGTGGTTAAGAAAAGTGCATTGTGAACCGTCAGAGACTCAGGATAATGAGTACAAAGTGGTAAGTCATCACCTCTAAACTAAGGACGATGGCTAAGAAGAGAGTGCCCAATACGCAACCCAGCTAAGATGATCTGACGTCAAGAGGGCAGAAGAGGAGGCTGTCCAAGCCACTGGGAGAGCCTTAAAAACCCAGGGATTATTCCTAGAATGGAGGACAACTGGTGATGCCAAAGTGACACCACCTGCTGGCAGACAGGAACAGAGATCATCTGGGAGAATATAAGAACCAGCAGGCTGAGGTACGAGGACTGCAGTCTAGGCAGCAGCGTCAGCAGCCTCATTTCCTGGCAGACTGACCTGAGCAGGAAACCACATGAACATCACAGTGGATCCCTCAGGAGTGAGAAACTGAGTTTTCCTGGACCCGTTGCACCAAGGGATGGGCAGTGTACAGTGGTCAGACTCTGTGCCCTTTAGTCTTCGTGCACAGGACAATGGAAAAGCCTGTGTCACCAGATCTATTCTGGCCTCAGAGGGCGAAGAGCTCTGCTGGAAATACTGAGTAGTGTTGCAAAGGCAGATACGGAAAAACGTTGGTGCAGATGACAACGGCACACCTGATACCACAGTCAGAGCCATCAGCATACAGAAAGGTACTATTAAAAAGTCGCGTGTGTAGGTAGTGGAAGTCAAGGCAATAGAACGAGGCTGCAGTAGTGTCCTTGGGGAGCAAATGAAGGCTAAGGTGAACACAGGCTGCCACAGAAAGCCAAGGTGGAGAAGGGTTCACTCCCACTAGGATAGTTGCAGGTAGTGTAAAGTTCGGCTGCTGGAGCAAGAACTGAAAATGGGCTCCAGGAGGTAACTGAAGAGGAGTGGGCCCGATACTGGCTATCAAAGTAGTCATCGAAGGAGGCATAGGATGGGTGGCCTGGCATGGCGGAAAAACTCCATGTTTATCTCTTGAGGATAACTTTAGTATGACTAGTAATTCAACAGCTTCGGCATACGCGCTGAACTTGGCTAGCATAAAAGGCGCCAGTGGCCAAACAGATGCGACGATGGTGGGTAGTGTTGAGATGGCATACGAAGGACAGACGCGCAGATGCGTAAACAAAGCACCAATATTCTAGTTTTTATTGGACAAGGGACCAGTACAAACCGATAAGGGGGGTTCAATCTGCCCCCAGGAAGTATCATTGAGGACATGTCCTACATTGAGGAACTACGTACAGTGGGCTCCCAGGTGGGACACGCGTGAGAACGAACAGTTTCCTATTGAGCATGAGCCACAGGAATTTCGTAGTTTCAACTAACAGAAGAGCAGCAGGCCAAAGTTGAGAATATGGGGGGAGAAATCAACTGCACTGACAGGAACCAACACAAACGGTTTTGTCAGTGGAAAAAACAATACCATTCTCGATGCTCCATGAGTGAAGAAGTTAGAGACGTCGCTCAATGTGAGAGGTTCCTGGAGGACTGCAATGGATGGCAGAATCGTCAACAAAAAGGGAGCCAGAGGTGCTCAGCAGGAGGCAGGCCATTATAGCGTTAATGGCGATAGCAAAGAGGACAACGCTGAGGATGGAAATTGAGGTACACCGTTTTCCTGGATAAAGTTGTCTGACGAGCACAACCCACATACACCTTGAAAACTCCATCTTCTAAAAATTTCTGAGGTGAACAGGGAAGCTATGTGTAGAATACAGACATACCAGTCCTCCAGCAGGTGTCTTCCACAGAATCGAAAAATATTGCTTGCCAGGGATTTCCACAGAAAGCCCTTCATGGCATAGGTGGACAAAGTGAAGAAATGGTCAACTGGAGAATGGCGCACTCTAAATCCACATTGGGCACTGGGTAGTAAATTGCAGGACTAACCACCACGCCAGGTGGGATGAATCATATGTTCAATAACCTTGCAAACAGCTGCTGAGAGAAATGGGGCAGTAGCTGGAAGAGTGCTTCTCCTTACCCTGCTTATGCTTGGGTGTGACGGTGGCTTCAGTCCAGCATCTCGGAAACCTTCCCTCCACCTAGAGGGGATTGTCCATATGGAGGATAAAATACTTGCCTGCAAGAGAAGGTGCTGCAACATCTGAATGTTAACATCTTCCAGCCCTGGGGAACAGAATCGGGATTAAGTGAGATTATAGTACAACTCTCTCATAGTAAATCCGGCATTGTAGCCTCAAGATTCTGAAAAAGCAAGGTTATTGTCCAAGCCGCCTCCACTTTTTTCCGATGGAGGAAGGCCGGGTAATAATGCGTAGAGCTCGAAATCTCCACAAAACAAAGCTCCAGGAAGTTTAAGATAGCGATAGAGTCCACTACGACATCTGGTACTGTCATCCAGAGATCTGAGAAAGGCCCTTTCTCCCAGATATCCCTACGAGTTTGGCGCAAATGACAGAAGAGCGAGAGGAACTTAGCAAAAACGTAGATGGATTTCATTTACTAATTTTGTCTCTAAGAATGCAGTGACACTGTGCACGCAACTGTTTACAACAGATGTAGTTTGTCATCGTAGGAGGACAGTTATAAACGCGGAGAGCACGGTTCCGCGCACGAAGTGCCTCGCAGTACGCCTCAGTCCACCCAGGGACCAGGACACAGAGCAGTAGAGAGGAAGTTCGAGGAATGAAATTTTCGGCTGCACTAAGGGTAACCTGCTCATCGCTAGTGCGGAAGTTTGTTCATCGAAGGTCACCAGCGAGGAGTGAAGCCTCCATTCAGCCTTAGAAAGCTACCAATCAATTTTGCACATATGTAGGGGTATGTGTCAGCAAACAGAAAGCACAAAGGAAACAGTTGCTGGAGTACACGTCACAGAACGGGCCACTCTACAAGCTGTGCAGTGCAGAACAAGGAGTCCAAATAGTGATAGGTGTGTGTGGAGTGGGTGCTCCAATGTTAAGGCGGATGAGGTTGAGTTAATTGTGAATGTCAGCAAAGACGTCACGCCTCTGTCAGGTTCTTGAAGAGCCCTGAAGGGGCTTCCATTTCATTTCATGTCCCTCGACTCTTACAACTGCCATCTGGTTTCTGTACAAATTGTAAATACTCTTTCGCTCCCTGTATTTTACCCCTGCCACCTTCAGAATTTGAAGGAGAGTATTCCAGTCAACATTATCAAAAGATTTCTCTAAGTCTACAAATGCTGGAAACGTAGGTTTGCCCTTCTTTAATCTAGCTTCTCAGATAAGTCGTAGGGTCAGTATTGCCTCACTTGTTCCAATATTTCTACGGAAACCACACTGATCTTCCTCGAGGTCGGCTTCTACTAGTTTTTCCATTCGTCTGTAAGGAATTCGCGTTGGTATTTTGCAGCTGTCACTTATTAAACTGATAGTTCGGTAATTTTCACATCTGTCAACACCTTCATTCTTTAGGATTGCAATTTTTATATTCTTCTTGAAGTCTGAGGGTATTTCGCCTGTTTCATACATCTTGCTCACCAGATGGGAGAGCCAGTCCTGACAAAACTCTACCAAGGCCGTCAGTAGTTCCAATGGAATGTTGTCTACTCCGGGGGCCTTGTTTCAACTCAGGTCTTTCAGTGCTCTGTCAAACTCTTCACACAGTATCTTATCTCCCATTTCATCTTCATCTACATCCTCTTAAATTTCCAAAATATTGTACTCATGTACATCGCCCTTGTATAGACCCTCTATATACTCCTTCCACGTTTCTGTTTTCCCTGTTTGCTTAGAACTGTGTTTCCATCTGAGCTCTTGATATTCATACAAGTCGTCTTCTTTTCTCCAATGGTCTCTTTAATTTTCCTATACGCAGTATCTATCTTACCCCTAGTGCAGTAAGCCTCTACACCCTTACACTTCTCCTCTAGCCATGCCTGCTTAGCCATTTTGCACTTCCTGTCGATCTCATTTTTGAGACGTTTGTATTCCTTTTTGCCTGCTTCATTTACAGCATTTTTATATTTTCTCCTTTCATCAATTAAATTCCATATTTCTTTTGTTACCCAAGGATTTCTACTAGCCCTCGTCTTATTACCTACTTGATCCTCTGCTGCCTTCACTACTTTATCCCTCAGAGCTACCCATTCGTCTTCAACCGTATTTCTTTCCCCCATTCCTTTCAGTTGTTCCCATATGCTGTCCCTGAAACTCTGTACAAGCTCCGGTTTAGTCAATTTGTCCAGGTCCCATCTCCTTAAATTGCCACCTTTTTGCAATTTCTTCAGTTTTAATCTACAGTTCATAACCAATAGATTGTGGTCAGACTCCTCACCTGCTTCTGCAAATGTCTTACAATTTAAAACCTGGTTCCTGAATCTCTGTCGTAACATTATATAATCTATCTGAAACCTGCCAGTATCTCCAGGCTTCTTCCATGTTTACAGCCTTCTTTTATGATTCTTGAACCAAATGTTAGCTATGATTAAGTTGTGCTCTGTGCAAAATTTCACCAGACGTCTTCCTCTTTCATTTCTTAGCCCCAATCCATATTCACCTGCTATGGTTCCTTCTCTCCCTTTTCCTACTTTCGACTTCCAGTCACCCATGACTATTACATTTTCGTCTCCCTTCACTACCTGAATAATTTCTTTTATCTGATCATGGAGTTCTTGAATTTCTTCCCCATCTGCTGAGGTAGTTGGCATATAAACTTGTACTACTGTAGTAGGCATGGGCTTCGTGTCTATCTTGGCCACTATAATACGTTCACTATGCTGTTTGTAGCAGCTTACCCGCACTCATATTTTTTTATTCATTATTAAACCTACTCCTGCATTACCCCTATTTGATTTCGTATTTATAACCCTGTATTCACCTGACCAGAAGTCTTGTTCCTCCTGCCACCGAACTTCACTAATTCCCACTATATCTAACTTTAACATATCCATTTCCCTTTTTAAATTTTCTAATCTACCCGCTCGATTAAGGGATCTGACATTCCACACTCCGATCCATAGAATGCCAGTTTTCTTTCTCCTGATAACGACGTCCTTTTGAGTAGTCCCCGCCCGGAGATACGAATGGAGGACTATTTTACCTCCGGAATATTTTCCCAAGAGGACGCCATCATCATTTAACCATACAGTAAAGCTGCATGCCCTCGGGAAAAATTGCGGCTGCAATTTCCCCTTGCTTTCAGCCGTTCGCAGTACCAGCACAGCAACGCCGTTTTGGTTAATGTTACAAGGCCAGATCAGTCAATCATCCAGACTGTTGCCCCTGCAACTACTCTTCAGGAACCACACGTTTGTCTGGCCTCTCAACAGATATCCCTCCGTTGTAGTTGCACCTGTTGTGGTTGGCAGGAGAGCCAACCGTGATAGTAAAGGAGGCCGAAATGCTCGCGTTTTAGCTCACGCAGGCTCGCGTGAGGTTTGGAACATGACAAGGGAATTAGAATTGAGAAAAACGGACGTAGCTGGTGGAATACTTAACTTTAATCCATTAATGGAGAACGTCGCTCTTTAAAGTACATGATTCACAATATCAATAATACGGATAATGGCGCCTTGCTGGGTCGTAACAAATAACGTAGCTGAAGGCTATGCTAACTATCGTCTCGGCAAATGAGAGCGTAGAAGTCAGTGAACCATCGCTAGCAAAGTCGGCTGTACATCTGGAGCGAGTGCTAGGAAGTCTCTCTAGACCTGCCGTGTGGCGGCGCTCGGTCTGCAATCATTGATAGTGGCGACACGCGGGTCCGACGTATACTACCGGACCGCGGCCGATTTAAAGGCTACCACCTAGCAAGTGTGGTGTCTGGCGGTGACACCACAGCACCTACGGTACGGATATCTGTACCGTTGAGGCACGCAAGCCTCCCCACCAACGGCAAGGTCCGTGGTTCATGGGGGGAGGGCCCTGAAGGGTATTGTGTACATTAAAGTCACGAAGTAGCAAAAAGAGGTGAGGGTGTTGGCCACTGCTAACATCAAATGCTGGAGTGATGTCAATAATAGAAAGGGAACAAGTGATGAAAGGATATTCAGACTGTAACAGCTTGCAGCCAAGTGTTCAGTGAGAGTGATTGAATATGAACGTCAACCAATAGGAGCAGCATGAATCCTTCACGATATGGAATGTAATCATTGGGAGGGAGGGGGGAGATTAAAGTGGACTGGAAAGAAACGGAAGACGTCGAAGCCATCACAAGGGCAATTTTGTTTCCTCGGGGCAGGGATTCCAAGAGCAGTTTAAATCCTCATTGTTGGATGTAGTGACAAACATTCCACTGGAGGGAAGTCATGACGGATATGGGAGGAGGAATAATGGTGGTTTGTCACCTCATGGGCTGCTGAGTGTCAGCCTTCAAAGAATCAATGCTATAGGGCGTAGTGGCTGGAGGATCCTGTTCCATGCAACCTACGAAAGTGTCGGCATCCTCACTGAGTAAGTGTGCAGGTTCCATGGCACGAAAGAGGTTGGCACTGGCAGAACGGAGCTTGGGCAGGTGAGGGTGTCATGTAACGACGCTGCTTATGAGGACCAGCGAGTCAGCGAAAGGAAAGATGAAGTTTCAGATGTCTGTTGGCTTGAAGGATGTTTAAAATCTTCACAGGGCACTTTAGTCCCTGATTTCTAGCCTGCTGGTTGTGTAGCAGGTGATTTCGCCGCCAGAGGTGAAGATGTTGCGAGTTGCAGCTTCGGAGAAGGAGAAGCGGATACTACCGTGACACTAGGCTATTTTACAACTGCGATGCTGCATTTGAGAACGCATGTCCGTGTGGCGATTTCCTTTGAGGAGCGAGGAGTATCGAGATTTATACTTTTAGCAGCAGATGGTGGAAAACACAGCTTTCACTATCCAACAGCTTGTTAACGATAGGTTAAGGCTCTTTTTCCTTCACTCTGATCGCCTTGACAGCTTACTCACGGAGATACAGAGGAAATTAATGAGATGAGGCAGCATAGTTGATATTGTAATTTATGCAGCAGGGAGAAGGTGGTGGGTAATTGCACTCATGAGCATCCCTACCACAAGTACTACATTCGCCTGTGCTTCGTCAAGATATTTGAGTATGGTTGTAATGTAGACACCAGCAACAGTTGACTGGGCTTGTCATGTGGCACGTGATGAACTACTTAGCTTGCCGTGATCTGACAGAAGCACTACTACATCGGACATGGAACAGTGTGTGTAGGCACTATGGTTTTGTCAACCTGTTTCATTACCTGATGGTCTTCATCCATCCAGATAACACTCACTGCAGAAAAACCAAAATATCAGTGGAAGTTCGAAAAATACGTCCCACTGGTGAGAGTATTAAATTCCTAAAGGTAAACTTCAACTAAGTGCCAGAGTTTGAGGTGCTCATCAAAAGCAGTGATGCTCACATTATGGTAGGTACAGAAAGCTGGTTCAAATCCGAAATGGTAGATTTTTAGGGAAAATTTATGTGTACATCGAAAGTATAGCCAAATGACAAATACAGGTCGTGTATTTGTCGCAGTACAGTAACTCAAATCCACAGAGAGAAATTGAAGCTGCATGTGGGTGACTGCACAAGACTGAGTACCACGGGTGGGTATAAAAGGATCCTATCGCCCAACAGACTCCTCTACTGATGTAACCGAACACTTTAACAAAACTAATTTTCCCAGTTAATTGTTGGATGATTAAAGTCTCCACCACTGATTACAATATGATTGGGGAACTTGTTGAGAAGTGAACTGAGGTTTCGTCTAGTGGTGGGTATGGTAGGGCGTCCTGTGAAAGTTCACTAACAATTACTGTTAACTGACAGTTAAGAACCCTAGTTATGATGGAAATATATTGGATTTAATGCAACGAACATACCTGAATTCTGAGGATACCCACATCGAAACTGGGATCAGTGACCATGGTGGGGTTCTGGCAACAGTGATTATTGAAGTACAGAGGTCAACTAGAGCAGAAAGATAAGTATGTTCTGTAAACTAGATGAAAATGGATGTTGTCATATGTGAATGAGGAACTGGCAACACAAGGCAGGAGCATGTAGAAGAAATATGGCTCAAATTTGAAAGGGTAATTGACCACATGCTGGATAGATGTGTGTCCCACAGAACAGTTCATAATGGGAGATAACCTCCATGGTATACAAACGCTGTAACGGAACTTTTAAAGGAACATTAGTGCAAAATAGGTCTGAAAGCGTAGGGCTATAGATAGGTGCTGAATGAAATGTTTGAAGGTATCACGCTCTGTTGACAGGCAGTGACTACCGTAGCAAAATATGTGAATGTAGGCTTTCCCGGCGTGTATTGCTGATGAAATCTTCTCGGGCTTCCATCCGGGTATCTGCGTCGAAAACCCGCGACGTTTCGATGAGGACATTTAACGTATATAGAGATGGGCAGCACGAATGGTCACAGGGTTAATTCGTGGGAGAGAGAATGAAAGAACTAACTCTCGAATACAGAAGCTATCCCGAGAAAGTGTTAAAGTTTCAAGAACCGGCTTTAAATGATTACTCTAGGATATACTACCATCCCAATTGCTCACATTGGGATCGTGAGTATATGATTAGAGTAAGTACTGCACGCACAGAGGCATACGAATGATCGTTGTTTCCGTGCTGTATACGTGAATACAAGAGGAAGAAGCTCTAGTAACTGGTACAATGGGACGTAACTTCTGCCATGGACCTCATGATGGATTGCGGAGTATAGATGCAGATGCAGACTTAGACGCTACCACCTTGAAACTCATCTGCATCGTCCTCTTGTTTCCTCCCTTACAAGCCAATCATCTTACTTTTTCTTTTGGCAGTCAAAAACTGGCGGAACTGTTGTCGTAGCTCTATTCTTTTTTGACAAGTTCTCTTTACTTGGGCGTCCTCGCTTTGATTTCTCTTAACGGCTAATAGTCCACCCGCAATTTCCGCTTTTAATTTGCGCAGTGGAATGTGTTGTTCTTGAAGTAACCTGCAGTCCATTCGAGTCACCTGGTGATCACCGCAATTTTAATTGCGTCCTGGAAGCTGTATAAATACTAAATCATCGATGCTATGTAGTATTTCTATAGTGATGATAATTTGTCAATCAAATACCACCAATACAGGTGTTGTAAGGTGCAATGACCCATCTTGGGACTTGCACGTATTGTCTTTGTGGAATGTTCCACCTGTGTCTCACCCTGAGTCTCAATACCAACGAAAGATGAATGCAGAGTAAGACGTTTGTTATCGTACGTATTACTACAATGGATCTCCTGTATCTTCTATTGGACGTGCTATTGCTCCTCGTTCTCCAGCCTTCATGTCTTTTCGTTGGGGAGGTCAATCTTTCAGCATATTTACTCCTAATACTCAAGAGAGTACTAAAGAGTGTCACTCATAAAGAAATTGTCGGCGTGCACCTTGAAATTGTGGTTTTCTGTCAATGTGTGGTTTTTTGTAGTTTTCGGGCGCAAACTACAGTGGTCATTAGCGCCCAGACTAAATTATGAATGCACTGTGAGGCACAATGTTAAAGCAGCAACTAAAAAGGACAACACTAATAAAAGGCACATTAACAGGCAAGGAATAATAAAAAACAGCATAATCAAATGTCAGACAGGTTTGTCGAGTGGATAAACGATGAACGCGAGCAGCTGCTTTTGGGTCATCCGCTAAAATTTCTTCCAGAGTACATGGAGGGCTATGATCAAAGCGCAGTGCACTAAAATTTGGACAGGACATTAAAATGTGGCGTACAGTTAGCGATTGCCTACATTGGCAGAACGGCGCCGACGCAGCCGTCAGCAGATGGCGGCGGCTGAACCGGCAGTGTCCAATACGTAACCGGGACAAAATGACCTCCTCCCGCCGAGAAGGGCGTGAAGAGGTTGTCCAAGCCGTGGGGAGAGGTTTCAAGGTCCGAAGCTTGTTTTCAATAAGTGTAGACCAATTGGCATGTCACAGCGATAAAATGCGCTGACAAATGACCCTGCTGAAATCAGATGAAGGCACACAACAAGAACCTATCCGAGGCTGGAGGACCGCAGCCTTGGCGGCGGCATCTGCAACTTCATTCCCAGGGATACCGACATGGCCAGGAACCCACATAAAGGTAACCGGAGAACCATCGTCAGCCAGCTGCTGAAGAGAGCGTTGGATCCGGCGCACGAAAGGGTCAACCGGATACGGATCACTGAGGCTCTGGATGGCGCTCAGGGAATCAGAGCAGATGACATAAGCAGAATTTCGGTGGCGGCGGATGTATAGAACAACCTGGTAGAGCAAAGAGCTCAATTGTGAAACCGAACAATGGCCATGGCGCCAGTATTTGAAACTGTGTGCCCCGACAATAAAAGAACACCTGACATTGTCATTGGTCTTAGAGCCATCTGTATAAATGAAGTTCGTATTAATGAACTTCGAACGAAGTTCGACAAACCGCGAGAGATATACTGAAGCTGAGGTTACCTCCTTTGGGAACGAGCTGAGGTCAAGGTGAACGCGAACCTGAGCGTAGGGTCAAGGTGGCGTTTGGCTCTTGCCCACTCTAAAGGTTGCAGGGAGTGGATAATTAAGTTGCTGAAGGAGGCAACGAAAGCGAACTCCAGGGTGTAGCAGGGCAGATACATATAACCCGTATTGACAGTCGAGAGAGTTATCAATAAAGGAACTATAAGACGGCTGGTTGGCCACTGATAATAGCCGACAGGCATACCAACATAGCAGTACATCTCGCTGGGAGGTTAGTGGCAATTCACCGGCTTCAGCATGAAGACTCTCGACGGGACTAGTATAAAACGCTCCGATCGCAAGACGTAAACCCCGATGTTGTATGGAGTTGAGACGGCGTAAGATGGACGGCCGTAAAGAGGAGTGTACAAAGCTCCCACAATCCAGCTTGGAGCGGACGATCGACCGATATAAGCGAAGTAGGACGGTTCGATCCGCTCCCCACAACGTACCGCTGAGAATATGGAGGGCATTTAGAGACCGGGTACAACTGGCAGCCAAATAAGACATGTGGAGATCAGCTAAGTTTCCTGTCAAATGTAAGACCTAAAAATTTTCCTGTCTCCACGAATGGGAGAGCAACGGAGCCCAGATTTAAGGACGGTGGGAGAAACTCTTTGTAGCGCCAGAAGATAATACAGACCGTCTTCTCGGCAGAAAAACGGAAGCCATTGGCGACACTCCAGGAGTAAAGATGGTCAAAACAACGCTGAAGACAGCGCTCCAGGAATCATGTACGCTGTGCGCTGCAGTAGATGGTAAAATCGTCCAAGAAAAGGGAGACTAATACATCAGCTGGGAGGCAATCCATTATTGGATTGATCGCTATGGCGAAGAGAGTGACGCTCAAAAATGAGCAATGTGGCACCCCATTCTCCTAGCGAAAGGCGTCGGACAGCACAGAACCCACAAGTACCCTTATCTGTCGATCGATTAAAAATTCACGAAAAAAAGAGGGAGGCGACCGTGAAATCCCCATGTAAGCATGGTGTGGGTAACGCCCGCCCTCCAAAAGGTGTCTTAAGCCTTCTCCAAATCAATGAACACAGCTACTGTCTGGCACTTCCGCAAGAAGTTATTCATAATGAAGGTCGACAAGGTAACCAAATGGTCGTCAGCAGAGAGGCGCCTACGAAATCCACATTGTACGTCGGTAAGTAGTTTGGTTTGGCTGCTCGAATCTCGACGCCTAAAGTTAACTATTCGTTCCATCACCTTACAGACATAGATGATAAGCGAGATGGTCGCTATCAATAGGCGGAGAGTTCTTGTCCATTTGTTCAATAGGTTCGTCAGCCATCTTGTTAAGACGGCCGGGAGGGGGAGCTTCCTCCGGCGGTGAACGGCCAGATGCTCGGCTACCAGCGGTGCGGCCAGGCGAAACGGATGACGGCCTGGGGGGGCAACTGCTGGGTGGCGCAGGAGAAGAAACGCGCCGTGGCCGAGAAGGAGAACTGTGCTTCCTATGAGCCTTCTTGGAAGGTTGTTTAGTCGAAGTACTGGTCGATGGCTGGGAGTTCGAGGTACATAGGAAGTCTTCACGGGACGGTTCCTTCTTGAAGGCCCATGCAGCTGACTTCTGGGTCTTCGACTAGGCAGAAGCTGATGAAGGTTCTTGTGTCTTAGGGGTGACGGGAGGAAGAGGAGACGTTGACCGGGCGATCTTAGCACTGGCCGAACGGACGACCGTAATGCTAAAGGTCAGATAGCATGTCTGTGTCGACACCTACCTAGTAGGCGAAGGAGGGGAGGGGACAGTACTGTATTTCCTTGTTGGGAGCAGCGTGGGCTTCCTACTAACAAATAGCTTGCGAGCAGCCGAGGTGGACACTTTCTCTTTGACCCGAATTTCCTGTAAACAGCATTAATCCTTGTAGATGGGACACTCGCGGGAGGATGCTGCATGGTCACCCTGACAATTCACACAACAAGGTGACAGACAGACAGTCACCCCCATGGGCGTCCCTGCCACAAGTGACGCATTTATCGGCATTAGAACTAGACTGGCGGGTGTGATTAAAACGATGACGCTGGTAGCAGCGAGTAGGTGTCGGGACGTAAGGGCGAACAGAAATAACTTCATAGCCCACTTTGATGCGCGACGGCAGCTGAACACTGTCAAAGGCAAGAGAGCTTGGTTAGTTGGTTGGTTGTGTGGGGTTTATAGGACCAAACAGCAAGGTCATCAGCCCCTTGTTGCAAATGTGGTCCATTCCACTTGTTTGACATCTCAGGAAAGTCAGAACAGTAAAAGGGAAGAAGGTGAAAACGTAAAAGGGCAGTCATGTTGTAAATGGTAAAAAACAAAATGAGGGAAGTCAGCAAGACAACGAACCCAACACTATGATGAAGCAGCATAGGCAATACCACCTATGACTTAAGACGTGCAACCGCTAGAATGTAGAAGTACCTATGAGAAAAGGAGACTAACCAATCCTTTAAAAAAGGGTAAAACAGAGTAAAAGGGGAAGAAAATATTATCTTTGACAGGGCGGTGAGTCTGGAATCTCCAAACATGGCTTACAGTGGGAGACACCCAAGCACTCACCGCCCTGCCCCAACACCTTAAAACTGAGAATAAAAACCACTTTCCCGGAGGAAACAGAACCAGAGAGACCATGTGAGAATCGTCAGCCAACATCAGAGGTAAAGAGTGGGTGAGTCTGTACTTAGCACGCAGAGCCAAAAGAAGGGGGCATTCAAGAAAAATGTGGGCTACTGACTGGAAGGCTCTACAACCACAAAGTGGGGGTGGCCCATCCCGCAAAAGCCTGGAATGGCCAATGCGGAGACGACACAGTGTGGTCGAGTCTTTCGCGAGAGGTGGAAGGAAGAACACCATGATCCTTGTATTACCTTGATCGCACGAGGTTTATTAGACAGGGGAGAAGCGTCCCAAAAGTAGGCCCATGCCTGTGTGAAGTGGGATTTGATGTGAAGCCGTAAATCCGCTGCAGGAGGGGTTAAAGAAAACGGGGGGTAAGTGACTGCTTCTCCAGCCAAATGATAAGCGAGCTCATTACTCAGGATACCCACATGGCCAGGGACACAAAGGAAGTCAATGGAACAAGCAGCACAGTGAATATCAACGAGATGGTCATGGATGACAGAGACCAAGGAACGACGCAAAAAACATCAGTCAATAGCAAGAAGGCCACTCATTGAGTCGTTACATTAACAAAACTCAGTTGTGTTGGGACTGTTTAATAAAAGTAAAGGGCCTGGGAAATTGCCATCAATTACGCAGTAAAAACCCCACATGTAGGTGGCAGCAGGTGATTTTTCGTTCCAACAGGGGACGTGAAAGCATACCCCACATGATCAGCAGATTTAGAGTCATCAGTGTAAAAACGACAGCATCCAGAAACTCCCATTTAGTTAGGCGGAAAAAGGAATGGATCACCATTGGGGGGATGGAATCTTTTGGACGTTGGAGGAGATCAATCCAAATTAGAGGCTGAGGAACTAGCCAAGGGGGGGGGGGGTGGAGGGGAGAGAGCGAGGAAGACAGGACAAAGAAGAAAGCTGAAAATCACAGCAAAGAGACGCAAGGCAGAGCCCAACTGGTAAACCCGCCCGAGGGATGGAATGGGGTGGGCGACGTCCATGGTCTCGTAACAGGACAGAATAGGAAGGATGAGAGGGAGGGACAGCGAGTGCTTAAGACACCAGAAGCTGGGACCGCCGAACAGAAAAGGGGGGAGGGGAATCCCAGATTCAACCAGGAGACTATCAACAGAGGTAGTAGGGAAGGCACCGGTGGCCAAATGGATACCACAACAGTGGACTGGATCCAGCACGTGCAGTGTGGAAGGAGCAACTGAACCATAAACTTGACAACAATAGTCCAAGCGAGACAGAACTAGAGCATGATAAAAACGGGGGATGGGGGAACGGTCTGTACCCGAAGAGGAGTGCGTAAGGAAGTGAAGGACATTGAGTTTACAGAAACATCCTACCCTCAGATGTCTGATATGGGGCAGCCAAATGAGCTTTTTGTGGAAAAGATAACCAAGGAAACGAAACTGCGGGACCATTGGCAATCGTTGTGCATAAAGATAGGGCTCTGGATCGGGGTGGATCATAGTACGGCGGCAGAAGTGGACCACCTGCGATTGTAGAGGAGTAAATTGAAACCCGTGGGAGAGGGTCCATGCAGTGGCACTCCGTGTAGCTCCCTGGAGCTGCCGTTCTGCAGATGCCATCGAGGAGGAACTAACCCAAATGCAGAAACCATCCATATACAGGGCAGGGGCAACCAAAGGACTGACTGAGGCCACACGTCCATCGATAGCAATGAGGAAAAGAAGGACACTCAAGACAGAACCCTGTGGGATACCTGTCTCTTGGGTCTGTGGAGAACTAAAAACAGTACCAACTCAAACTCTGAATGACCGATGGAACAGGAACTGGCGGATGAAAATCAGTCGTGGGCCCCTAGACCCTTCTGATGAAGGGTAAGCAAAATGTGATGGCACCAGGCCATGTAATAGGCCTTTAGAAGGTCAAAAAAACTGCATCTAAATGGTGGCGCTGGGAAAACGCCTGCCGAACTGCAGATTCCAAGTGAAGTAAATGATTGGATGATTGGAGACCGTCCCTCTTGGAAGCCATCCTGGTAAGGGGACAATAGATCTCGAGACTGGAGGACCGAATTGAGCCGACGGGCTACCATCCATTAAAGTAACTTACAAACAACATTGGTCAGACTAATTGGCCAATAGCTGTCTACAAATAGGGGGTTCTTAACAGGCTTAAGGACAGGAACCACGATGCTATCCCTCCACAGAGAAGGGAAGTCGCCCTGGAGCGGATACAGTTAAACAGCTGGAGAAGATGTTGTCATTGTGGAGCACTGAGATGTTGAAGCAGTTCGTTATGAATGGAATCTGGGCCAGGGGCCGTATCATGAGAAGAAGATAGAACAGAAAGAAATTCCCATTCAGTAAAAGGTTTGTTTTAAGATTCTGACTCACAAGGGGTAAAACATAAGATGAAAGCTTCAGCCACCAGTTTCTGGTGAAGGAAAGGAGCTGGATAGGAGGTTGATGCCAGTGCAAAATGGGTCGCAAGGTAGTCTGCACAAGCTAATGGGTCCGTACAAAGGCCATCTGGGAGGTGAAGGCCTGTGAGGGTGGACTGCCAATGGCAACCTTGGAGAGAGCGAAGTGTAGCCCATACTCGTGACAGAGGGACAGTACTACCAAGGAAAGAAACGAATCGTTCCCAACATATCCACTTGCTCTGTTTGATTCAATAACGTGCTTTAGCGCAGAGGCGTTTAAAGGTAGTAAGTCTGGCTACGGATGGGTGCCCCTTAAGGTGTTGCAAAGCTCGACAGCGATCACGGATTGCAATGGCAATGGCTGTACTCCACCATGGGACTTGCCGGCGACTTAATGGCCCAGATGAACGCGGGACAGCAGGGCTAGCAGCGCGAACAATCGCGTCAGACACGTCATGTAGGATGTCATCAATACAACCCGACAAAGAGGGAGAAAACAAGACCTGTTTAGTTTATAGAGGGCAATCGGTGCGTTGGAAACACCAACAAGGTAACGTGTCATTTGGGGAGCGGGAAGGGAGAGAGATAATCAACTGGAAATGGTCACTATCACAAAGGTCGTCGTTTGGCGACCAGTGTAATGAATGGAGGAGAGAGTGCAAAGAAAAGAGAAAGATCAATGGCATAAAAGGTATCATGACCGGCACTGACATGAGTAGGAGAGCCATCATCAAGAAGGCACAAGTCGTGGTCTGCAATAAACTGGTCTATGAGAAGACCTCGTCTAGATGGAAAGGCACTGCCTCACAAGGGATGATGAGCATTAAAATCCCCAAAAAGGAAGAAGGGAAGACGATGTTGCTGAAGGAGGGCAGTTAAGGCAGCAGGTGTAAGAGTCCTGTCAGGATGGAGGTAAAGATTGGAAACCGTGACCTCAGAGTCTAGGTGTACCCTAACAGCAACAGCTTCCAATATAGTTTGAAGAGGAATCCACCTGCTAGCAATGTCTGTATGGACCAACGTACAAACGCCACCAGAAGCCCGTGAGGGTCCGACCCGATTTCGACAGAAAACACTGAACCGACAGAGGGTCTGTGAGTGATCATCAGTAAAATGAGATTCCTGTAGAACCACACAAGCTGCAGAGTAAGACGAAATAAGGGATTTCAATTCTTGAAGGTGATGGTAGTATCCATTACAGTTCCATTGGATAACCACTGAACAATGATTTCAATGGAGGTTGAACAGGCTAAAGCCAGTCATACCACCCAGTCACCATCTGTCACCGACAAGGAGGGGGCGACATCCATGAACGACAGAATCCGGATGGGACCTCTGCTGATTGGTTGGTTGGGTGTGGGATTGAAGGGACCAGACTGCTAAGGTCATCGGTCGCTTGTTCCACGATAAAATCACACGAAATAAAAACTGTCAGTCGTTAAAAACGGAGAACTGAGACAAGGGACGACACAATACGAGAAAGACAGACAAAGACCAGACAAATGGAACTAAAATCACACCGAGTGTGAAGGTGGTTGGCCGACCATGAAAATAAGGAAAAGCCAACCACCAAATGACATTAAAACCCACAGTTTAAAACCACAGGCGAAAGGCCCAAGTCAATACAGGAAAGAAAAGGACAAACACTCAAATCATACGATAAAAACCCGCCGAATAAAACTCAACACGAGGACCTCTGCTGACACCAGAGGCTCTTTGTCTCGGACTTTTGTTTCTTCTTTTCTCTTTGAGATCTAGGAGGGCCGTGTGGCATGAAGGAGCAAGCTGCTGCAATATCGCGAACAGAAAGACCGGGCAACCTGGGGGCCGACAGACCGCGGCTCTCGCGGTCGTCACGATGCAGCAGACCTTTGGCCTGGAAGGTGCTGGGAAGGGGCATCCTGAATAGGCGCCCTTGACCGGCAGACGCCGAAGGAGTGGGACACTTTTCCGGCTGGAGAGGGGAGCACCACCCACAGAAGAAAGTGCTGGAGCTGCAGGGGAGGGGGAAGACGAGGGGTCCGAGATGGGGGTGAGGAAGGGGTGAAGATGAAACCAAAGCATAACTAGATGTCATGGACACAGGCTGAAGACCTGGATACTTCTTACGGGCCTCTGTGTAGGTTAAACAATCGAGGGACTTATACTCCTGTATCTTCTTTTCCTTCTTATATAGTGGGCAATCGGGTGAACGTGGAGAATGACTACCATGACAATTTACACACACAGGAGGGGGAACACATGGAGTGGACGTCCACAGTCACCACAGAGAGGGGCCTGTGAACAGCAGGAAGACGTGTCCAAAACGCAAGCTCATAGGTGGTGGGAAGTACGGCTTCACATCACATCGATAAAACATAATCTTAACTTTTTCAGGCAGGGTATCCCCTTCAGGGTCCAAGATAAAGGCACCAGTATCAATACGACTGTCTTTAGAACCCTTCTGAACACGCCGAACAATCTGAACACCCCGCCATCCGAGATTGTCCCGAAGTTCCTCATCAGTTTGAAGGATGAGGACCGTGTGAAAAATACACATTGATCCAAGATGGGTACAGGCACAAAGGGCCATAGATTGGGCAAGTGAAGCAATTTTGATCAGCAACAAACCCGACCTCATCTTGATCAGGGAGTCCACTTCACCAAAATTGTCTTCCATGTGTTACACAAAAAATAAAGTTGGTATTGGTGAAAGTATCCCCATCAGTCCTGGTGCAAACTGGATAACGGGGGAAGTGCTTCGCCAGTAGCCAACGGGCCTGACCCTCTTCCCAGGGGGTAGTCATGGAAGGGAAGGCCGAAGGGGGCAAGAGAAGAAGCACTTTAAGAATCAGTTCTACGCTGAGAGACAGCTGCAGAAGAACAGCCAGAGTTCTGGACCCATATGCATTTCATTTGCATAGCGTCCGCCCTGATTCCACCAACTCAGAACAGGGGCTCTCCTCACAGGTGCCACCTAACCACAGCAAGGGCCGTCTGGCATGGCCGACATTGCCAGGAGTTCCGATGCTCCAGCATGACGAGCAACCACTCCAAGGCATGAATGAGGAGGTCACAGCTCAGGTATCAGAAGTGTAATCCCTGTGTGTTCAGGGGGCTCAACCAAAAGGGTACATAGCGACCCCACCACATGGGCTGGCTACCGTGCTGGCTATGCAACCTAGTATCAGACAACGACGTAAAAGAGAAGGTGGAATGTACTAGGAGGGCGCAGATCGGAGACACTAGGTAAGGTGCTCTTCCCCAAATGGTTCACACTATGGAGCAAAAATTTAGGAATGGGGGTCAAACCCCAGAGGGGGACCAGGGAATGCCAATAGGAGGAGCTGATTATGCAACAAAGCCAAATTGTAAAACCAACAGAACCAGGAGGTTAGCAGGGGCCAACTTAAGCAAGGACGCCAAGAGAGGGAGAGGAGAGGGCGAGGGGAAAGAAACAAGGAGGGGAAAGGAGGGGAAGGGAAAGGAAATGCAGCCCTGGAGAGAAAGAAGGCTGCAATAGCTCAGGGCCCCTTGCTCGCCACACACGTGTCCACAAAAAAGTTGTGGACCCCATAGGGGGGCAAGAAAACTGTCTGGGTCATTACAAGGTCATAGTCGACCTTTTTCATGACCCTATGGACAGCTGTCACGCTCTGCTCAGCGAGGAAAGACTGAATCTCCTCGTCAATCAATCCATCAAGTGATCTAGTAGATACCACACCACGAGATGAATTCAAAGTGCAGTGAGCCCCCACCTGGACAGAGAACGTGTACAGGAGTGTGTCGCGAAGGAGTTTTTGTGCCTGAAAGGCGCTCTCAGTTTCCAACAACAAGGTACAGTTACGCATCCTGGTGCAAGACTTGTCAGATCCACCTATGACATCTACGCAATTATGTATAACGAAGGGGTTGACAAATGAAAAATCTTTTCCATCCTCAGATCTAGAAACTACGAGAAACTTTGGGGCAGGCGGCAGTACTTTTGTCACTGGTGGCCGGTCATGTTTCCGTTTTTATGGCAGAAGTCGAGAGAGGAGAAGGAGAAGAAGAAGAAGAAGAAGAAGAAGAAGAAGAATTCATTGCGGATGAATCCCCTATGATTGCCACCATCTCAGATGGCGTGCTCCTTCCATGTTGGGACCCTCCCAGAGGGTGCTCCTGCCTTAGGTGAATGTTTACACCTCAGGTCACACTTCCCGAGAAACGGACTGAGGGAACAATCGGCATAGTCAGAAGGTGTCAGCTCAGGCGATCATCCCTACCCGGGCCTGGCCTTTACCAGGGGGTACGTGTGAACCTTACGTGCCTACCCAGGGCGCGGAATTACGCATTACGCCGTCACCAGCTATGCGTGTGAATGCGTGGGTCGGCCTTCAGGCACGCACAGGGAGGAAAGAAGAATAGAAAAAAAGGGAGAGAGGGAGAGAAAGGACAGACTGTTTTAAACGCTGAGCTGGAGACAATAGGGCGGACAAAAAGGTAAGGAGGAGGCAGGGAGGGAGGAGAAGTCGAGGATGAGGAAGAGGAGGAGGAGAAGAAGTCGAGGAAGGGAAGGGCAAGTCGAGGAAGAGGAGGAGGAGGAGGAGAAGGTGATGATGAGGAGGAGAAGGAGGAGAAGGCGAGAAATAGGAGGAGGAGGAGGAGGAGGAGGAGAATGCAAGGAAAAAAGGAAGGAATACAGTGATGGAGGGAGAAGGACAAAGGAAGGAAAAACAAAGGAAGGAAAACAAAGGAATGAAAAGGAATGGAAGGAAAAAGAAATGAAAGAAAAACAAAGAAAGGGAGGAAGAAACCAGAATAATCCAAAAACAAAAATGACATCAAATGTAAGTCGTTGAACCGTTCGTCTCCGGACACAGTCGCAAACTACCCCCTTGAGGGGGAGGGACTCCTTTTACTCTCCTCTTACGACAGGCAGGAATACCTTGGGCCTATTCTGACCCCAAACCCGCTGGGGTTGAACGAAGCGTAGCTCCAAAATTCGGTATGGAAGAAATGCAATCCTTAGTCGTACTTTATGTGGGTCGCAGGAGTGAAATAAGTAGCTTTTTAATCTTCAGGGCATTGTAGCCTGAATAGCATGCAACACGTGACAAGAACTTGTCAGAACGTCGTATAGGTCTCAGTATTGGAAAGATGTAAACGCCAGATTGCAAATACAGTCGTGTAATTTCCCGTTTTACGTTAGCCAAAACTGCACCCTCAGATTGTCGGATTTTATTAGACCCTAATCACACCTCTGCTGGTGTTGAAAATCATCTTCCGTTATCCGAAAGTGAGTCACGTACGAGTCTTCGGTACAATATATTCTCGATGATTCGTGGTAACCTTTAACAGCAAGATTACAGTTAATGTGTTGCCGAATTTATTTGATGTTGTGCTCACCTACAGACTGAAAAATGAAGAAACACACACATCTGAAACCCCTTCATGCAACCATCACACTACCGACATAGCCCCAGTTGGTAGCAGTAATAATAATAGCTATGCAACTTTTGTCCACTTATCACAGCCCAAGATATATCCACTAAAGCAACTAACCGTGAGATGCAGCATCCCTCTCTAACAGATTCTTTGACGTTAAAAAGTAAAGTTACACTTACAATTCCCGATAATGATTTATCCTACGGGTGGTTTCCGACACAGCTGAGATTTCAATCTATTGATACCAAAATATATCCCGATGACTTTTCATTCACAAAATGGCACAAACGCCTTTTACCGATCTGTTTCTTGCAGTCTGCTTCGTATAATGTCGGCCGATATGCCAATAAAAACATATGAATTTCAGCAATTATCCGAAATGTGCACGATCGGGCGGTAACATCGGCTACCCTGTGACCGCGCACGTAGCGACTTACTGGTTTGGAAAGATCTTCGCTCGATGTAAAATGCACAGATACCCTCGTCGACGTGACCGCAGCCTTACAGGAATGTCTTACTGCACGAAGTCTTTAGCAGGCATACAGGCCACCGAGCTTCCCATACTGCTGACCCATTTTCTGCCATTTGGTAAAATTATCTTTTTCCATACTGAAGGCACTCTTCCCTCTAGCCTCTTAGCACTTCCACGCGCTCGTTGCCATGTCTACGTGATTCCTCTTCGTTGTTGGTATCGCTGCACAGACCCTCTCCCGCGAGAAGGGAATTTTGGTATCCTGTCAGTACGAAATATGGTCAATCTGTCGACCCAGTGACTCAAACCCCCAGTGACACAAAAGCCAACAGCACAGTGTCAACAGAGCTCACATCTGTCCACTTACTCACTTACGAACTAGAGTTTCAGTTGGCAAACCAACTCTTCAGGGCACCAAACGGGCGATCCAGGTAGTTCGTGTGTGGGTCTACGTGCGAGATGCGCCTATTTTCTCACAGCAGGGCCACGAAAGATTGGAAAACTTCACCGCATCGATCCCGGATCCTGTAACGGTCTGTTCCAAATCGTGACTGCTGTACACACTATTCTGATAACCTCTTCGGCAAAGTGTGTTCGCTCTGTCGTGTAACGCATCCTGTTCTTATCGGTGACGATGTCCACAAATAACTTACTGTTATGAAGAGTTTGTAGCACTTGTTCAGCTCTCCACGAGTGCCTGAGTTCATTATCAAGCAAAGGTAGCCAAGTATTGCGACACAAAACAGATTCTCCATTTGTTCCAGAATTGTTAACAGGGAGGATGGAAGTTCATGTTCCTTGTTACAACGAATAGTCTTAGAACGATGTCCGAATTTCAGTATTTTTCCGCTGTTGCCTTCTAATATCAGCATTCCGCCTTCTGTTCTCTACGTAAGTGAATTTCATTTCGTTCGATTCCCAGAGACCGATGATACGCTGTTCTTGCTCTCTAAACTGGTTTCCTTATCTTTCGAAGTTGTCACTGTCTTACACCGTTGTTGCCGTAGATACCGACACAAAGCGACCTAAGTCTGTGTTGTGAAGTTGTGGGACCTTTTGTCTCTCCGCATCGTCGAGCAATTTTGTTACTGAAATGTTATGCCCCGTCCTTCGCGTTTTATGAACATTGGCTGCATAACACTTGTGATTACCCTTTCCAGTAATATTCAGTATTCCTCTTCCATAATTTCGATGTACTTTCTGACTGCCAAAACGAACAGGTTTTCCACTCGATCACAGAGCTGCATGTTTTGCTTTAGCTGCTTCCGCTACTGCTGTCGTGCGTGTAGAAGCAAACTGTTGATCACAGCCCACTGAAACTCGCGTCGCGCCAGTAAAGGGTAAACTGTGGCACCCACCGACCTCCAACGGATTGCAAAAATAAATTAATTCTTTTCCGAGACTGTTACTCCCTTCACCGCCGCACCTCCCCCTCACAAAAAGTATAAAGGTAAAAGTTTCACCACCTCTACATCTCGAATGTTGGCTTCCTAAAATTCCTCGTCATGTTATATTAATTTGTACTTCAGTGTTACTGGCTATTAGCCAAAATGTTTCCTCACGTTATCGACGTGTACCACTGAAGCCGAGTATACAAGTATGTCGTACGACACAGGTTAGGAGACGAGACGTGGTAAACGGCGAGTATCGAGAAAAACCAACTCCTCCTAAAAGCTTAAATGCTTCTGCATTTCCATAGCATATTTTAAATGAATTAAGAAAAGGTGTTAGAGAGTAGTTGTCGTATCGCTATCATGCACAGTCGTCTAATTATAAATACCACTATAACGTAGCAAATTATTACTAGTTGTCATCTTGTAATGATTGCGTCGCCAATAGGAATTCAGTATTCGCCGCGCCTTTGATTAGGCTTTGCGCCTTAGATCTAGGAGACGATATAGTCGCCTTGGAGCCGTATTCCGGTTAACGTTTGTTAAATCTCAAGAATCAAATTTGTAGTTGAAAATTATTAAATTCGCGCAGTTGATCGGTTCTCTCATTGCTGACGAAAAGCGACTGCAGTGCTGAGTATTTTGTGGAAGTTCGAGTTTTGTGAGAGGCTTGATGTAGGAGATATTCGTGTGCGAACCTTTCAACATGAATTCCGCTTGGCATGTTTCTTGCAGATTGCTACACATTATGTTGACCACTTCTCTATAAGACGCCTACTGAACACAATGTATTGACTCAAGTAGTCGTGGGTCAGCGACTTTTTCGGACTCAGAAAACTGCCATCAAGCCCGTATTTAATATCCGGACTTTATTTACGCCATATCGCTGATTTTCCGTTAAAAGTTCACACCTGAAAGCAGCCCAAGATATTTATTCCGACCCGATATTTTCAGTGTTATGGAGACAAAACAACTAGAAAGAAATTTTAGACTCTCCCGAACGAGACATGCAAGAAACCCGAACGCTTGGTAGTTTAACTTTCGGTTTCTGCCCATGGACTGGAGTTGTGGCTTTTTCGTGGTGGGCACTTAGCCGAATTTTCGCCAACGCTATTTCTGTTGGCTAATCCAGTATCTACCAACACACAGTGAGTGTGCAGAAAACCTGAAGACTATAGAGGTAGGTGGACGTTCTCCAAAGGACAGTGAGAGCAACACGCGCCGCCACTTTTTTCTTTTTTTTTTCCCCGCACCTTGGTAGACGTTTCACGCAGGACCACGCAGCCAGCATCACACAGAATGACGCAACCGTATTCCGCAGCACGCTGCAACACGTTTCTGCACCCAAGGAAACGTGTCTTAGCACGAGAGGCGGATGTCACAGGCGAGCAACTGTCACCGCGCACACTTCACCTTTCCCAAAACGGCAGAATAATGCGCACCGACCGGTACTCCGGAATAACTTCTGTAACATACATAATATTTTCTGGCTGTTCTCTACTTTGAAAAACACTAATTCATTATCAGTTTAGTACCACAGACTAAAATGGTTAATTTATCATCAAATTACGATTACATTTCTACGTCTAAATGTTTCCACACTGTTGACTTGCACTTCGTTAATACACGTAATGTGAAATCAAAGACGTCACTTCATCTGCGTTACAAAATTTCTTCTGCAAAATTACAATAGCAAAGGAATACGCAGCAGTGAAGACAACGATTCATACAGAAAACCCGATACCACTGGCTGCGCGCTTGCACGGAAGTTTAAAGGTAACATCCTGAAAATGAGGATTTCGGAAATATTCCGGGAATGAAATTTACGTTAAGCAAGAGAATTCTTTCAACCTGTAAAGAGAGGCCACCTAGCTCCGAACGATATATGTGTCAACTAAGTATGAGTTGAACTCTACAAATATTCAACGCGAGTTATTGAGCCTTTAATATTGTAAAGGCGTCTCTTTTGATTTCGACGGCACGAGAGAAATTAGCCTACATCTAAGCCCTCGATGGCAATGTGAACACAAATTCTCTACCTAAACTACAAGCAATGAAATGGTTTTTAACAATAAAGCAATGTAATCCTACGTAACAACGTCATACTTTCATTTTCCGCTATCAGCTCTTACTGCAAACACTTCAGAAACACTAAACGCAAAAAAATTTTCGGTTCTTTTCATTTAACCTCTATGCTGTGCTACATTTGCAGATTTTACACGGACGAGGAACTCCGATGAAACTTGCGTAACATATGGATAAAATTTTCCGTTGCTTGTGTATAATACGAGAGCGTAATACACATCCAAATGGTCTAAAAATATTCATTCTTGTCAACCACTTACTACAGGTTTCCTCCATTTAGGTTGGTTGGTTTGAAAGAGGGGGGAAGGGACCAAACTGTGAGGTCATCGGTCTCTCGTTCCCAACAAAATTATTACACAAGGGAAATAAAAGAGATGTACAGCACGGTAACAGGAGAATGGAGGAACCAGGAGAACAGGACAATCAATACTACCATGGACAAAACAGGAAAAGAAAGCCACAGAGGAGCAAGAAACAAGATAGAACAGATAAAAACATGAGCAGATGATCGTGGCTGACCCACCACGAGAACAAAAAGGAAAAAGCTAGCCACTCTGCGACACATGAAAACATCCACCACACAAGCTTTAGAGCTGAAACTTATAAAGAATGATAAAACCCACCCTCACGAATAAAACTTAAAGCTAAATTAGCCAATGAGGCTTTTTCAGTTGAAATTAATGGCAACTAGTCCGGCAGCAAACCCGAAGAGATTTTCAAGACTTATTACGCCAGGAAAGCCTACGAAGTCACAACTAGTCCGGTAGCTGAAGAGTCCGTCACAGGGCAGCCAAAGGAGGACAGCTCACCAAGATATGGGCCACCGTCAGCCGGGCGCCACACCGAAACTGACTGAGGTGGGTAATCACGGTGCAGGAGGCAGCCATGTGTCACACAAGCGTGGCCAATGCGGAGCTGGCAGAGAACCGCAGAGTCCATACGAGAGGCCCACATGGAGGATTGCCACACATTCGAAGTCTCCTTAGTGGCACGCAGTTTGTTGTGCATGCTGAGGTTATGCCTTTTCGTCTCCCAAGCCGCAAAACCTTGCGGCGTAGTACAGCAAGCTTGTCAGTTGCAGAGAAGCCGATCTCCATGAGTGGTTTCCACGTAGCCTGTTGGCCAAGCTCTCAGCAAGTTTGATGCCTGGGATTCCGAAGTCACCAGGGGTCCAGAGAAACACCAATGAACGACCGAACCGTTCCAGGGCGTAGATGAACTCCTAGATGATCGCTACCAACGGATGACGAGGAGAGCACTGGTCGATACCTTGTAGGCTGCTCAAGGAGTTGGCACACAGAAACGACTCCCCAGAGCATGAACACATCTGCTCAAAAGCTCAAGATACAGCCAACAGCTCTGCCGTGGAAGAACTGCAGCCATCGGGAAGGAATGCTGTTCATTATGTCCTCCATGGACATACGCGACGCTGACGAGAGCATCAGCCATCGAGCCATCAGCGTAAACCAATTTGTCGCCTCAGTACGTGTCAAGAATAGAGATGAAGTGACAGTGGAGAGCCGCAAGGTTAATGGAGTCGTTAGGGCCACGTGAAAGGTTTAGACAAAGCTGTGGCTGAGGCTTACAACATGGAGATGTACGTGAATGGACCTCGAGGAGAGGTAGAACAGGCAAGGACTCCAGACAGAAGCAATCGAATGCAAACCGTAATCATTAACCCCCTGATCTGGGATGCTGTTGTGGGGGCTGGAATGCCGTCGGCAGGGAAAAGGAGAGGGTAATTTGTATACTCAGGAGAACTACAAATGTGTGCAATGTAACTGGAGAGCAATTTTGCACGTCTAATTTATAATGGAGGGATCCCAGCCTTCACCAGTACACTGGTCACCGGACTCATCCTACACGCTCCTGTCGCTAATCGAACCCCACAGTGGTGCACAGGGTCGAGTAAATTCACTAAATCACACTCCCATAGTCAATTCGTGATTGGACAAGGGCTCCGTAGAGCCACAGCAGCGTAGATCTATCTGCACCCCAGTTCGTGTTGCTCAGGCGTCGGCGGGCATTGAGGTGCTGCCAGCACTTCTGCTTAAGCTGACGAAGATGAGGAAGCCAAGTCAATCGAGCAACGAAAACCAGTCCTAAGAATGTGTGTGTCTCCACTACAGTGAGTGGATCGTCATGAAGGTAAAGTTCTGGGTCCAGATGAATGGTACGACGCCGACAGAAGTGTATGACACACGACTTTGCGTCTGGAAACTGGAGGCTGTGGGCTATAGCCCATGCCTGCACCTTGAGGATGGCTCCCTGTAGGTGATGCTCAGCAACACCAGTACTGGAGCAGCAGTACTAAATGCAGAAGTCCTCTGCATTCAGGGAAGGTGAGATGGGGAGTCCAACAAACAGCTGCTCCTAGATCGTTAAAGGCCACTAAAAATAGAGACACTAAAAATAGAGACACTCAATACAAAGCACTGTGGAACTCCATTCTCCTGGATATGGGTCGTACTATGGAAGGCACCAACTCGGACATGGAGTGACAAGAAGTTTCCGATGAACATCCAGAGTGGCCCCAGAGACACTACTCATACAATGTGACAAGGATGTGATATCGCCAGGTCGTGTCATATGGTTTTCGTAAATCAATGGAGACAGCAATCAGGCGTTGGCGTCTGGAGAAGGCCGTTTGGATGGTAAACTCTAGGGACACAAGATTAGCAGTGGTAGAGCGACCCTGGCAGAAACCACCCCGACATGGAGCCAGTAGGCCATGTGACTAAAGGGACCCAACAAAACAGCCCACATACCATACATTCCAGCAGCTTATGAAGAACGTTGGTGAGGCTAATGGGCCGACAGCTAACCATGTCAAGCGAGTTTTTACCGGGTGTGAGCACCGGAATGATGTTGTTCCTTGCAATTGCAATGGAAAGACGCCACTGCTCGAGATCCGGTTGAACATGACGAGATGATATCGCTTGTAGTCAGATGAGAGACATTTAAGTATCTGGCTGTGGATCCGATCATGTCCAGGAGCTCTGTCAGGGCAATATGCAATTGCACTGAGGACCTCCCACTTTAACTGCGGCTGGACGAGAACATCACCTCAGTCAATACACGCCACAGTGAACCCTATAACGCCGCATTTATAGTGTGTGAAAGGCTGGGGGTAATTTTCCAGGGTAGAGTGCTCGGCAGAGTGCTCGGCAGAGTGCTCGGCAGAGTGCTCGGCAGAGTGCTCGGCAATCGCGTTTGTGTCTGTAGATAACACGCCATTTACGCTAACACCAGTAACACTTGTTAAGGTCTGGTACCCAAAAAGATGATTGATCTTTGCCCAGACGTGGGAAGGTGACGTATGGCGTCTAATGGTCGAAATGTATCTCATCAAACTTTCCTGCTTCCGTCGTTTGATAAGTTGCCGAACGCGGGCGCAGAGCTATTTAAAGGCTACTGTATGAGGTGCTCCATGGCAGGGTGCTGCTTATGCCACTGTAGAGATCTCCGGCGCTCCTTAATTACTTCAGCATCTTCCGGCGACCACCAAGGGACTGCCTTACGCCTTGAGCACCATGAAGAACGAGGGATCGAGTTTTCTACTGCAGAAACAATTGCTGTAGTAACTTGCTCAACCATCACTTAAATGTAACTGTGGGGGGGAAATTAAACGGTGACAGCAGAGGTGAAAGATTCCCATTCCGCCTTGTTTAAAGCCAATCTGGGCAGCCGTCCATGAGCATGATACTGGGGCAGTGACAGAAAGATGGGGAAGTGGTCACTACCACACAGGTCGTCACGTGTTCTCCAGTGGGTTGGTGGGAGAAGTCTTGGGGTTTGAAGTGACAAATCGATGGCTGAGTAACTACCACGAGCCACACTGAAATGTGTAGCAGTCCCAGTATTGAAGAGGCGGAGGTCGAACTGAGACAAAGATTCGACATCTCTGTCTTGGCAAATAAGCACAGTGACAACCCACAAGGGGTTATGGTTGATTAACTCCCTAAACCTTTCCCACTTTTGGGAGATTTTACCAATCAGTGCAGCTAATACATCTAGGGGTTCGACACCATCTGGAGGAAGGTATATATTGCACAGTAAGATCCTCCATCGTCCTTATTCTGATAGCCACAGCTTCAAGGGGATTTGAAGGGGCACAGGTTCACTACAGACAGTTTAGGACATAAACGAAAACTCCACCTGACACCCTATTATAGCCGCTACAGTTACTGTAATATCTGTTTAGCCATGGAGGGCAGAGGTTCCGCATTGTCAAAAACCAGCTTTCCTGGAGGGCAATACAGATAGCAGGTGTAAAGCCCAACTGTTGCCGTAGCTCATCCAGGTGGTGGAATAAGGTCTGTAATTCCACTATAGAATGACGTCATCGTGACACTGTGAAGGCATGGAACATTCAATGAAGTGGTTTATGCCTCAGGCAATAAGCCGGCGGCAGCATGTGACCCTGAGCAGTCTATAACCGTCATGTGTGTGTGTGTGTGTGTGTGTGTGTGTGTGTGTGTGTGTGTGTGTGTGTGTGTGTGTGTGTGTGCATGGGATGGTGATTTATGCATTTACTGAGGACCTATATCCCGCCAGACCCTCACACACACACACACACACACACACACACACACACACACACACACACACACACAAACACACACACACACACACACACAGCTTGGTCCTAGTGGTTTTTTTTTGGATTTCTCTCACTGCACCTTGGGTTTCCCTGGCTGGGAGAACTTCACTGATTCAGTCTCCAGGACTGAGAATGAGCGTGAAGCCCTTCGACAAGCTGCTTTTTGGCTCTTCAGTCACTGGCAGGTGTCAAATTTCCCACTAGGAGAAACCTGGGAAGGGGACCCCTTCCTAGCGAGAGAAGCGAGGAAGACTTCTGTTCCCTTCCAAGATGGAGAAGCATATGTCCCCGATGGTTGGAGGAGTGTTGCTTCCAAAGTAGGTGGTGCAGGAGCAATAGGGAGGGAAATGCCCTCCACCATCAAGGAACATCTTTCGGCTCTGAGAGGTGGCTATGATTGGCAGAGCTGATCGTATTACGCCGATGTTACAACAGTCGTGGTACAATGTCACAGGCACAGGATGCAGGTATTCAAATTTTCTCTTCGCCCCAGTGTAGGTCATTCTGTCCAGTGTGTTTTAGCCCATGATTTTCCTTTCTTTCTGGAGAATCCTGCAGTGTAGTGAGCAAGGCGAATGGTGCTCTCCACAGTTTGACAGATTGGAGGCGGGGCACATGTAGTATTGGGATGTGAAGGGCATCCAGAATCTTGACATGTGACGCTGGATGTACAGCTGTATATGTCCAAACTTGCAGCTCTTAACGCACCGCATCGTGTGAGGAACATTGGGCTTTACAACACAGTATTAGACCGTCACGTTGACCTTCTCTGTCAATGTATCACCCTCGAAGGCCAAGACGAAAGCAGCGGTGGCAACCTGATTATACCTCGGACCCCAGTGGACACGCTGGACGAAATGAACACCGCGCCGCTCCAAATTTGCGCGCAGCTCATCGTCAGACTGCAAAATAAGGTCCCTGTGAAATATGACACCCTCGACCATATGTAAGCTCTTGTGGTTACAGAAACATCCCCAGCTTGTCATAAGCGAGTAAATACCGTGACTGGGCATACATGGGGAGTTAATGGCACAGGCATCAGGGGGTGTGGTCAGAGGGCTACAACTGACAGGGTACATAGCGGCCCCACTACAATGGGCAAGCTACCTTGCTGGATGTCAGGTGCAACCAAGCGAACAAGTCCATTATAATCGTCGGTATAGAAAACGATACTGCACAGTTTATGGAAAAATACGCACCCAGGAGGGTGGACTCGCCCAACAGTAGGAGAATGAGCAGAAGTGCAGATCCACGTCGACAAAGGATGCGGTAAGTCTGAGCACATGAATGCTATACTCCATGTAAGGCGTCCTTCCTAAATTGGCTCGCTCTTCGGGAAAATTTTGAAAAATTAAGGTCAATTCATAGAGGGGACCACCACATATAGGCCAAAACGTGAGACTCCTTTTAGTCGCCTCTTACGACAGGCGGAAATACCTCGGGTCTATTCCAACCCCTGGACCTGTAGTGGGGGGGGGTCTCCATTTACCTCGAAGTTTTGGTTTTTATGCTTAGTCTGCTAACTACGACAAAAGGTGTGTAAATATGGCGCGAACGGGACTGGGCTGCACTGAAAATCGTTCTGCTAAGGCCCCTCCACACGCACTATTATATCTGTCGGCCGACCGACCAACGGACCAATTTCGTAACCGCTTGCACAACGATATCACGGTGCCTCATGTGATTTGTTCGTATGATAAATATCTACGCGATTCCGGTTGGTTTTACAAAGGAACAGAAACTGGAGTTTGCCAGCATTTATCTAGGATTTTCTGGCCTTGTTACTCAAAGCCAAGGCAAAGATGCGACTAATTGCAGGAATGAAATTTAACTACGTTGTTACTTAGACGGTAGCTAATGATATTCGTAATTATTTAAGAACTGCAGAGCATCAAACCGTTTTTAACCAAAAATGAATTCATCATAGGTTGTAAGCTCCGAGGAGAAACATCTCGCTACACTACGATTTCTAGCCAATGGTAGGGTTTGAGCGCACCTCAAATTCAGGGCTGTTGTATCCCCACAATTGACTAAAATGATTCATTTCCCTGCAAAGCGATTTATACATGACTGAAGAAGTACAGCACGGTTAAGCAAAATAAAAGACGTTGACATAAACGTTATCAATTCCAATAAACAATGCGAAAGTAACTTACATACTTCGTAAGACAAATTACTACAGCATTTGTTATAAACAAATGCAAAAAGTATTTAACAGCTATACATTCATCAGGATATAATACTTATTAATACACCCTCACACCTTTTTATAAAGTTCTATCCTGCAGCCCTTTTTCCTGGGCGTAGACCGGTGACGAGAGATATGAAATCCTGTCGATTTGATTTCGGAGTTCTCTTCTCTACAGCCAACACAGTGATGCTTGACAGTGTCATTTGTCATTGTGTTGTGGAAGTAGGCTTTAACGCGTTTCAACGTACTCACGCTTGTTTTGCAAGACACGGTGGTTCGTGGAATTGCAAGAAGCAACGACAGTCATTACACTCCTCAGGAGAACACGTTTTTTAAATCAATTGTTTACAATGGACTGAAGGATGTCATGAAGCTCCAGACATTTATCCTCACTGCTGTAAATAAAGTTTCTTCTGTTCAGTTTCTCATTGCCAAAGGATACATTTTAAGTAGCTTTTCAACATTACGTATAGGGAAATTGTTTCACGGTAGTCCTGGAATCTAGTTTCCGTGTTTACTATTACTGTGTCGATTACCTCTAATACTAGCCTTCTCCATTTCTAAATACATATTTCTGTTTCGTTACACTAGTTCAAATACTCCTGCTGAAATTGTAAGGCTCTTTCTTACCTTCCACTTTGCGTTTCATACATATTAGTCTCTCACTAGCCTTAATGCAGTTTTCTATTTCAGGCTTACAGATTTACTTTGCAAAATGTCGAACAAGATACTGGTATGCTGGAAAATCTATTTGTACACCTGCAGTAGAAAAAGAGAAGTCTGGTGATCAAGTATACAATTTAGCCCAATTGGTCGATGTAAAGAAATATAATCCCAGTCTTGCTTGTATTTCACATTCAATGCTGCTCATGTCCGTGTAGTGAAGAAAAATGGTTTTAACAGCGTGTGAATGAAAATACCTTGTTTCGCAAGGACCTTATAATTTAAATCCCCCTTCCCCCTGAAGTTAACTTGTTTTACCGCAACGGCTAAGATTCGTGAAATACTGGTTTGCTATAAAAAATTTTAATTGCGTAATTTTTAGAAGCACAGAGGATGGTCCAACTGATGTGCACAGCAGTGGATACAGACTGCACGAGGGTGTGCCTCTTTCACTATAGGATGTACACAATTTTTCCGTGTTATTGCACTACAGCCGTCTTATGTTTGCGATACTAGTTTGTTTTTATCAATATTCTAACTGCTTAGCACTTGCAGCTAAACAGTGGCTATGCCTTGTGCACACCAGTTTTTAGCTAAGTCATAAAACCACATCCATCTCATATTTCTCCTTATTTGCAAAACGAAAAATTACTAATAGCTTACTTCAGACATCCGTTATTTCGTCGGCTTGTACTGACAAAGGACTTAATTTCACTTGAAACTTGCTCTAGAGGATTATTTTAACTTCACTTGAAATCTGTTCTTTAACAACATCCATAATACAAGTTGTTAAATGATTGTCAGAAAGTGGCTTCAAGTACTCCATGATGCTAAATAATCTTTCGTGAGTGTTCGTATCCAGCGAAGAATTTCAGAAGTTCTAAAAATTTTATTCACTCATGCCTCAGATTCCTCACGAGTTCGGAGACAACTTTTGCCATGCTGAAAAGCAGAAAGTCGTAATGCATCTATTCCGCTTCTGTTTCTGTAACCTTCCCGTTGTGTTTCAATGTTCCAATCGTGCTGCTTGTGAAAGAGCATGGTCAATTCTTACTGTGCTTAGCTGATTGTATTTAACAGTTGCTGTAACATGTGAAATTGAACCTTGGTCCTTTTTAGCATTCGAAATAAAATTTTGATGCCTCTTCGCCTAGTCCCCACTTACGCGATCAACCGTCAACCATTCCAAATAACACACAGTAAGAACAAAAGTTGTTCCTTACAACGCTGCCACTTTACCACCGTTTTGAATTTTACTATTGTGTTTGAAAGCTTCTTACAAATTTTCCCTAAAATTTGATAGACAAACTGCGTCAGCTTTCTTTCTTACACTCTTGCAAACACCACAATTGCTTTGTGTGTGTATTTGGAAGAAAAGCGGTAGAGAAACAGTAAACACTTGAATGAAGCCCTAGGTATTACGTCAAGATAGTAAAAGAATTCAGCAAAATTTGTTACGAGAGCTACAAGAGGACGAATTCAAGTCTTAACATATAAATTACTTATGAATGGATGAGATTATTTCAGTATTTGCTCAGTAAAGTGGATTCTCATGTTACAAAATAGAATGTCTTCTGGACATACAGCATTTCTAAGAATAAACTGTGTCACTGCGATTTCTTGATACATGAGAGCTACTCTGGTTTATGACACGGCACATTAATATCACATTGTAATCAACCAAAATAATTTCAGAAACGTGTCAAGCGATTTATAAACCGATGAAGGTGGAATATATGAAGGTAAATAAACGTTTAGTACACTTTATGGGGACTATAAGAACAATTTTTAATTTTAAATAGTGTTACCACAACGGCAAAATTAATACAAAGTTCGAAACAGATGAAGCGCTTTTTAATTTGTCGCATCCAGAATCTAAAAACAGACAAAGTAGAAAGGAAAGCTAAGAAAGAATTTTTGAGTGTGACCACATCCTCTATTCCGGCTTGCTGCATGTATGTTTCCAGATGTAGGGATGGATGGCTGTAGCTGTGATTGTGGACATGAAGTCGAGTGCAGTATATTCCACCTCCCATCAACACACAAATGATAGCATGCATTATGCCCCTTGCCCCCCCCCCCCCCTCCCACCCATAGCCCAAGCTACTTTATTTTTAAAAATTCGACGAAACTAACTTTGAAGCCATATTTACAAACACACTCCAGACACGTCCAACAGCTGTAGCGACGCCAGCGCTCGAAGGTGAAAAGAAAGCCTCACGCCACAAGCCCGAAGTGCGGCACTCAATGTTACGAGCGTTAAGGGGTAACATCGTGTGACAGATACCACGTGTAATCTACTCTAGCGCCCTCCGTACCAGCAATCGACGTGGATCACTTCTGGATATTAGACAGACTCACAATCTACAAGTCGACAGAGAACTCTCAGGGCGGACTTTCCAGCAATTCGCTGGGATAGGGAAAACAGTTTCAGTTAAGCTATCAAGGAAATTTAATAAACGCGATATTCCACTTCAGCAAGAAAGATGGCACACTAGCGTCCACTGTAACGTTTCTTTCCTTATGGGTAGTTAAAAGTGAGAGAAATATTCAAATAAATGGAAAAAAATAATCTGCGCATTATTATGAGTTTAACCCCACCGTGGCATCATATTTGTAACGTGTCCTTCCTGTGGCAGTATCCGTACGCGCATATATATATAATTAACCTTTGTAATCTACTGGACCATTACTATTATTTACCCTCTATGCCAACTCTGTTACATTCTTTCAATGTATGAGATCCTGGTGTTACTGAACACCATCGTCAACCGCTGTTTTAAGGCTCGTTGACTGCACGACACTGCTGTCAATGATCTACTGGTCTTCCTGAAAACAGGCCTTCAGGTCCGACCTATGGAGAATAATTGCTTATCGCAATGTGCCGCCTAAGTATGTCGTTCATCTTGCTTTCAAATAACGTGACCACAGTTTCGTGATACATCTACCTAAAAAGTATAAAATCATTTAAGTAGTTCAGTGCGGTAGTATTAAAAGGTTCACTACAATAACTGCAGAGACCGATATTTATGAATGATAATCTTATTATTCCACAAAAAAAATAAGACGTAGGAATTTCGGCAACCCTCCTCTTAGTACATCGAATGTCAAAACAGAAGTGAATCATAAGAAGAGAAAGTCTTCGTTTCTTTACAAAATCACTTGGTTTTTTCGAAAACTTAATTTGTTTTTCCTACAGAGGTCTCCTTTTACGTTTCATACATACAAGCTCTGAGTTCTCATCAACATCTGTTACTAAATCAATTGCTTTATATATATTATTCGTGACACAAGAGTTTTTAATATTGGATAGTTCCTCTTTTTTTTTTTAGATACACTTCAGTAACCTTCTGAATTCTGGAAGCTACTGTATAACAGTATCTCATTCTAGCATTCAGGTAAAATTGGAGTGGTTACTTGACTAGACTACACACCAATTCCTTCCTTCACACATACTTGCAAGTTAACAAAAAATGACTATTTTGGGCAAAACGTTTGTGCCTTCGTTCCAGAAGTGTGGAAATATTTGGTCCTTGTTCCGGACTGATATATTGGTTTGATCACCAAGTTGTTGAGAAAATCGGACCTAAAAAACCAATCTGAACATTTGGACTTACTTAATTTCAATGTTTCTGATTACTTGAATTGTACTGCTTCTTACAGTCTATTACATCAACTTAGAAACTTCTTCTGTGTTCTACTATGGTGCTTTTAGTGTTTCCGCATACCGCAGCACGCAACATAGTTTTGCAGACGATAAGTGAAACTGTTTCATAGAGAAGAGAGGACAAAGAGACGATCTGGCATTAAGTCGATTCGATAGCAAATGACAAAAACGGGCGGATTTCTCAGGTTTTTACTACATATGAACACTTTTCACACTCTCCCGTGAAACGTTGCTGGTAGACCTCCCTTCATACAAAATTGTAAGTTCTTGGCTCATGTCAAAGGCAGCAAAGCCGGCTTAGGAGTCAATAATTGATAACTAAAACTTGAATAGTACTGCTTCTTGCTGTCTATATCATTAACTTGGAAGCTTCTTCTGTGTTCTACAATTTTGCTTTTAGTGTGTAAGCATACCGCAGCACACAACATAGCGTTGTAGACGATAAGTGTAACCGTTTCATAGAGAAGAGCGGCCAAAGAGACGATCTGGCTTTAAGTCGATTCGATAGCATAAGACCAAAACGGGCGGATTTCTCAGGTTTTTACTACATATGAACACTTTTCACGCTCTCCCGTGCAACGTGGCTGGTAGACCTCCCTTCATGCAAAATCGTAAGGTCTTAGCTCATGTCCAAGGCACAAAAGCCAGCTTAAAACTCGATAATCGATAACTAAAGTTTGAATTGTACTGCTTCTTACTGGCTATTACATCAACTTAGAAGCTTCGTCTGTGTTCTACTATGGTGCTTTCAGTGCCTGCGGATACCGCAGCACGCAATATAGCTTTGCCAACGATAAGTGTAACCGTTTCAGGCCAGACAATCGTGTGGTTCCTGAAGAGTAGTTGCAGGGGCAACAGTCTGGATGATTGACTGATCTGGCCTTGTAACATTAACCAAAACGGCGTTGCTGCGCTGGTACTGCGAACGGCTGAAAGCAAGGGGAAATTGCAGCCGAAATTTTTCCCGAATGCATGCAGCTTTACTGTATGGTTAAATGATGATGGCGTCCTCTTGGGAAAACAGTCCGGAGGTAAAATAGTCCTCCATTCGGATCTCCGGGCGGGGACTACTCAAAAGGACGTCGTTATCAGGAGAAAGAAAACTGGCATTCTACGGATCGGAGCGTGGAATGTTAGATCCCTTAATCGGGCAGGTAGGTTAGAAAATTTAAAAACGGAAATGGATAGGTTAAAGTTAGATATAGTGGGAATTAGTGAAGTTCGGTGGCAGGAAAAACAAGACTTTTGGTCAGGTGAATACAGGGTTATAAATACAAAATCAAATAGGGGTAATGCAGGAATAGGTTTAATAATGAATAGGAAAATAGGAATGCGGGTAAGCTACTACAAACAGCATAGTGAACGCATTACTGTGGCCAAGATAGACACATAGTCCATGCCTACGACAGTAGTACATGTTTATATGCCAACTAGCTCTGCAGATGATGAAGAAATTGATGAAATGTATGATGAGATAAAAGAAATTATTCAGGTAGTGAAGGGAGACGAAAATTTAATAGTCATGGGTGACTGCAATTCGTCAGTAGGACAAAGGAGAGAAGGAAACATAGTAGGTGATGATGGATTGGGGCTAAGAAATGAAAGAGGAAGCCGTCTGGTAGAATTTTGCACAGAGCTTAACTTAATCATAGCTAACACTTGGTTCAAGAATCATAAAAGAAGGTTGTATACATGGAAGAATCCTGGTGATACTAAAAGGTATCAGATAGATTATATAATGGTAAGACAGAGATTTAGGAATCAGGTTTTAAATTCTAGGACATTTCCAGGGGCAGATGTGGACTCTGACCACAATCTATTGGTTATGACCTGTAGGTTAAAACTGAAGAAACTGCAAAAAGGTGGGAATATAAGGACATGGGATCTGGATAAGCTGAAAGAACCAGAGGTTGTAAAGAGTTTCAAGGAGAGCATAAGGGAACAATTGGCAGCAATGGGGGAAAGAAACATAGTTGAAGAAGAATGGGTAGCTGTGAGGGATGAAGTAGTGAAGGCAGCACAGGATAAAGTAGGTAAAAATACGAGGGTTGCTAGAAATCCTTGGGTAACAGAAGAAATATTGATTTTAATTGATGAAAGGAGAAAATATAAAAATGCAGTAAATGAAGCAGGCAAAAAGGAATACAAACATCTAAAAAATGAGATCGACAAGAAGTGCAAAATGGCTAAGCAGGGATGGCTAGAGGACAAATGTAAGGATGTAGAAGCTTATCTAACTAGGGGTAAGATAGATACTGCCTACAGGAAAATTAAAGAGACCTTTGGAGAGAAGAGAACCACGTGTATGAATATCAAGAGCTCATATGGCAATCCAGTTCTAAGCAAAGAAGGGAAGGCAGAAAGGTGCAAGGGGTATATAGAAGGTTTATACAAGGGCGATGTACTTGAGGACAATATTATGGAAATGGAAGAGGATGTAGATGAAGACGAAATGAGACGTAAGATACTGCGTGAAGAGTTTGACAGAGCACTGAAAGACCTGAGTCGAAACAAGGACCCCGGAGTAGACAACATTCCATTAGAAGTACTGACGGCCTTGGGAGAGCCAGTCATGACAAAACTCTACCAGCTGGTGAGCAAGATGTATGAGACAGGTGAAATACCCTCAGACTTCAAGAAGAATATAATAATTCCAATCCCAAAGAAAGCAGGTGCTCACAGATGTGAAAATTTCCGAACTAATCAGTTTAATAAGTCACAGCTGCAAAATACTAACGCGAATTCTTTACAGACGAATGGAAAAACTGGTAGATGCGGACCTCGGGGAGGATCAGTTTGGATTCCGTCGAAATGTTGGAACACGTGAGGCAATACTGACCTTACGACTTATCTTACAAGAAAAATTAAGAAAAGGCAAACCTACGTTTCTAGCATTTGTAGACTTAGAGAAAGCTTTTGACAATGTTGACTGGAATACTCTCTTTCATATTCTGAAGGTAGCAGGGGTAAAATACAGGGAGCGAGAGGCTATTTAAAAATTGTACAGAAACTAGATGGCAGTCATAAGAGTCGAGGGGCATGAAAGGGAAGCAGTGGTTGGGAAAGGAGTGAGACAGGGTTGTAGCCTCTCCCCGATGTTATTCAATCTGTATATTGAGCAAGCAGTAAAGGAAACAAAAGAAAAATTTGGAGTAGGTATTAAAATTCATGGAGAAGAAATAAAAACTTTGAGGTTCGCCGATGACATTGTAATTTTGTCAGAGACGGCAAAGGACTTGGAAGAGCAGTTGAACGGAATGGACAGTGTCTTGAAAGGAGGATATAAGATGAACATCAACAAAAGCAAAACGAGGATAATGGAATGTAGTCAAATTAAATCGGGTGATGCGGAGGGAATTAGATTAGGAAATGAGATACTTAAAGTAGTAAAGGAGTTTTGCTCTTTAGGAAGTAAAATAACTGATGATGGTCGAAGTAGAGAGGATATAAAATGCAGACTGGCAATGGCAAGGAAAGCGTTTCTCAAGAAGAGAAATTTGTTAACATCGAATATAGATTTATGTATCAGGAAGTCGTTTATGAAAGTATTTGTTTGGACTGTAGCCATGTATGGAAGTGAAACATGGACGATAACTAGTTTGGACAAGAAGAGAATCGAAGCTTTCGAAACGTGGTGCTACAGAAGATTGCTGAAGATTAGATGGGTAGATCACGTAACTAATGAGGAGGTTTTGAATAGGATTGGGGAGATGAGAAGTTTGTGGCACAACTTGACTAGAAGAAGGGATCGGTTGGTAGGACATGTTTTGAGGCATCAAGGGATCACAAATTTAGCATTGGAGGGCAGCGTGGAGGGTAAAAATCGTAGAGGGAGACCAAGACATGAATACACCAAGCAGATTCAGAAGGATGTAGGTTGCAGTAGGTACTGGAAGATGAAGCAGCTTGCACAGGATAGAGTAGCATGGAGAGCTGCATCAAACCAGTCTCAGGACTGAAGACAACAACAAGTGTATCCGTATCATAGAGAAGAGCGGCCTAAGAGACGATCTGGCATTAAGTCGATTCTATAGCAAATGACACAAAAGGGCGGATTTCTCAGGTTTTTACTACATATAAACACTTTTCACGCTCTCCCGTGCAACGTGGCTGGTAGACCTCCCTTCATGCAAAATCGTAAGGTCTTAGCTCATGTCCAAGACAGCAAAGCCGGCTTGGAAGTCAATAATCGATAACTGAAACTTGAATTGTACTGCTTCTTACTGGCTATTACATCAACTTGGAAGCTTCGTCTGTGTTCTACTATGGTGCTTTCAGTGTCTCCGGATACCGCAGCACGCAACATAGCTTTGCAGACGATAAGTGTAACCGTTTCGTAGAGAAGAGCGGCCAAAGAGACGATCTGGCTTTAAGTCGATTCGATAGCGTAAGACAAAAACGGCGGATTTTACAGGTTTTTACTACATATGAACACTTTTCACATTCTCCCGTGCAACGGGGCTGCTTGCCCTCCTTTCATGCAAAATCTTAAGGTCCTAGCTCATGTCCAAGGCACCACAGCCGGCTAAAAAGTCAATAATCGTTAACTAAAACTTGATTTGTACTGCTTCTTACTGGGTATCACATCAACTTAGGAGCTTCTTTTGTGTCAAATTATTATTTTCAAATCAACAGCTCATTGCATGCACTCCTTACTAGAAACATGAATAATCTCCACAAAAATTTGGAAGTTAATTACTTTGGTGCAAGAAAGTCTCGATCATTCAGGAAAACGGATTTTCAATAACTTGTCAGCAGCCATAAAAGTTTTACTACTGTCAAAATTCAGTTTAAGAGCAGCCTAAAGGATTTATTTAACCATCTCCTCCGACACCATTAATGAATTGAATTTTTTAGTAGAACTAGGGCGTGCGCGATTGAGAGTGAGTGAGTTAGAAAGAGAGAGAGAGAGAGAGAGAGAGAGAGAGAGAGAGAGAGAGAGAGAGAGAGAGAGAGTGGGGGGGGGGGAGGGTGTCAAATAATACGAGTACGATCAGAAGTACGTTTAAATTTTCATCCCTCATTTCATGTCGATGATCAGTCCACTTGCGATCTGTGGAAGGTAAACTAGCATATTAGTTTCCCACTGAGCATCTCCTCATTATGGATCATTTGCAACAGAAACTACATATAGTCTAATCTAACCGTCTTGTCTGTCCTATCTCTGTTGAAGGGTACACATGAGACAGATGCCTTCTTATTGTTGTTGTTGTGGTCTTCAGTCCAGAGACTGGTTTGATGCAGCTCTCCATGCTACTGTATCATGTGCAAGCGCCATCTCCCAATACCCACTGCAACCTACATCCTTCTGAATCTGCTAGTGTATTCATCTCCTGGTCTCCCTCCTCGACCTTTACCCTCCGCGTTGCCCTGCAATACTAAAATGGTGATCCGCTGATGACACAGAACGTGTCCTACCAACCGATTCCTTCTTGTAGTCAAGTTGTGCCACAAAGTTCTCTTCTCCCCAATACTATTTAATACCTCGTCATTAGTTAAGTGATCTACCCATCTGATCTTCAGCATTCTTCTGTAGCACCTTATTTCTAAAGCCTCTAGTCTCTTCGTATCCAAACTCTCTATCGTCCATGATTCACTTCCATACATGGCTACACTCCATACAAATACTCGGATAACACACTTCCTGATACGTAAAACTATACTCGATGTTAACAAGTTTTTCTTCTTCAGAAACACTTTCCTTGCCATTGCCAGTATACAATTTATATCCTCTATACTTCGACCGTCATCAGTTATTTTGCTCCCCAAATACCAAAACTCCTTTACTACTTTAAGTGTCTCAGTTCCTAATCTAATTCCTTCAGCATCACCAAACATGTTTCGACTACATTCCATTATCCTCGTTTTGCTTTTATTGATGATCATCTTATATCATTCTTTCAGGACACTCCACTCCATTCAGCTGCTCTTCCAGGTCCTTTGATGTCTCTGACAGAATTATGTCATGAGCGAACCTCAAGGTTTTAATTTCTTCTCCATAGATTTTAATTCCTACTTCGATTTTTCTCTTTTTTTTCCTTTACTGCTTGCTCAATAAACAGATTGAATAACATCGGCGATTGACTAGAACCGCATCTCACTACCTTCCCAACCACTGCTTCCCTTTCATGCCCCCTGACTTCAGCAACTCCCATCTGGTATGTGTACAAATTGTAAATGGCCTTTCACTCACTGCATTTTACCACTGCCACTTCAGTATTTGAAAGAGTTTTCCAGTCAACATTGTCAAAAGATTTCTCTAAGTCTACAAACGCTAGAAACGTAGGTGTGCCTTTCCTTAATCTAGCTCTTAAGAGAGGACGTAGTGTCAGTATTGCCTCATGTGTTCCAGTATTTCTACGGAATCCAAACTGGTATACCCCGAGGTCGGCTTCTACCAGTTTCTCCATTCGTCTGTAAAGAATTGGCTTTAGTATTTTGCGCCTGTGACTTACTAAACAAATAGTTCGATAATTTTCACATCTGTCAACAACTGCTTTCTTAGAGATTGGAATTTTCTAAACAAATAGTTCGATAATTTTCACATCTGTCAACAACTGCTTTCTTAGAGATTGGAATTATTATATTCTTCTTGAAGTCTGACGGTATTTCGCCTGTCTCATACATCTTGCTCATCAGATGGTAGAGTTTAGTCAGGGCTGGCTCTCCCACGGGTGTCAGTAGTTATAATGGAATGTTGAATACTCCCGGGGCCTTGTTTCGGCGTAGGTCTTTCACTGCTCTGTCAAACTCTTCACGCAGTATATCATCTCTTATTTCATCTTCATCTACATGCTCTTCCATTTCCAAATTCTGTTTTCAAGCACATTGCCCTTGTATAGATCTTCTATATACTCCTTCCACCTTTCTGCTTTCCCTTCTTCGCTTATAACAGGGTTTCCATCTGAGCTCTTGATATGCATACAAGTGGATCTCTTTTCTCCAAAGCTTTTCTTTTTATTTATTTATTGTTCCGTGGGACCATATTAAGGAGAAATCTTCATGGTCATAGAACGAGTCAATACATGAAATTATAACACGATAGTAGAAACAGATAAAATGAAATATAAAAACATATTAAGGCGACAAGTCGTAAGTTTAAATTAAGAAAATTAACTACGTAACACTGAAATTTGCATAATTTTTTAGCTCTTGCAGGAGCTCCTCGACAGAATAGAAGGAGTGAGCCATGAGGAAACTCTTCAGTTTAGACTTAAAAGATTTTGGGCTACTGCTAAGATTTTTGAGTTCTTGTGGTAGCTTATTGACAATGGATGCAGCAGAATACTGCACTCCTTTCTGCACAAGAGTCAAGGAAGTGCATTCCACATACAGATTTGATTTGTGCCTAGTATTAACTGATTTAAAGCTGCTAACTGTTGGGAATACGCTAATACTGCTAACAATAAACAACATTAAAGAAAATATATGCTGTCAGGGCAATGTCAGAATTCCCAGACTATTGAATAGGGGCCAACAAGAGGTTCTCGAACTTACACCCCATATAGCTCGAACAGCCCGTTTTGAGCCAAAAATAACCTTTTTGAATCAGAAGAATTACCCAAAGAATATAATACCATACGACCTAAGCGTATGAAAATATGCGAAGTAGACTATTTTCCATGTTGAACTGCCACTAATTTCAGATACTGTTCTAATGGTAACTAAAGCAGCATTTAGTTTCTGAACAAGATCCTGGACATGGGCTTTCCACAACGGCTTACTATATATCCGATCGCCTAGGAACTTTAACTGTTTCGTCTCGCTTATAACATGCCCATTCTGTCTGATCAAAATATCGGTCCTTGTTGAATTGTGAATTAGAAACTGCAAAAACTGAGTCTTACTGTGATTTAGCATCAAATTGTTATCCACAAGCCATGAACTTATTCCATTAACTACATTATTTGATACTGTTTCAGTATTACACACAAGATCCTTCACTGCCAAGCTGGTGTCATCAGCAAACAGAAATATTTTTGAATCACCTGTAATACTAGAGGGCATATCATTTATATAAGTAAGAAACAGCAGTGGCCCCAGAACCGACCCTTGGGGGAATGCCCTCTTAACAGAGCCCAATTGCGAATGATTATCACTACCATTCTCAATATCGCAGAGAATTACCTTCTGCTTTCTGTTCTTAAAGTAAGAGGGGAACCAATTGTATGCTACTCCCTTACTCCATAATGGTCCAACTTGTGCAGTAATATTTTGTGGTCAACACAGTCAAAAGCCTTCGTTAAATCAAAGAAAACACCTAGCGTTCGCAACCTTTTATTTTATCCGTCCAAAACCTCACAGAGAAAAGAGAATATAGCATTTTCAGTTGTTAAACCATTTCTAAAACCAAACTGTACATTTGACAGCAAATAATGTGAATTTAAATGCTCCAGTAACCTTGTATATACAACCTTCTCGATAACTTTAGCAAACACCGATGGCATGGAAATAGGTCTAAAGTTGTCAACATTATCCTTGTCTCCCTTTTTATAAAGTGGCTTCAGTAGAGAGTACTTTAATCGGTCAGGAAACCGACCACCGCTAAAGGAAAAGTCACAGATATGGCTAAGTACTGGGCCAACATACACAGAACAATACTTCAGTATTCTGCTAGATACCCTGCCATATCCATGAGAGTTCTTGGTCTTTAGTGATTTAATTATTAATTCAATCTCCCTCTTGTCAGTATCATGGAGGACCGTTTCAGGTAACAGTCTCAGAACACTTTTTTCTAAGAGCGCTATATGATTCCCTGTTGGGGCTAGGTTTCTATTTAGTTCACCTGGTACATTCAGAAAGTGATTATTAAATACTGTACATATATGCGACTTATCAGTAACACGAACATTCCCACTACGCACTGATTCTATATCGTCGACCTGTCTCTACAGACCAGCCACTTCGTTTACGACTGACCATATGGTTTTAATTGTATCCTGAGACGTAGCTATTCTATCTGCATACCACTTTGCCATACCAGTTTACATATGATTATATGAATTAAGGAGATCTACCAGCATCCTTTTACTTGCACAATCACTTTACAATTAATATTGAAATCACCACATATAAATAATTTTTTGTATTTCCTACAAAGTGTACCAAAAACCTCCTCTAGCTTTAGCAAAAATGTTGTGAAATTGGCGTCTGTGGCTCTATAAATAACAATTAGAAGTTTAGCTCCATTAAATTTAACCATACCTTCACAACATTCTAACACCTTTTCAGTGCAGTACTTAGAAACATCAATTGACTCTAATGGGATGCTGTTTTTCACATACATGGCTACTCCCCCACACCGAAAAGAGCTCCTAGAAAAGCTGCCAGCCAACCTGTATTCTGGTAAAGGAAGCCTCTGAATTATCTCCTTATTTAAGAAGTGCTCAAATATACCAATAATTTCAGAGTCAACATCTATAAGCAGTTCACTAACTTTATCTGTAACATCTTGTATATTTTGATGAAATATACTAATTCTCTCATTACTTGGATACTTAAGCTTTGTCAAAAGTGGATCTTTTGTTAGAGAGACTTCCCTTAAGCAGGAACACCTATCAGCTGACTGGTGCAGCTCTAACATCAACTACTGCAGGAATTTTCCCATGAGTGATCCCACCACCTCGATCTATGCTGTCACTTTAATTTTCCTGTAGGCGGTGTCTATCTTACCCATGGTGATTTTCGCCTCTACATCCTTACATTTGTCCTCTAGCCATCCCTGCTTAGCCATTTTGCACTTCATGTCGATCTAATTTTTGAGACGTTTGTATTCCTTTTCGCCTGCTTCATTTACTGCATTTTTATATTTTCTCCTTTCATCAATTGAATTCAATATTTCTTCTGTTACCCAAGGATTCCTACTAGCCCTCGGCTTTTTGCCTACTTGATCCTCAGCTGCCTTCGCTACTTCATCCCTCAAGGCTACCCATTCTTCTTCTACTGTATTTCATTCCCCCATTCCTATCAATTGTTCCCTTATGCTCTCCCTGAAACTCTGTACAACCTCTGGTTCTTTCAGTTTATCCAGGTCCCATCTCCTTAATTTCCCACATTTTTGCAGTTTCTTCAGTTTTAATCTACAGTTCATAACCTATAGATTGTGGTCAGAGTACACATTTGCCCCTGGAAATGTCTTACCATTATATAATCTATCTAAAATCTTGCAGTATCTCCAGGTCTCTTCCACGTATACAACGTTCTTTCACGATTCTTGAACCAAGTGTTAGCGATGATTAAGTTATGCTCTGGGCAAAAACCTACCAGGCGGCTTCCTCTTTCATTTCTTACCACCAATCCATATTCACCTACTACGTTTCCTTTTCTTCATTTCTCTACTATCAAATTCCAATCACTTGTGACTATTCTATTTTCATCTCCCTTCACTATCTGAATAATTTCTTTTATCTCATCACACATTTCATCAATTTCTTCCTCATCTGCGGACTACTTTTAAGATTATGGTAGGTGTGGGCTTCATGTCTATCTTGGCCACAATAACGCGTTCACTGTGCTGCTTGTAGTAGCTAACCCGCATTCGAATTTTTTTTTTTTATTCATCATTAGACCTACCCATGCGTTAGGTTCATATTGGCCTTCCTAATACTTAAATCTATATTCGATGTTAACAATGACGCCGGTGGATAGACTATATGAAATTACTGATCGTCGATAAAGTCGCGAATATAACCGACATGCTATTGGGCCTTTCGCAGGGAAAGGGTTTTCGCCGCAAAAAGCGGGAAACTGGAATCCAGCAAATGAGTAAAAAATAAATATTCAGTGACAAAAAATTAGTGTACGTACACAACAATAGTCTGGGATTTCTGTATTACATAAAACAGTTTTTGTGATTGTATCTTGCAGCTTTAGTTATTTTTAATTAAAAGAGATTTTAAAAGGACAGAAAGAGCGTTTTGGTCTACGCTACACATCGTTCTGTTAGTATAGTCTTGACTTCGTAATCACTTTCGTGGACTTCTGCAACTCTCAATCAAAATCTCCAACCTAATCAAGACAATACGCTACGATACAGCCGACATGATGACAAGAGAATGGGCTACATCAAACTCGAAGTAATTTTATATAGATAAGGATCTCAATGACCTGTGTACGTCTAATATAAAAGATCTCCTAACCATTCTCCTCAAATAGATCGCCATCTTCACTTGACCTTTAACTGAAACTGTTTCAGAATTAAAGACTGAATTCAAAGAAAATTTGGCTTCCAGTCACAAAACTAGAAAAATAAAAATAATAAAAGTGAGAATGTGAAACAGGTTAGCAATAACCACAAACAGGAGATTCTACAGAAAATCAAAGTGAGAAAGGAAATTATTAATATTATCGACCGTTTAGGAACTCTATGCTACGAAAGGGATGAAACCACATATAGAATAACTGGTGGAAAAGTTAGTGTGTTTTAAGATTAAATCCAAACAACAATTAGAGAAAAATATATCGAAGCTAGGCCTATATTACGAAAAATTGCTAAATCTCGAGGCAAATTGTGTCCTCCAGTATTTGATGAAGTGTTTGTGCCCCTAGCGCGGATAAAACAGGATCTACAGCATCAACAGAAACTTCGGATATGTGTTTCATATTTCATCCAAGCCTACAGTCTATAAATACTAAAACAAAATACCACTACAGGGAAACTACCTACGAAGAAGTTCTTGGTAAAACTATGTAGCTGTAGTTGCCTTGGACTAACGACGTGTGATTATCAATGTAACCTGTACAGACTGTACGCTTTCCAAAGCTGTTATCCATGAAAAAGCTAAACGACGTTTCGTGAACAAAACACAATTTAAGACCGGACCACTAATAAAATTATCTGACAATAGGCACTGTTGAAAATTTGTGCCAGACCAGGATTACCACCCGAGTCTCCTGGTTACCAGGGAGAGGCAATGATCACTGTGTCCGAATTACGCAGTGGTCAACATAATAGCACGAACTGCCCGAGCATGCCGTTCGTCAGATCCAAATTCTCAATTTCTCCATAGACTGCTAATGCAGTGCTCCTTGAACATTATCCTCCTCGCCTTAATTAAACAGACACATAATATATACAAGCTTGGCCTTACGAACATTGCAGACGCCGTCTATGCAACACGCGTCACACTTCAAAGAGTTTACCAATACATTGCATTGTTTACTATCGACCACGGATCAAGCAACGTAAAAAGCACTGCGTCTACGGAGATCATGATTCAGAGTTTTTTTTAAAAAAATAAGAAACTAATAAGTCGCCTACATATTATAGTTGCTGCCGCAAGAGGAGAATCACTATTTTCCCACAAACGGAAATATAGTTAAAATTACGCTTCTAATTCGGCTAGTTTCGGCGGTTACTAAAATTTGTAGTGAATGTTACATAGGGAACTCTCCCGTCCCCCCACCAGAAACGTAGTTTTCGTCGCTGTTGTGCGACTTTTGTACACAGCCAGAGAAAGTGTGTTAAACATGGCGCGGACGGAAACACTAGGCTACGCTACAGGGAAATCTGCTTACACAACGTTTACTCGGCATTAACAATCGTTGGCGTAAACATCTCTCAATCAAATTACCCCCTTCCAACCTAACTTAGATCTCGGGCTACACTGCGCATAGGCCTGTCATCACAACCAAAATTTCAGTGTGTGGGGGATATCCTGTATTTCTCGCTAATCTCTCTCTAGGCAAAAATGTCAGTTATTGTAGATTGGTGGCAGTCTCAACTACAAGATTTACTAATGATAAACACTATTGAGGCGGCTCGTAATTTTAGAATAGTTCTCTTCGTCTTACTTGGCATAAATTGTTCGCTGGCGTCCCAGCAGCTAGCTCCTTCAGTGTCTGCTTCTGCCATCGCACCACGCCAGTCTGTTGTTATCCTAGCAGACAGAACGCACCGCACATCCGACAACTTCGGAACCACTCAACTGGCCAGTTAGCAACTGAACCGAACACTGTTTACACCGTCAAAGGAAAACTATGTAAAGATGTACACTCGAATGGCACGACTGAGTAGTACACACACACACAAACACACAAACAGTAATATCTGTAGAATGTCCATCGACACGCGCAGAACGAAATTCTTCTCGCGAACGTACAGCGTCTCCGAAAAAAATCTCGTGACTATATTCCGGCGTTACGGCCAGGTTCTCATTCAAATGAGCAAAAATTGTTATATATTTTTTTTGAGAGAGTGAAAATACACTTGAAGGATCTGTTTGGGAGTTACGAGTGATCATACTATGAGCTTTATTTCAGATTTTCAGTAAAAAAAAAATGGCGCCCGCAATTATGATTTGATCACGCGGACTGCGTGCAGTGTGGCCTCTTAGATGTTACCTGAAATCAAAAATGGAAGACATCAGTTGATACTAAATTACTTCTCTGAAATTGAAAATGGAAAACATCAGTCGATATTACATAAAATTTATGGGAGCGCATACCTAACCGCAATGAAACAACCGTAAATTTAACGATACGGTACTAATTCGAACTCTGAGTTCGATTTTTTGGGTGGTTTATTTCACTCCTTATGCCTTCACAAAAATTACTTAATATTAATCAGTGTCATATATTATAGGTATAAGCTCCTAAGAAAAGTGTTTACTTTTCTGGGTCAGAGGTAGAAGTTAAGAGATTGAACCATTTTTAGTTAATGCTGCATGCCGTTCTGAGAAAATTGTTTCTCCAAAAAAAAAAAAAAAAAAGTTCAACGTCTAGGGAAACCTTTTAGTTATATTATTACTTCGATTTGCATGAACTGAGGGTTACATGTATATTTTTAATGTCGCTGAACACGAATCTGCAGTAAGATTTTCAATATTCAAAACGGCTAATGCAATACGGAGAGCACAGGATTATGCTTTGTCCAATTTTTACCAAAAATGCATTTTCGTTATTTACGTTTAGTGTGCAATCCAAGGAGCACTTTTCAACCCTTCCTCTGGCTGGAATTGTTCCTAGATAGCAACTCCCTGTTCTTCTTGGCAGGAAAAGCCGATCTGTCTAACCTGGATATGCAGCACTCGTTATTCGTCAGTGTTATCGGCGAGTATGTTTGCATGCATTGTGCAGTATGAATCATTTTGTGCACGTGCGTCACGGGACGAGCTTTGATCTACATCTATATGGATACTCTGCAAATCACATTTAAGTGCCTGGCAAAGGGTTCTTCGAATCCCCTTCACAATTGATAGTTAATTGAAACCCTCAGCTGCCGACAGGTGTTGTTGATATACTTCGATGGGGACAGCTGAAAATGTGTGCCCCGACCGGGACTCGAACCCGGGATCTCCTGCTTACATGGCAGACGCTCTATCCATTTGAGCCACCGAGGACACAGATGAATACCGCGACTGCAGGCATTTATCCCTTACACTCTTCCCGTGAGACTCACATTTCCAACCGGCCACAATCCACAAACGTAATGTACGTAATAGGTGTTTGCCCATCCACTCAATACTGGCCCACACTAAGGTGACGATTCCCGTAAGATTTCGGGCAATCTGTGCGCATTCGCACAGACGAAGGTCAATGGCTGGGTAACGTTTAACCATATATATGAAAATAGTAACTGTTCTCGAAAGAACAGGCGCCACTGACGACCGGGCAGCTTCTCTAGAATACATGATAGACCGGCCTATGTGGCCGAGCGGTTCTAGGCGCTTCAGTCGGGAGCCGTGCGACCGCTACGGTCGCAGGTTCAAATCCTGCCTCGAGTATGGATGTGTGTGATGTCCTTAGGTTAGTTAGGTTTAAGTCGTTCTAAGTTCTAGAGGACTGATGACCTCAATTGTTAAGTCCCATAGTGTTCAGAGCCATTTGAACCATCAGTCCCTGTGCTTACACACTACTTACATTAACTTATGCTAAGGACAACAAACACACACAACGATGCCCAAGGGAGGACTCGAACCTCCAACGGGGGGAGCCGCGCGAACCATGACAAGGCGTTTGAGACATGGCGGATAACCAGCGCGGCTCATGGCAGTCGTGACACTGCTTCAAACAATGGGCTGTAGAAACTTTTTTAAAGCACGGATTAAAAAAAAAACCTTTCCGTTCCAAGAGTCTGGACAAGTACACCTTAAAAAAATGCAACTACAAAGAAATTGAATTTTCGAACTTTTTGGATGAGAACCTGTCCCTATGGAACACCGTTGATAAAATGTCACAGGGATTATGTACTCAGGTTTCACATGTGGATTAACAATTCCTAATCGAGGCATTTGCATCTCCCACCTTGGAATTCTCAGTACAGAATTTTTATCCATTACGAGATTCTCAGCCACTTGCAAAAGTGATTTCCCGTGATTCTGCAAAACTTTTCCGTTAGCCAATCGTAGCAACTATAATATTTGGTTCCTGGTGCATGACATGTCTCTTAACTTAAAGTGACCAACTCATTTGCATAAAGAGCTAACTTATCATTCGCTTCTTTCCTTGCGTAGACCGTTTATGGTCTTCAAAGATTTTTTTCTTTAATCGTTTTTTTATGTGTTTTATAAACTGCAACACTTTCTAAACTTAACGCCATTGAAGCATGGTCTTTTACTGAATGACCAAAAAACAATGCCGACAGCTGGAGTCGAAGGTTTTTGTTAATCAAGCCGTTTGTTCTTGTGGTGATATCTGCATAGAATCTTTCATTCCGCAACACATATTTCTTTTATATAACTGAGAAGTGAAATACCGGTTTTCATAGATGCAGATTTAACATATTTTAATATAACGCAATAAATATTTCATTAAAATTTTCATCCCCTTACTATCGAAGTTCCAAAACCACTGAAACACATAGTTTTTAAAAATTCTAACAGAGGAGCCGAATACGAATTGTCAGATATATTTAGTAATGCTTTCATAATGAACCATTTTGAGAAACATCTCACACCCTTTAGGAGTTAGGTTTTCAAAAACAATTAAACATGTATTCTTCTATTTAGAACCAAGGAGCCAAATTCAAATCTTCATCCATTTAATTCTAAAAATGCTTTCATAGTGAAATATTTCATAAAACTTTTCATCCCCTATTTCACTCTATTAATGAGTTAAATTTCCAAAAGCAACGAAAAACATTCTTTTTGCATCCAACTGAGCAGTCAATTACCTATTTTCATAGATGTAACTTTAACAATGCTTTAGTAGTTCTTAAATAATGATTTATTTTCAAAAAACCTTCACTATTTATTCTATTCCCCCCCCCCCAATGAAAGAATTTAGGAAAATGATAAAAACCTTTTTTTTTGTTTCTGGCTGAGAAACCAAATGTCAATTTTCATAGTTTTGTAGTTCTAGCTTCAACAGTGACATAGGGACATATTTTTTTTAAAAAAAACTTTTCAACCCATATTTCACCCCCTTAGGAGTGGAATTTCGAAAAATCTCTTCTTAAATGGTGCTTTCAGCGTAATATTTACACCTTCATCAAATTTCAAGTCTGTATACTTTGCAGGTTGGGCTGGAAGGCGATGAGTGAGTGGATACATGTGCCCCTATCGCATCTCCTTGGAGGTTGTAGTTCCAAAAACAGTGAAACACGTATATTTCAATAACAGAATTTCCATAGATTTATCTTTAAAAATTCTTTCACACTGAATTATTTTCATAAAACATTTCATCCTATATTCCCCCTCCTTATGAATTGAATGTATCAAAAACAGTGAGACATGTAATTTTTTTTTTTATTTTTACTTCAACCGAGAAGCCAAATTCAGGTTTAAATATATTTAGCTTTAAAAATGCTTTCATAATTAAATATTTCATGAAACATTTCATCCTCTATGTAATGGGATTGTGGTAGTGACACACCAAAATCACAATAGTAATCCGTTGTAGTTGCTACACATTTTATTACAATCAAAAGCATTATAAAATCACAATCACAAAAATACAAGAGATTGCCTTATAAGGCCAGATCAGGTGGACAAATAATAAATAAATTTCTTTACGTGGAACAAGACCTGTTAAACTTCAAATTTGGATATGACTAGGTAAATATACTTAGGTAAGGCTTTACTTAAATAGTACAAATGTGCATAGAATGCGCAGCAGAACTCTCATTACTTCCAATCAGCAGAGAAACAGATTAAGCCTAAGAAACAGATTTTTTAACGTTTGGCTACCCAACTTTCCATAACAAAACTATATACAAATGATTAAAGCAATTAAGGAGGTACTTTAATTTTGACCAAACCGACCTTCAAATTTACTTACTCAATTGATTAATCAACAATATTCTTAGAATGATTACAACTAGAACATGACCATATGACAATTCCCTTAAAATAAGGTTGCTTCAATATTTCGTGTGAATTGGCGATAGACGCGAGCAGACCAAGGATTCAAATCAATACGAGAGATCCACGAGACAGGGAGTGACATAGAAATATACTCAACTTGACAATGCAATTGAACTTTGGATGCTATAGTTCTCCACCGGAACGATGGAATCACGCGAAAGTGACAACATAACCGAAGATGTAAAGGAGAGGACATGGCCTTAAACATCTCTCTGCCGCCGTGGTGCTCTGTTCCCAGTATGCTAGCGTCGACCGCTGCCAATTATCTCTAACACAACACACATCAAGGGTAGAGAGTTTTCTGAGACATATACTACACAACCTTATCTGGAGAACAGGTGAGCATTACAACTGAACTGAAACAAATGAGCCTCCGTCAGTTACTTGCCCAGTGCCAGCCTTTAAACTTTGATTAATAAGTTCGCTAAAAGTCATGCCGAAGTTAAGATGACAAGATTTATCTCCAGGTTCCGCATATTAGGGGCAGAGACAATGAATTGGCGACGCTCTTAGCCGTATGTTCGCGGGAGAGTCTGGGGAAGGCAAGGGCCACGTGGAGCCGGATCTTGGAGCGAATTTCCTTCTCTCCGAGACACCCGGTTTCTTCTGCGACTCAGCCGGCAAACAGGCTGTGGACCCCAGGTGGGGACCGAATAGGCAGCAGTAGGCGGATGGCGACGTCGTTACTGGCTGTTGCCCTGTTGCCTTCGGGGGGGCGGGGGGCTCTTGTGTAAAGGGGGAGACAACCGTGGTGAAGTGAAGGTCTCTATTCCACAGGAACGAGTTAGCATGATATATCCACGATTCGGTGGTCGGGGTCATTTGGCGCTATACAAGACCTAGAACCGAGTTCGGGAACACATGTTTTGGCCCAACCTATATCGCGATGTCAGGAGATTTGTTGGCAACTGTGTCCAGTGTAAGCGCGGTAAGCCCGATATGGGTCCGTGCAGAGAACTACTACAGTCGCTTAGGGAGCAGTGTCCTCTGGACCGCGACTCAAAGATCGAAGCAACGATCGATGGAAACTGGCGCCAGAAACGCACCAGCTCACTCTATTTCATCCCCTTAGGGGTTGAACTTCCAAAAACACTAAAACACGTATTTTCTTATTTGTAACCTTGAAGTCAAATACCAATTTTCGTAGATGTAGCCTTAAAAATACTTTCATAGTTCTTCCATAATTATTTATCTCAAAATAAAATGTTCACCCGCTATTTCACTTCATTCCCAGTAATAATGGAACACATATTTCTTTATTTCTGACCTAGAAACCAGATACAAATTTTCGTATGCCTAGCTTCAAAATTACCTTAATAGCTACATGTTTCAAAAATCCTATAATTTCCTGTGTCTCCCCCTTTCAGTGTAGGAGGGATAGTGTCGTACAAGAGACAGTATACTCAGTAGACAACGAACTGCTAGTTGTGAAATCAGCGACATAGGAACCGAGACTGACACAGAAGGTGCTGAAGGTAAAGCACACTAGACTCGTGTCTACCACGGCTTCTAATAATATCGATTTACCATGAACGGAAGTTCCGAAAAGTGAGCAAGTAATTTTACAGTAAATTCAGTACCGATGGAGAGGATATACAACGAAAAACATTTCTATAAAATTTCAGAAATAATGAAATATTCCACTCAAGTCGCGCGGCAGAACACGCAATGGATATGCTTGCACTTAAGACGGAAAGCCCCACGTGCTTACGCAGGCTTACGACAGATCGCAAAATTCGGCAGTAGGCGTAAGCCAACCTCGTGTGCTGCTACCTGTTGTTGATGCCAGGCATCAAGGTCTCAGTAGTACGGCCATGCACTGGAGAGTAGTTGCTTTGTAAGCACTCCGTCTTCAGTCCACGAGTGGCCTACTGGGACGGGACCATCCGACCGCTGCGTCATCATCCGTGGAGGATGCGAACAGGAGGGGCGTGGGGTCAGCACACTGCTCTCCCCGTCGTTATGGCGGTTTTCTTTGACCGGAGCCGCTACTATTCGGTCGAGTAGCTGCTCCTCGATTGGCACCACGAGGCTGAGTGCACCCCGAAAAATGGCAAGAGCGCATGGCGGCCTGGATGACCACCCATTCAAGTGCCGACCACGTCCGACAACGCACTTAACTTCGGTGATCTCACGTGAACCGATGCAACCTCAGGGGCAAGGCCGTTGCCGCAGATATTTTAGAGTAGTTGCTAACGTTTCATAATTATCTAGTTTACGGGGAAAATGTAAAAATGGCGATTGTCACCGAAGCTACAACTAATCTGAATTTCTGGTTAGTTATCAAGTGGTCTTGTGTGCGAGCCTGAATTTTTCATCCTTTGCGGTGGGAATGATTCAAACCTGTCATGTTCTTCTTATGAAGTGTTCTATTTATTTTACACACAATGATCATTTGTAGTTGTGTTGAGTTACTACCTTGATAAATTTTTGGATGGCGCACGTATCATAACTGAGATCTGCGCTTGCGCTTAATGGCTGAAGGTGAATTAGCGTAATGAGTAGTAGCGAATGTTATAGTAACATGTTTGTAAATTATTTCAGGTAAATTACGTTAGTCGTGTAATATTATCCGTATACCAATACAGTATGTGGGCCAATTACGTTAGTCATGGAATACTATCCGTATAAGACTATGTCACCTTGATGTCCCGGAATTTGCTTCAATTTTGGAATCCACGAAAGAACTGGAAATTTTCCTTTACACAGCTTTCAATATAACTTCTATTACAGTGATTCAGTCTTGTCTGTCACTCGACTTTTCTGATCGGGAAATAAATTCTATCGCTCAGATGCTTATTACCTCTTCGTGTTTCTATTTGCCGATATTGCTCATAAACACATACATATCTCAAAGTTGCTATGGACAGTGATGGAACGACACACTTTTCTATGGCGACACTGCAGTTTAGAGATAGAAAAACCGATCGGTTAAAACGATATGGGTATTTTAGTTCTGAATAACCCATGTCTTTCGGTATTTGTTTGCTCTCGGTTATAACAAGTATCTTTTTTTTTTCCTGATAACCACGTAAAAACAGATATATCGATTAGCCACAGCAGCCGCAGTAAAATTTTTAGTTTTCAAGTAAACTTTTTTTTAAAAAAGACGAGTAATTTTTATTCGTAAGATTTCCATAGCTCTGAAATACTGCGTTATTACAGAAAAATGGGAAAAGTGATGTATGCCACTTTAATAACACTGCTGACAGAAACGAGCAACAAATGGATTGTTCCAGCATTGCCGAGACAATATTGTGCCTGTTATACAAGCAGTGCGCGAGACTGGACGCAGTTTCTCGCTGTTGTCGAACGTCAGTTGTAACACAGAATGGCACCATCTGCAAGTCTGGAAGTATTTTACGATATGCGGTAACGAGTGAAGCACATGGGTTGATTTGGTCGACTTGAAACATCATACAAGGAAAAAAGTTAAAATTTCCGGGATAAAAATAGAAAGTGCCTGATCTGCTGCCTGTGTCTACGTAGTATGCCGTTATCTGCTTGTAGCCCTTGAAAACAGAGAAATTAAAACGAAAAAGAGTTCTCCAGCCGAAGTATTCACCCTTTATTGCAGGACTATACGTAACTCCCGCATAGTGCTGTGATAACCGATTACAATATAATTTTTGAGCAGAGCTTCTAAAAACTAAAATCAGTAGGAGAATACTGGCAGTTTTCTGTAGTACGGAAGCACTCGCCATATTTTGAGAGAAGCAGCGAACAGCTGACAAAGTTTTATTTGACTATTTATTTTAAATTATGTCCGAAAGAACAGACACCATATCCATATACGTATATGGTTCTGGCAATACCAGCCATGACCTTCTTCTGTGAAGATGCACACGTATTCCCCGAACTGTTACGGCACTTGGTAAGAATGTCTTCCACGAGTAATGAGTGTGTTGGTGTGGGACACTACGAATGTAGTGTGTGCACATACTATGTGAGTCTCGCGGGAGGCCTGTGCGAGATAGTCCCTGCAGTCACTATCGTCTGTGCCCTCGGTGGCGCAGATGGACAGAGCGTCTGCCATGTAAGCAAGAGATCCCGGGCTTTAGTCCCAGACGGGGCACACATTGTCACCTGTCCCCGTTGATGTATATCGACACCCGAGAGCAGCTGACGGTATTAATATAATTCTAATTTCGTTCTGGACGGCTGCAGGTCATCATAAAAGTATTTAATTTTACGTGTTGATTCCATTTATCAAGAAACTGAGAAAGTCAAATTTTTTAAATCTTTGTAGGATTCCTACGTTTACTAGAGGAAATAATGTAAATAAAAGACTGAAAATCGGTTATTACAAGTACTGGAATAGTGACGGGCTTTAACAATTAGGTTAAAGTGAGCCGAAAACCAGTTGTTTCAGCGATAACCGACGTTCCCACTGGAGTTCTGCGTTGTAAGATTGACGCGCAATTGACGCATGGTGCACGGAATGGCAATTGAATCTCAATGTAGACAAGTGCAATCCGACAACAGAGGAAGTGGGTTACAATACGCTTGTTCGCCCACTGCTTGAATACTGCTCAGCAGTGTGGGATCCGTACCAGATAGGGTTGATAGAAGAGATAGAGAAGATCCAACGGAGAGCAGCGCGCTTCGCTACAGGATCATTTAGTAATCGCGAAAGCGTTACGGAGATGACAGATAAACTCCAGTGGAAGACTCTGCAGGAGAGACGCTCAGTAGCCTGGTACGGGCTTTTGATAAAGTTTCGAGAACATACCTTCACGGAAGAGTCAAGCAGTATATTTCTCCCTTCTACGTATATCTCGCGAAGAGACCACGAGGATAAAATCAGAGAGATTAGAGCCCACACAGAAGCATACCGACAATCCTTCTTTCCACGTACAATATGAGACTAGAATAGAAGGGAGAACCGATAGAGTACCCTCCGCCACAGACCGTCAGGTAGCGTGCCTAGTATGGATGTAGATTTAGACATCTAGAACAGTTTTTCAGGAAGGTTACTGCAGCTCTGATGTTCTCAAAATGAACGGGCCAGCCATTGGCGTCCTCGAGGGGGAGGGGAGGAGGTGGGGAGGGGAGAAGAGGCAAAGGGGCACTTTCACCCATAGCCCCCAACCCTCCCTGGAATCTGGAGTAAAGAGGTTTTATTCGTTACAGTATACTCATACTCTTCCGGATAAGACTTCTCCACAATACTGCTAAACCTTAGCTTTGACCAGTTGTAGCGCTTATAGAGTTAGGGTCTTGCAGCTTGTTGCATCTCGTAACTGACCAGCTGATTTGTACACACAGTGCCAGTTTCAGAATCATGCACTCCAGCCCCGACGCGCCTCCCGCCCTCCCCTCCACTGGAAATATTTCTGCAGACTCCAGTCTGCCACTGTGCATATGTTTTGATAACATCCTGGTTTTAATAGCATCGAAGGAACAGCATTGTGCAGTAAAGGGTAGACCTAGCACAGAACACACCATTCACATTGAAACGCATCACTTAGTAGATGGTGAAGTACTCTGAAGCTAGCCAGATAGAAACAGAAGTTCCTGGCACTATATTTGACCCAAATTCTAATCTTACACTAATCTCTTGTATCTACCTACCACGCCCTCAAAAAGCCAACGATTTACTATTATCAGAAGTTCCGAAAAATGAGGAAGAAATTGACCCACACTTTTTTCCGTTGTGTATTATTTCGATTCCCCCATAAAGGGAATGGACTTGTAGCCACAGGTTACACAAGCGATAGATGGTTTAAAATACATAAAAAGAGATGACAATAAGAGACGATTTTTAAAAACACAATGATACACGGTATTTTCGATTTTTACAGGAAAATAATGCATGACAAAATAAAGGTTTTTGAAAAATACGCTGGTGGACAATATTGGGGAATTTTTATCTTGATAGATGACTAGCGGAAAAGCATGGCGTTGACCAGGCATTTATTTACAGCTGAGCGTCCACGCCCGTACAATGCAGCGTCTGGCCTTGTCCTGAATTTTTATAACGTATCTCCTGAAACATGTGTCGTACAATGATATAATTTTGTAGGTACGTTCAGCGTCATATGCGGATACTGTCTGCGAAATTTATTGCGAATATAGTAGCAAAGAAGTAACAAATTTAAATGTCACGAATGCTGTGATGCCCACACACTTGGGTGCAACTAATGTACACGGAATGCTTGGCACGATCATTATAGCTACCATCACCTATGGTCGAAATTGGACCATCTGTGTCGACGTAGTGAAAATATAAATGTGCATAACATGGTAAACGTCCATTCTTTCGAGCCATCGGACCTGATCTACGATCAAAAATATCATGTAAATGTGGTAGGGGCCACGGCCTTGCCGCAGTGGATACACCGGTTCCCGTCTGATTACTGAAGTTTAGCACTATCGGGCGAGGTCGGCACTTGGATGGGTGACCATCTGGGCCGCGATGTGCTGTTGCCATTTTTCGGGTTGCACTCAGCCTTGCGATGCCAGTTGAGGAACTACTCGACCGAATAGTAGCGGCTCCAGTCAAAGGAAACTACCACAACGAGTGGGAGAGCCAGCTCCTCCTCCACCCTCAGTGAGGATAACGTGGCGGTAGGATGGTCCTGATTGGCCACTTGTGGCCTGAAGACGGAGTGCTTTTTTAAAGTACTGCTGCCTAGATAAAACTGACAGTCTAGGCTCAGGGACTGTCCACGGTAAATGCTGCATTGGACCTACGAATACTATTAAAATAACAGTTTGAGTTCTCTTTAATTGTCTAATCATCTGAAGTGAGTCCTTATTACAGTGCTCTGAAAAATAGATTTTACGTTAATGGAAGATAAATTTTATGTTTCCAGAATGAGATTTTCACTCTGCAGCGGAGTGTGCGCTGATATGAAACTTCCTGTCAGATAAAAACTGTGTGCCCGACCGAGACTCGAACTCGGGACCTTTGCCTTTCGCGGGCAAGTGCTCTACCATCTGAGCTACCGAATCACGACTCACGCCCGGTACTCACAGCTTTACTTCTGCAAGTATCCGTCTCCTACCTTCCAAACTTTACAGAAGCTCTCCTGCGAACCTTGCAGAACTAGCACTCCTGAAAGGAAGCTGTGAGTGCCGGGCGTGAATCGTGCTTCGGTAGCTCAGATGGTAGAACACTTGCCCGCGAAAGGCAAAGGTCCCGAGTTCGAGACTCGGTCGGGCACACAGTTTTAATCTGCCAGGAAGTTTCATATCAGCGCACAGTCCGCTGCAGACTGAAAATATCATTCTGGAAACATCCCCCAGGCAGTGGCTAAGCCATGTGCCCGCAATATCCTTTCGTTCAGGAGTGCTAGTTCTGCAAGGTTCGCAGGAGAGCTTCTGTAAAGTTTGGAAGGTAGGAGACGGATACTGGCAGAAGTAAAGCTGTGAGTACCGGGCGTGAATCGTGCTTCGGTAGCTCAGATGGTAGAGCACTTGCCCGCGAAAGGCAAAGGTCCCGAGTTCGAGTCTCGGTCGGGCACACAGTTTTAATCTGCCAGGAAGTTTCAAATTTCATGTTAATGGCGGCAAATTAACTTTACCCTAATGACACACAAGGTCAATGCCGTTGTATCACATAAAGTATTCTCAGATCGAAATGTTTAGCATTACAAAATCTCCAATGTAGATTCATCATGCCACAATTATAATTCACAAAATAATTTGGAGCTACGTTCAATGCATATTTAAATGCATCTTTCAAAACAATAACAGAATTCTCATTAGATCATCATTACCAGTGGCTAGAGAATTTCTATTATTTCGTCTACCAAAAACCGCGTCTCACTATGGCTACTTCAGTACAGTTTTGTTTTCCACTGCTGACAATAGAAACGATCTGGTAGATGTGGCATTGTAGATGCCCAGTATGCGTGTCTTAACGGAAATAAACCGTCTGGAACGTTTACCCTTGAACGTCCCTGGAATGGGATTTCATGTAACGTTATTACTTTCCTGTGTCCATTTCTATCACACCAGCTGATCGCCATGACTGGGGAGGGGGAGGAGGGGGTGAATTTAAAGTTGGCAGCACTTTGAGTGGCAGAAAAACTGAAGAAAACCTAACGTTTTCGTCATTTGTTTGACGTAGTGCCAGTTCGTCACATAGGACGCTTTTCTTTCGGAAACGTTTACATTCATCGTCTGGCAATCAATGTCGCCTGCCGAGGTATGCAGTCGCACCACTCTGTACGAAATAGAAGCTTAAGTTGATGGAGTCGACAAGTAAGGAGCAGTGTCTGTCTTGTTTTAGATATGGAAAATTCAATTATAGGCCTTATTTGCTGCCTTGTATTTGACATAGGACCTTGCGATTATGCACGACCGAGGTCCGGTAGCCACACCACACGGGAAAATGCGAGGAGTGTTAATGTGTAGTAAAAACCGAAGAAAACCTTACGTTTTCTACATTTATTTTCCTAATAACGAAATGGGAAATCGTCAGAATGAACGCTTTTCTCTCAGAAACGTTTACATTTATCGTCTGGCAATTAATGTCGCGTGCTGAGGTATGCAGTCGCACCACTCTGTACGAAATACAGTAGGTTCTAAGGTGATGCAGTCGACAAGTATGGTCGCAATATATTGTCACCTCGAAATACATCGACACCTCGAAATAAATCAACACTTCGAAATAAATCGCCACCTCGAAATAAATCGCCACCTCGAAATAAATCGCCACCTCGAAATAAATCGAAACCACGAAAGAAATCGAGACCCAGAGATAAATCAAAACCTCGATATAAACCGACACGTCCAAAACAACCGACACATCGAAATGAGTCGAAATATCGAAATGTATAGACATCAAGATGCATTACGACGTACGAAATGGTTCGATAATTCGAAATAATTCGAGGTCTCGATATGATGCGTGGTCTAGAAACACATCGATATCTGGAAATATATCGATACCTCGTAATACAAAGATTTCTCTAAAAAGAGGGATATCTAGAAATTTATGGTTACTTGAGATATAGAGATATCTCGAAATATATCGATATCTCGAAAGAAATCGCTATCTGGAGTACACCTATACATGGAAATATATAGATACCTCGAAATATATAGACAACCCGTATTGTGTCGGTATATCAAAATAAATCGATATCTCGACATAACTGGATACATTGAATCAATCGATATCTTGAAATACGTCGACTACTCGATATAGACAGATATATAGAAATAAATCGACTGCTCAATACAAAACTGGGCCTCGAAATAAAATGGTATATCGAAATGAATCGATAATGTGATATGTATGGATGTCTCAAAATAAATCTGTCCTCTAAGAAAACGATTCACGAAATAAATAAATAAATATCGAAATATATCGCTAACTCGATAAATAACGATATCTAGTGGTCAGATATATGTTTCAAGATGACAACACATATCAGTATAGTTCGATATACATGAAAATAGTTTCGATTTTCAATATATCGATAGCTTCCTAGACCTCGGGAAACAAAACGCCGATCCGACCTCGGGGGAAAAACGCCGACCTCGGGGGAAAAACGCCGACCTCGGGGGAAAAACGCCGACCTCGGGGAAAAACGCCGACCTCGGGGAAAAACGCCGACCTCGGGGGAAAAACGCCGACCTCGGGGAAAAACGCTGACCTCGGGGGAAAAACGCCGACCTCGGGACAAAAACGCCGACCTCGGGGGTAAAACGCCGACCTCGGGGGAAAAACGCCGACCTCGGGGGAAAAACGCCGACCTCGGGGAAAAACGCCGACCTCGGGGGAAAAACGCCGACCTCGGGGAAAACCGCCGACCTCGGGGAAAACCGCCGACGTCGGAGTAAAACGCCGACCTCGGCGTTATGACATGGTCATAATAGAAAAGACCCATTCTTTAGAAAGTTTAGAATGAGATGTTCTAAATATTACAGATAATCTATTTACAATAATCTACAAGTACTGCACAATGAGAAGAGACTTTGAAATAGTGCACAGCCAGGAAGACAGAGGTTGCATTGCTGTTTCTAATCTTTTGGTGTTTGAGATTCAGAATCTAGGATTGCCTATAATGAGAACAGCAGGAATGAATGTCCTGCACCAGTATAGAACATACTCTGAAACTCCATAGAAAATTACATGGCACAATTATTTTACATCATTCTCAGCAAGCTACAGAAGCCTCTAATGGACATAACAACGTCGTCACCTCCTTCACCAGTGAAAGATCTTAGTAGCTATTGAGTCATGACTAGGTGGCCAATTAATAATTTGTTTTTCAAAGCTAATTTCAGTGTAAATGGGAATACTCAGTGGACATCTATTACAGTCATATTTTACTGTCTAAGATATATCAACTTTCCAGACTATAAGTATAAGCAGAGCTCGGTCTTTCCCATTCCGAGTTTGTTTAGAATGTATCAAGGGAATCAGATCCACTGGGCATTTAGAGCAACCTGCTTTAAACAATATGAGCAGGCAGTAGACACAGACACGGAATTTTTCATTTCTCTCTGAAACGGTTACCTTCATCGTCTGCAAACTTATGTTCCGTGCTGCGGTACGTGGAGGCACTAATAGCAATAAGGTAGAACACAGAAGAAGCTTATAAGTTGATGTAATCGGCCAGTAAGAAGTAGTACAATTGAAGTTTAGTTATCGATTATTGACTTATTAGGTGGATTTGGTGCCTTGGACATGACCGACGACCTTAAGATTCTGCATCAAACAACGACTGGCAGTCACGTTGCACGAGAGAATGTGAAGAGGGTCCATATGTAATAAAACCCTGAGAAATCGCACCGTTTTCTTCATTTGCTATCGTATCGACGGATTGCAAGATCGTCACATTGGAAGCTTTTCTCTCTCAAACGGTTACATATATCGTCTGCAAACCTATGTGGCGTGCTGCGGTAGGTGGACACACTAAAAAGACCATAGTAGAACACAGAAGAAGCTTCTAAAATGATGTAATCGGCCAGTAAGGAGCAGTACAATACAAGTTTCAGTTATCGATTATTGACTTATTAGGTGGCTTTGGTGTCTTGGACATGACCGAGGACCATAATATTTTGCATGTAACAACGGCTGGCAGCCATGTTACCCAAGATAATGTGAAACGTGTCCATAAATAGTAAAAACCTTAGACATCGCACCGTTTTCGTCATTTGCTATCGTATCGACGTAATGCGAGATCGTCACTTTTGCCGCTTTTCTCTCTGAAACGGCTACATTTATAATATGCAAACTTATGTGGCGTGCTGTGGAATGCGGAGACACTAAAAGCACTGCAGTAGAACACAGAAGAAACTTCTAAGTTGATGTAATCGGCAAGTAAGGAGCAGTACAATTCAAGTTTTAGTTATCGATTATTGTCTTATTAGCCGGCTTTGGTGTCTTGGACATGACCGAGGACCATAAGATTTTGCATGTAACAACGGCTGGCAGCCACGTTGTTGTTGTTGTTGTTGTTGTTGTGGTCTTCAGTCCAGAGACTGGTCTGATGCAGCTCTCCATGCTACTCTATCCTGTGCAAGCTTCTTCATCTCCCAGTACCTACTGCAACCTACATCCTTCTGAAGATGCTTAGTGTTTCATCTCTTGGTCTCCCTCAACGATTTTTGCCTTCCATCCTGTCCTCCAATACTAAATACGTGATCCCCTGTTGCCTCAGAACATTTCCTACCAACCGATCGCTTCTTCTGGTCAAGTTTTGCCACAAACTTCTCTTCTCCCCAACACTGTTCAACACTTCGTCATTAGTTATGTGATCTACCCATGTAATCTTCAGCATTCTTCTGTAGCACCACATTTCAAAAGCTTCTATTCTCTTCTTGTCCAAACTATTTATCGTCCACGTTTCACTTCCATACATGGCTATACTCCATAAAAATACTTTCAGAAATGTCTTCCTGACACTTAAATCTATACTCGATGTTAACAAATTTCTCTTCTTCAGAAACTCTTTCCTTGCCATTGCCAGTCTACATTTTATATCCTCTCTACTTCGACCATCATCAGTGATTTTGCTCCCCAAATGGCAAAACTCCTTTACTACTTTAAGTGTCTCATTTCCTAATCTAATTCCCTCAGCATCACCCGACTTAATTCGACTACATTCCATTATCCTCGATTTGCTTTTGTTGATGTTCATGTTATATCCTCCTTTCAAGGCACTGTCCATTCCATTCAACTGCTCTTCCAAGTCCTTTGCTGTCTCTGACAGAATTACAATGTCATCGGCGAACCTCAAAATTTTTATTTCTTCTCCATAGATTTTAATACCTACTCCGAATTTTTCTTTTGTTTCCTTGACCGCTTTCTCAATATACAGATTGAATAACATCGGGGAGAGGCTACAACCCTGTCTCACTCCCTTCCCAACGACTGCTTCCCTTTCATGTCCCTCGATTCTTATAACTGCCATCTGGTTTCTGTACAAATTGTAAATAGCCTTTCGCTCCCTGTATTTTACCCCTGCCACCTTCAGAATTTGAAAGAGAGTATTCCAGTCAACATTGTCAAAAGCTTTCTCTAAGTCTACAAATGCTAGGAACATAGGTTTGCCTTTCCTTAATCTTTCTTCTAAGATAAGTCGTAAGGTCAGTATTGCCTCACGTGTTCCAGTGTTTCTATGGAATCCAAACTGATCTTCCCCGAGATCGGCTTCTACTAGTTTTTCCATTCGTCTGTAAAGTATTCGTGTTAGTATTTTGCAGCTGTGACTTATTAAACTGATAGTTCGGTAATTTTCACATCTGTCAACACCTGCTTTCTTTGAGATTGGAATTATTATGTTCTTCTTGAAGTCTGAGGGTATTTCACCTGTCTCACACATCTTGCTCACCAGATGGTAGAGTTTTGTCAGGACTGGCTCTTCCAAGGCTGTCAGTAGTTCTAATGGAATGTTGTCTACTCCTGGGGCCTTGTTTCGACTTAGGTCTCTCAGTGCTCTGTCAAACTCTTCACGCAATATCGTATCTCCCATTTCATCTTCATCTACACACTCTTCAATTTCCATAATATTGCCCTCAAGTATTTCGCCTGCGTACAGACCCTCTATATACTCCTTCCACCTTTCTGCTTTCCCCTCTTTGCTTAGAACTGGGTTTCCATCTGAGCTCTTGATGTTCATACAAGGGTTCTCTTATCTCCAAATGTCTCTTTAATTTTGCTGTAGGCAATATCTATGTTACCCCTAGTGAGATAAGCCTCTACATCCTTACATTTGTCCTCTAGCCATCCCTGCTTAGCCATTTTGCATTTCCTGTCGATCTCATTTTTGAGACGTTTGTATTCCTTTTTGCTTGCTTCATTTACTGCATTTTTATATTTTCTTCTTTCACCAATTAAATTCAATATTTCTTCTGTTACCCAAGGATTTCTACCAGCCCTCGTCTTTTTACCTACTTGATCCTCTGCTGCCTTCACTACTTCATCCCTCAGAGCTGCCCATTCATCTTCTACTGTATTTCTTTCCCCCATTCCTGTCAATTGTTCCCTTATGCTCTCCCTGAAACTCTGTACAACCACTGGTTCTTTCAGTTTGTCCAGGTCCCATCTCCTTAAATTCCCACCTTTTTGCAGTTTCTTCAGTTTTAATCTACAGGTCATAACCAATAGATTGTGGTCAGAGTCCACATCTGCTCCTGGAAATGTCTTACAATTTAAAACCTGGTTCCTAAATCTCTGTCTTACCATTATATAATCTATCTGATACCTTTTAGTATCTCCAGGGTTCTTCCATGTATACAACCTTCTTTCATGGTTCTTAAACCAAGTGTTAGCTATGACTAAGTTGTGCTCTGTACAAAATTCTACGAGGCGGCTTCCTCTTTCATTTCTTAGCCCCAATCCATAATCAGCTACTACGTTTCCTTCTCTCCCTTTTCCTACACTCGTTTTCCAGTCGTCCTTGACTATTAAATTTTCGTCTCCCTTCACTACCTGAATAATTTCTTCTATTTCATCATACATTTCTTCAATTTCTTCGTCATCTGCAGAGCTAGTTGGCATATAAACTTGTACTACTGTAGTACGTGTGGGCTTCGTATCTATCTTGGCCACAGTAATGCGTTCACTATGCGGTTTGTAGTATCTTACCCGCATTCCTATTTTCCTATTCATTATTAAACCTACTCCTGCATTACCCTTATTTGATTTTGTGTTTATAACCCTGTATTCACCTGACCAAAAGTCTTGTTCCTCCTGCCACCAAACTTCACTAATTCCCACTATATCTAACTTTAACCTATCCATTTCCCTTTTTAAATTTTCTAACCTACCTGCCCGATTGAGGGATCTGACATTACACGCTCCGACCCGTAGAACGCCAGTTTTCTTTCTCCTGATAACGACATCCTCCTGAGTAGTCCCCGCCCAGAGATCCGAATGGGGGCTATTTTACCTCCGGAATATTTTACCCAAGAGGACGCCATCATCATTTAATCATACAGTAAAGCTGCATGCTCTCGGGAAGGATTACGGCCGTAGTTTCCCCTTGCTTTCAGCCGTTCGCAGTACCAGGACGGCAAGGCCGTTTTGGTTATTGTTACAAGGGCAGATCAGTCAATCATCCAGACTGTTGCCCCTGCAACTACTGAAAAGGCTGCTGCCCCTCTTCAGGAACCACACGTTTGTCTGGCCTCTCAACAGATACCAATCCGTTGTGGTTGTACCTACGGTACGGCTATCTGTATCGTTGAGGCACACAAGCCACCACACCAACGGCAAGGTCCATGGTTCATGGGGGGGGGGGGGGGGGGGGGGGCAGCCACGTTATGCGAGAGAATGTGAAAAGTGTCCATAAATAGTAAAAACGTGAGAAATCGAACCGTTTTCGTCATTTGCTATCCTATCTTCGGAATGCCAAATCGTCACATTGGAAGCTTTTCTCTCTCAAACGGTTACATATATCGTCTGCAAACCTATGTGGCGTGCTGCAGTATGCGGAGACACTAAAAGCACCACAGTAGAACTCGCAAGAAATTTCTAAGTTGATGTTATCGGTCAGTAAGAAGCAGTACAATCAAGTTTTAGTTATCGATTATTGACTTATTAGCCGTGTCCATAAGTAGTAAAAACCTGAGAAATAGCACTGTTCTCGTCATTTGCTATCGTATCGACGTAATGCCACATCGTCCCATTGGCCGCTTTTCTCTCTCAAACGGTTACATTTATCGTCTGCAAACTTGTGTGGCGTACTGCGGTATGCGGAGTCACTAAACGAACCCCAGTAGGACACAGAAGAAGCTCCTAAGTTGATGTAATCGGCCAGTAAGAAGCAGTACAATTCCAGTTTTAGTTATCAATTATTGACTTATTAGCCGGGTTTGGTGCCTTTAACATGACCAACGACCCTACGATTTTGCATGAAACAACGACTGGCAGCCACGTTACGCGAGAGAATGTGAAAAGTGTCCATAAGTACTAAACACCTGAGAAATCGCACCGTTTTCGTCATTTGCTATCGTATCGACGGAATGCCAGATCGTCACATTGGCCGCTTTTCTCTCTCAAACATTACTTCTATCGTCTGCAAACTTATGTCGCGGAGACACTAAAAGCACAACAGTAGAACACAGAAGAAGCTTCTAAGTTGATGTAATAGCCAATGAGAAGCAGTGAAATTCAAGTTTTAATTATCGATTGTTTACTTTTAGCCGGCTTTGGTGCATTGGACATGAGCCAGGACCTTAAGATTTTGCATGAAGGGAGGTCTAGCAGCCGAGTTGCACGGGAGAATGTGAAAAGTGTTCATATGTAGTAAAAACCTGAGAAATCGCACCGTTTTCGTCATTTGCTATCGCATCGACGTAATGCCAGATAGTCACATTGGCCGCTTTTCTCTCTCAAACGCTTGCATATATCGCCTGAAAACCTATGTGACGTGCTGTGGTGTGTGGAGACACTAATAACACCATAGTAGAACACAGAAGAAGCTTCTAAGATGATGCAATCGGCCAGTAAGAAGCAGTACAATTTAAGTTTTAGTTAACGATTATTGACTTATTAGCCGGGTATTGTGTCTTGGACATGACCGAGGACCATAAAATTTAGCATGTAACAACCGCTGGCAGCCACGTTGCACGAGAGAAAGTGTCCATAAATAGTAAAAGTCTGAGAAATGGCACCGTTTTCGTAATTTGCTATCGTATTGAAGGAATGCCAGATCGTCACATTGGAAGTTTTTCTGTCTCAAACGGTTACATTTATCGCCTGCAAACTTAAGTGGCGTGCTGCGGTATGCGGAGACGCTAAAAGAATAACAGTAGAACACACAAAAAGCTTCTAAGTTGATGTTATCAAACAGTAAGAAGCAGTACAAATCAAGTTTTATTCATCAATTATTGATTTATTAGCCGGCTTTGGTGTCTTGGACATGATCGAGGACCATAAAATTTTGCATGTAACAACGGCTGGCAGCCACGTTACAAGAGAGAATGTGAAAAGAGTCCATAAATAGTAAAAGTCTGAGGAATCACACCGTTTTCGTTATGTGCAATCGTATTGACGGAATGCCAGATCGTCTCATTGGAAGCTTTTCTCTCTGAAACGGTTACATATATCGACTACAAACCTATGTGGCGTGCTGCGGTATGTGGAGGCACTAAAAGCATAACAGTTGAACACACAAAAAGCTTCTAAGTTGATGTTATCAAACAGTAAGAAGCAGTACAATTCAAGTTTTAGTTATCGATTATTGACTTATTAGCTGGCTTTGGTGACGTGGACATGACCAACGACCCTAAGATTTTGCATGAAACAACGACTGGCAGCCACGTTAAACGAGAGAATGTGAAAAGTGTCCAAATGTTGTAAAAACCTGAGAATTCGCACCGTTTTCGTCATTTGCTATCGTATCGACGTAATGCCAGTTCGTCACTTTGGCCGCGTTTCTCACTAGAACGGTTACATTTAACTTCTGCAAACTTATATCGCGTTCCGCGATATGCGGAGACACTAAACGCTCCACAGTAGAACACAGAAGAAGCTTCTAAGTTGATGTAATCGGCCAGTAAGAAGCAGTACAATTAATGTGCTAGTAATTGATTATTGACTTATTAGCCGGCTTTGGTGCCTTGGACATGACCGACGATCTTTCGATTTTGCTGGAAACAACGACTGGGAGAAACTTTACAGGAGAGAATGAAAAAAATATCCACATGTAGTGAAAACCTGAGAAATCGCACCGTTTTCGTCGTGTGGTATCGAATCGACTTATACCCGGGCCGTTGAAACATTGCACTTGACGTTTGCGTATGAAGTTGGCAGCGTAACAGAGTATCAAGTGAAGAACGATAGGCACTAGGCGTTCAGCGTGGGGCGCCAGCCAATTACAGCGCAGTGAGCACTGCTGTTACTCACGTGCTGTGACGTTAAAGTTACCGCGTTGCCGGCTTTGTTTAGTGAATGTGTATACAACGTGAGTTGTGTGTTGTTTACCGCGTATTTTCGTTGTACTGTGTGCTATATCGTTGTGACTTTTGTTACGTTGTGAGTTTACGTACTTGGAAAATGCCACCGAAAAGACTTCGTTCACCTAGTGACAATCCTTTGCGTCGAGGGGTGCCGCTAAACAGCCAGGCACTGGAGTTGCTACGCAGAACTCGTGAGTTTTACGAGCAGGAGAAAAACTACGTAAGCATTCATGGACAGCCATCAATTCCTGCCGACAAAGTGGTGGAACGTACGTCGAAAACTCTTGGTATTAGTGCAAGAGCGGTAGTAAGTAAGGGAGTATTACTACAAAACTTTGAAGATACTGAAGTGAGCCGTAACGATTCCGAGCTGTCTGGATCAAATAATACATTTTTATCAACCCCGGGAAAGAAGAAAAAGCGGCGTAGTCCTATCACAGATTTAGATTCTTTCCAGACTGATGCAGTTCGTAGGCATGTTTATGCTTACTACAGCAGAAAAGAGTATCCGACTGTAGCTAAGTTATTAATCTCTTTAAAAGAAAGTGAACTCTTCAGGGGTGGTAAAACATCACTAAAATTTGTGCTAAAAAATATGGGTTTCCGTTACAAAACGCTAGACGGACGCAAAGTACTGTTAGAGAGGGCACATATTGTTACCGCTCGTAGCATTTTCTTGCACAAAATTGTGGGCAGAGACATTCATTCCATAATTTGGCTAGACGAAACGTGGGTTAATGCCGGGGAAGCTGTCAGTAAATGTTGGAGGGATAACACACCCAGCAGTACCGGCCATCAGCCGACGGGAAGAGGAGCTAGATTAATTGTGGTCCATGCAGGCTCCTCCAGTTGTTTTGTCCCTGACGCACTTTCAGTTTTTAGATCAAAAAAGACTGGTGATTACCATGAAGATATGGATCACGCACGATTTGTTGAGTAGTTCAGGAACCTTTTAAAACAATTTCTTGTCCCTACAACAATTGTAATGGACAATGCTCCATATCATTCGGTGATACAGAACAAAGCCCCAACTACAAATGATCGGAAAGAAATTATGGTGCAGTGGTTACAGGCTCGAAATATTGCAGCGGATATGGGTATGACAAAGGTTCTGTTATATTCTCTTGTTAAAGAAAATAAGCCTACGACACCTACATACGTAGTAGACGAAATTGCCAAGGAGCAGGGTCATACTGTAATAAGGCTGCCACCATATCACTGCCATTTCAACCCTATTGAGTTAGTATGGAGTGACGTAAAAATGTATGTAAGGAACAACAACAAGTCCTTTACAATAGCAGAGGTGGAAAAGCTGTTGCGTGAAGCTCTTGTGACTGTGGATGCAGCCTCACGGAGAAAAAAAGTACAGCACGTCGAGAAGCTTATACGAGCAGCACAGACAATAGAAGGCATTATCAGTGGCCTGAACAATTAATGATTTGTCTTGCCGATGAAGACGGTTTTAGCGATGAATCGGACAACAGTGACGATGGCGAGCTGGATGGAATTGCGCCATTATCGCTGTAAATTGGTGAGTGAAAAAATTCTAATATTGGTTATTTATTGCAATCTCGGTTATTATTTATTTTGTAAACTACGTACATTATTGATTTTAAAGTACCAGTCGTCAGATGCTTGTTTTTTGTATTTCTATGCTCCGTTATCGAAAGGGTGCGCATTGTTATGCTTTTACATGCATTATTATACGGTTGTTTACTTCCTGTCATTGTAGTACAACTAAAAACGAGTTTTTATATACATTGTAATTGCTCAATCACTTGCATTTACGAGACGGGACGGAAAACTGTATCGTCTGCTGTGTGTATAGAGGCTGCTGTTGCAACATCGCTATTACAGTATAGCCAACCTAACTAGACAAAAAGCGAACTGTCAAGTGCATTGTTTCTCCGGCGGGGGAATAATGCCAGATCGTCAGTTGGGCCGCTTTTCTCTCTCAAACGGTTACATTTATCGACTGCAAACTTATGTCGCGTGCTATGGTATTCGGAGACACTAAAAGACCACAATAGAAGACAGAAGAAGCTTCCAAGTTGATGTAATCGGCCAGTAAGAAGCAGTACATTTGAAGTTTTAGTTATCGGTTATTGGCTTATTAGCCGGATTTAGTGACTTGGACATGACCGACGACCTTAAGATTTTGCATGAAACAGCGACTGGCAGCCACGTTACACGAGGGAATATGAAAAGTGTCCATATGCAGTAAAAACCAGAGAAATCGCACCGTTTTCGTCATTTGCTATCGTATCGACTTAATGCCAGATCGTCTCTTTGGCCGCTTTCCTCTTTCAAACGGTTACATTTATCGTCTGCAAATTTGTGTGGCGTGCTGCGGTATGTGGAGACACTAAAACACCACAGTAGAGCACAGAAACTTCTAAGTCGATGTAATCGGCGAGTAAAAAGCAGTACAGTTTAAGTTTTAGTCATCGATTATTGACTTATTAGCCGGCTTTGGCGCCTTGATCATGAGCTAGGACCTTGCGATTTTGCATGAAACGACATCTGGACGCCACGTTGCACGGGAGAATGTGAAAAGTGTTCATATGTAATAGAAACTTGAGAAATCCGCCCCTTTTCGTCATATGCTATCGAATTTACTTAACGCCAGATCGTCACATCGGTCGCTTTTTACTCCTGAAACGTTTACATTTATCGTCTGCAAAGTTATGTCGCGTGCTGCGGTATGCGGAGACACTAAAAGCACTATAGTAGAACACAGAAGAAGCTTCAAAGAAGATGTAATCGGCCAGTAACAAGCAGTACAATTCATTTTTATTTATCGGTTATTGACTTATTTCGCTGCTTTAGTGCCTTGGACATGAGCTTGGACCTTGCGATTTTGCATGAAACGACGTCTGGACGCCACGTTGCACGGGATAATGTGAAAAGTGTTCATATATGGTAAAACTTGAGAAATCCACCCTGTTTCACCTTTTGCTTTCGAATCGACGTAATGCCATATCGTCACATTGTCCCCTATTCTCTCTGAAACGTTTACATTTATCGTCTGAAAACTTATTTCGCTTGCTGCGGTGTGGGGTGACACTACAAGCAACAAAATAGGAGATTCTTAGTTGATGCAATCGGCCAGTAAGAAGTAGTATAAGTCAGATTTTTGTAACTGATTGATGAATTATTGGCCGGCTTTTATTGCCTTGCATGTGACCGAGGACCCTACGCTTTAGCATGAGCCGAGGTCAGGCAGCCACGTTACACGCAAAAATGCGAAAACTTTTAATATGTATTTAAAAACTGTAGAAGAGCACCCGTTTGCGTCACTTGCCTTATCACGTATTGCTAGATAGTCACATAGGTATCTTTTCTCTTGGAAACGTTTACATTTATGGTCTGGAAACCTATGTCACGTACTGAGGTATCCAGTATAACACAAGGAACAAAATAGAAGCTTCTAAGTTGTTGCAATTGACTAGTAAGAAGTAGTACAAGACAAGTTTCGGTTACGGAATGTCAATTATTGGCCAGTTTTGGTGTCTTGCAGTAGATTGAGGACCTGGGAACTTATCTGTCTACTTACGCTCCCCCCTCCCCTCCCGTCCGGAAGATTTCTGTCTACCTATCGCTCTTCCGCTACCGCTACTCTCGTATTAGGTCTGCCTACCTACCACCCCTTGGAAGATCTCTCTCTACCTACCCCACCCATTGGAAGACATTTGTCTACCTACTCCCCTCCATGGAATATGTCACTCTACCTTCCTCCCATCAGAAGATGTCTGTCGACCTCCCCCTTTCCAGAGATGTCTGATTACCCACCCACGCAATCGGAAGATGTTTGTCTTCCTACCCCCTTGGAAGATGTCTGTCTACCTACCCCATGCCAGGATGTGTCTATCCCCCCCTCCTTGGAAGATGTCTGTCTACCCCCTCTTGGAACATGTCTTCCTACTCCCCCTCGGAAGATGTCTGTCTGCCAACCCTCCCCACAGAAGATGTCTGTCGACCTTATCCCTCACTCGGAAGATGTCTTTCTACCATACACACTGCTTTGGAAGATGTGTGTCTATCTACGCCCTCCCCCCTCCCGTCTTGGAGGATTTCACTCTACCTACCACCCCTAGGAAGAAGGCTATCTAACCAACTGTCGGAAGATGTCTCCCCCCTCTCGGAATATGTCTATCTACCACCCTCTCAGAAAGTATCTAACCCCCTCGGAAGATGTCTACCACCACTCGGAAGATGTCTACCTACCCTCGGAAAATGTCTGTCTACCTACCCCCTTCAGAGGATATCTGTCTACCTACCTCCCATCTGAAGATGTCTGTCTACCTACCCGCACCCTTGGAAGATGTCTGTCTACCTACCCCACTTGGAAGATATCTGTCTACATACTCACTCTCTATGAAGATGTATGTCTCCCTACCCACCCCTCGGAACAGGTCTGTCTACCTACCCCTCCCCCCCCCCCCCCCTGGGAATATGTCTGTCTACCTACCCTATACTTTGAAGATGTCTGTCTGCCTACCTCCCCTCGTAAGGTTCTGACTACCTTTTTGTTTAGCCCATCCAGTACTTCACAGAGAAAAGAGAATATACCATTTTCAGTTGCCAAACGACTTCTAAAACCGAACTGTGCATTTGATACAAATCGTGTGATATAAAATGATCAACTAACCTTACATGTACAGCCTTTTCGGTAACTTTTGCAAACACTGATGGCATAGAAATAGGTCTAAAATTTTCTACATTATCCCTTTCTCCCTTTTCATAAAGCGGCTTTACAGCTGAGTACTTTAATCGCTCAGGAAACTGACCGTTCCTAAAGAAAAATTACAAATTTGGCTGAATACAGGACTAACATGTGCAGCACAGTACTTTAATATTATGCAAGACACTCCATCATAACCATGAGAGTCCTTAGTATTCAGTGATTTAATTATTGACTCAATCTCCCCCTTGTCTGTATCACAGAGGAGTATTTCAGACATCAATCTCAGAAAGGTATTTGCTAAGAAATTTGTATGATTTCCTGTTGAAACAAAATTTTTATTTAGCTCGCCAGCAATGCTCAGAAAGTGATTGTTAAATACCGTACATATATCTGATTTATCACTAACGAAAATATTATTACTTAGAACTAACTTTATATCATCGACCTTGTGCTGATGACCAGTCACTCCCTTCACAACTAACCAAATGTCTTTAATTTTATCCTGTGAATAAGCTATTCTATTTGCATATCACATACTTTTTGCCTTGCTAATAACATTTTTAGGCACCTTATAATCCTGTTTGTAAGGGGCTATGGTAGCTCGATTGTGACTACTTCTAACATTTTGATATAATTCCCGCTATTTTCTACATGATATCCTTATCTTACTAGTCAGCCAACCGGGCTGTCCATGACTGCTAGTACCCCATTTAGAATGTTCTAATGGAAAACAACTCTCAAAGAGCATGAGAAATGTGTTATGGAAAGCATTGCATTTATCCTCTGTATTATTGGCACTATAAACATCTTGCCACTCTTATTCCTTGACAAGTTTTAAAAAACTCTCTATTGCTGTTGGATTGACTTTCCTATGTTCTATGTAACTAAATATGACATTGGTTGGAGTAAAAAAACCGTTTAGTGTTAAAATTTGTGCATTATGGTCTGAAAGGCCATTCACTCTTTTACTAACAGAATGCCCATCTAGTAATGAAGAACGAATAAAAATATGGTCTATGACTGTGCTACTGTTCCCCAGCACCCTAGTTGGAAAAAAACACAGTTTGCATCAGATCATATGAATTTAGGAGATCTTCCAACATCATTTTTCTTGGGACCGAGCGAGGTGGCGCAGTGGTTAAGACACTGGACTCACATCCGGGAGGACGACGGTTCAGTCCCGCGTTCAGCCATCCTGATTTAGGTTTTCTGTGATTTCCCTAAATCACTTCAGGCAAATGCCGGGTTAGTTCCTCTCAAAGGGCATGGCCGACTTCCTTCCCCATCCTTCCCTAACCCAACGAGACCAATGACCTCGATGTCTGGTCTCCTTCCCCAAACAACCCAACCCCCCTTTTTCTTGCACAATCATATACAAAAATAATATTGAAGTCCCCACATATAACTACTTTCTGGTACTTCCTACAAAAGTGAATCAAGAACCCTCTCTAGCTTAAGCAAAAATGCTCTGAAGTTGGAGTTAGAGGCCCTATAAACAACAGCAATTAGAAGTTTAATTTCACTAAATTCAACAAATGCTGCACAACTTTCAAATATCTCTTCAGTGCAGTGTCGCGACAAGTCTATGGACTCAAATAACATACTGTTTTTTTATGTACAGAGACACTTCCCCACCCCACAAGGAACTCCTTGAGAAACAGCCAGCTAATCTGTAGCCTGGTAAAGCAAGCCTATAAATTATCAATTTATTGAAGTGGTGCTCTGATGTACCAATAATTTCAGCATTAACATCTATTAGCAGTTCACTAACTTTATCTCTAATAAATCTTATATTTTGATGAAATATGCTAATTCCTTCTTTTCTTGGAAACATTACATCCTCTGGAGGAGAGCCCTTAAAGGCACTTCCTTTAAGCAGGTATACCTATCAGCTGACTTCAGTATTAAAAAGGTGCAGCTCTAACAGCAACTACTACAGGAACTTTTCCATGAGTGACACCACTACCGCCACCACCACCCACTACACTGTCACCTATAAGCTTAGGTAGCCTCCCCTTCGCATTCCTATTGAGGTGCAGGCCATGCCTAGTGAAACTCAATTTACTGATAGACCCAACTGGTACCACTGAGATGTGATCCATGCCCTCTGTCATCAGTGCACTCTCCAGCCCCACATTAACGCGCCTAACAGCCGCATTAAGGTGTGGCCGATCATGATGCTGAAACAGTTTCACGAAAAGCACATTAGTGCCACCAGTTTGAGTAGCTATCTTAACCAAGTCACCACTGACATCATACCCCCTGTCCCTATTGCGACTGCTCCCAGCTCCATCCACTATCACTACCTTATCCTCCTTTGTAAAATTCTTACATAACTCCCCTACGCTTTCAGCCACCTGAGCCAACCCTGCACTAGGCTTCACAATGCTTGTGACCTGGTACTGACTCCACAAAACTTCCTGCAAATGCTGGCCCACACCTCTACCGTGGGAACTACCTAGCAGCAGAACCTAGGCCTCCTAATTGCTGAGGACTGCTGCACGTTACCTACATATACAGCTTCACGAGGCTCCTCTCCGCTCGACTCTGACAGTTTGTCGTATCTATTGCATGTATGCTAAGTAAAACTGTCTGACTACCTCCTTTTCCTAGCTATCTTCCTGCCAACTGCCAGTTCCCATTCCCTAGCACCCTTCACCCTCCTCAACTTATCTAGTTCCTTCTTTGCGCATTGTAACTGCACCTGAAGGGCACAGATCTTACACTCCTGCTCCTCTATTAACTTGTTTCTACTACAGATTCTACATTCCCAGGACAGGATCACCCTAAAATTACCACTGGCTTCCCCAATGCATTTCCCGCAATGAAAACACTTTGAACAAATCCCACAGTGTAATCCACTACTCACAAACCTACGACAGAACCCACACTTCTCACTCATGATAAAATTTTACAGTTACTAAAAAAAACTGTACGTCTACGTTACCAAAGTTCAGTTACAAAAGCAGCACTGTTTAAGAACTAACAACTATGGTCTCGAAATTCTCTAACTACTAAGAAAGCAGCTACTTGTATTAATACTACTACAACACAGCCGATACCAATACCAGCAAAACTTCACAAAATTATTGGCTAAAACCAAAAAATTAAAACTAAACGCCAGTTCAAAACCAAAGCACGAAATTTACTGAAAACTCTATAAAACACAGCGAGCGAACGATTACAAAAGTTTATTAAGTCATTATTTCACCACAAACGGCAAGCAACACCACCGTAATCCATTCAATTTAATAACTGTATTACAGAGCACAAACAAGTTCGTCAGTACTTAGCTTATAACCGCTACAGATGCAGTGCACGCCGCAAAATGTAAACACACTGATGATGCGCGAGGCTTAGACGAACCACGAAAGCACACTCACAAATAATAGACCACTCGAGTCAATGCAACAGGAAGAAAGACGGAGGTAAATGAATATCCACTAATAAGTTGCTTTTATGGCTAAAATAATAACACAAACAAGCTATAAAATACGTAAATGAAGCCTAAAAGTTATAAAACATTAACAAGCTATTTCAACAGCAGTGCAGCTCACTTGACGTCACACCCATGATGATCTGCCCCCCCCCCCCCTGGGATGGTGCCTATCTACCCCACACTCGAAATATGCCTATCTATCCCCCTCAGAAGATATCTGCCTAGCTACCCCCCCCCCCTCGGAAGATATCTGTCTACCTACCCCTCCTCGGAAGATCTATGTCAACCTGCACCTACCTCCCCACCCCCTCAGATGATGTCTGTGTACCTACCCACACCCTTGGAAGATGTCTGTCTACCTAACCCCCCCCCCCCCTCAGAATATGTATGACTACCTACCACTCCCCTCGGAATATGTATGTCTACCTACCCCACCCCTCGGAAGATATCTACCTACACCTCCCACATCGGAAGATGTCATTCTACCTCTCCCTCATTGAAAACTGTCTGTCTCTCATCGCCCCACCACCTAATATGTCATTCTACCTACTTGCCTCCTTAGAAAATATCAGTCTACATAACCCCCCCACAGGCGATGTCTGTCTACCTGCCCCGTGAAAGACGTCTATCTACTTAACCCCCTCGGCAGATGTTTGCCTACCTCAACCCCCTAAGGAAGATGTTTGTCCACCTACCTCACCCTCTGAAGATGTCTATCTACATCCCCCAGAAAAACTTTCTCCCCACCTCGTAAGATGTCTATCACTCTGGAAGATGTCTCTCAACCCTCCCCCCCCCCCCCCACTCGCTACGCAGATGTCTATCTACCTACCTGCCCTCTCGGAATATGTCTGTCTACCTATCCCAACCCCCATCCAGCCCCCCGCTCAGAAGTTGTTTACCCTTATCATGGAAGATGTCTAGAGACCCCCAAACTTCAGAAGGTGTCTTCCAGCCCTCATCACCATTCGAAGATGTCTACCCCCTTGAGGATGTCTACTCCCCCTGGAAAATGTCTGTCTACCCATGTTGGATGATGTCTGTCTATCTACTCAGCCCCCCTGGAAAGATGTCTGTTAAACTACCACCCCTTGGAATAGGTTTATCTATTATTACCAGCACAAAAGATGTCCATCAACCTACAACCGCCCTCTGAAGATGTCTGTCTACCTGTAGCTCCCGCTTGGAAGATGTCTGTCTACCTACAACAGCCCTCAGAAGATGTCGGTCTACCTATCCCCACATCAGAAAATGTCTGTCTCATCTCCCCACCCTTGAAATATGTCTGTCTACCTACACTCCCCGTCGGAAATGTCTGTCTACCTAAGCTCCCTCAAAACATATCCGATTAGCTATCCACCCCAAAAGATGTCTGTCTACCTACCCAACCGCCGGAAGATGTCTGTTTACCTACCCCTCCCCCTCGGAAAATGTCTGTCTCTCATCCCCCCACCAGAGGATATGTCTGTCTACTTACCTGCCCTCCCTCGGAAAGATCTCTGTCTACCTAAACCCACCCCTCAGAAGATGTGTGACTACCTACCCCTCCCCTTGGAAGATGTATGTTTTCCTTCCCTCCCTTCAGAATATTTCTGCCTACCTATCCTCTATCACGAAGGATGTCTGTCCACCTACAATTCCTTTCAGAATGTGTCTGTCTACATACCCACCCACACTCGGAAGAAGTTTGTCTACCTGCCCACCCCCTCAGGAAATGTCGGTCTACCAACCCCCTTAGAAGATGTCTGTCTACCTGTACCCCTCTGATGACGACTGTCTACTTAACCGCCCTCTGAAGAAGCCTGTCTACCTAACCCCCTTATTAGATGTCTGTCCTCCTACAACCCTTCACAATATGTCTGCCTACCTACCCCCGTCTTGTGAGATATCTGTCTACATACCCCCCCCCCCACATGATCAGTCTACCTACCCCCCTCCCCCGTCATAAGATGAATGTCTACCTATACTCCTCAGAAGATGTATGCTTATCTACCCCCCCTTCAAATGATTCGATTTTATCCCTCCTGTGGGAGATGTCTGTCTCCCTACCCCTACCTCTGAGGATATCTGTCTACCTACCGCCCCTTTTGGAAGATGTCAAACTTCCACTCCTCTCCGAAGATATCTACTCCAACATCAGAGAATGTCTACACCCCTCTTGGTCTGTCTACCAAAACGCATACTTTGAAAGATGTCTCCCTCCCCTTGAAAGATGTCTGTCTAACAAGGACACCACTCAGAAGATGTCTGTCTACTGAACTCACCCTCAGAATATGTCTCCTCCTTACTTACCCCCCCCCCCCCACCTTGGAATATGTCTGTCTACCTACCCAATTCACCATAAGAAGATGACTGTCTACCTTATTCCCCTCAGAAGGTGTATGTCTACATACCACCCCTCGGAACATGTGTGCCTACCTAAAACCCTCGGAAGAGGTCCATCTTCTCCCATCTTGGAAGATATTTATTTACAGCCCTCTTGGAAGATATCTACCCCTGTCTTGGAGGATGACTACCTCCCTCTCGGAGGATGTCTACCCCTCTCTGAAGATATCTGTCTACATGCCCTCCTCTCGAAAGGTATCTCTCCTCCGTCACATGATGTAAGTCTATCAACCCTCAAATGGAAAATGTCTGTCCTCCTAATCCCCCTCGGAAGATGTCTGTGTACCTACCCACCCATGATGTCTGTCTACCTCCCCCTTAGGTATATGTCCGTATACCTACACCCGTTTGGAAGATGTCTGTATACCAAACACCTATCCGAAGATGACTATCTACCTACCCTGCTTCAGAAGGTGTCAGTCTACCTAACCCCTCCTTGGAAGATGCCTGTCTACAAAACTGCACTGGGAAGATGCCTGCCTACCTAACCCTTTCCACAATTGATGTCTATTTACCAACCCCTCTGCCTCGGAAGATGTCTGCCTTCCTACAAATCTCACAACAGAAGAGGTCTATCTACCTACTTACACCCCTTGGAAGATGTCTCTCTACATAGCCCCAGTCATAAAATATTGTCTACCAACCCATACCTCGGAATATGTCTGTCTATCTACCCCCCAGAAGATGATTGTCTGATTACCCCCTCATCTGAAGATGTCTGTCTACCTAGCCCCCACTTGGAAAATGTATGTCTATGTACACCCCTCGGAAAATGTCTGTCTACCTACGCCCCCTCAGAAGATGTCTGCCTACCTACATGAACTTTTGTATGATGTCTATCTACAATGCCTGCACTTCGAAGATGTTTGGCTACCTACCGCACCCATTGGAATATGTCAGTCTACGTACCCACCACCCATCGGAAGATGTCTGTCCACCTACACATCCCCCTCGGAAGATGTCTGTCTACCTACACCCATCAGAAGATGTTGTCTACTTACCACCATCGGAATATGTCTCTCTACCTATCCCCTCTTGGCAAATGTCATTCTACACCAACCCTCTGAAGAGGTCAGTTTACCTACAACCCCCCAGAAGAAGTCTGTCTACCTACCCCCCCTCTCGAAAAATGTCTATAGTCACCCTACCTCGGACAATGTCTCTCTACCTATGCCCCATCATGGAAGATGTCTGTCTACCCACCCACCCATCAGAAGAAGGCTGTCTACTACCATCCCCTCACAGAAGATGTCTGCCAACCAACCCCCTATTGGAAGATGTCTGTCTACCTACCCCACCCCACCTCTGAAGATGTCTGTCTACCAACCCTCCACTTGGAAGATGTCTGTCCTCCTACAACCCCTCAGAAGATGTCAGTACCTAACCCCCTCTCAGACGTTATCTGCCTAAATACCCCTCCTCAGATGGTTTCTGTCTACCTACACCCACAACCCCTCATAATATGAATGTCTACCTAAACCCCTCAGAATCTGTATATTTACCTACCCAACGTCGAATGATTTGTGTCTATCTTATCCCTATCTCGGAAGATGTCTGTCTCCCTACCCACCCCATCTGAGGGTGTCTGTATACCTACCCCCCTTCTCAAAAGTTGTCTCTCTACATTCACCACACATTTGAAGATGTCTATCTATGTACCTCCTCTCGAAAGATATCTATCTATTGCCACCATGGAAGAAAAGTATCTCTCCCCTCTCGGAAGATGTCAGTCTACCACTCCTCTCAGAAGTTATACACTCCCCATCTGAGAATGTCTACACCCCTCTCGGAGGATGTCTGTCTACCAAACTACATCCTTTAGAAGCTGTTTCCCACCCCTTGGAAGATATCTGTCTTCCAACACCCCCCATCCCCCCCATGGAAGATATCTGTCTACCAAACCCAGCCTCAGAAGATGTCTCCATACCTACCACCACTCAGAAGATGTCTGTCTACCTACCCACCCCCATCAGAAGATGACTGTCGACGTTATCCCCTTCAGAAGATGTCTGTCTACATACCCTCCCTCAGAAGATGTCTGCCTACCTAAGACCAGTGGATGATGGACAACTACCTCCCTCTCAGAGGATGACTACCTCCTCTCTGAAGATATCTGTCTATGTACCCTCCCCTCAAAAGATGTCTCTTCCCCCTCAGATGATGTATGTCTACCAACCCCCACATGGAAAGTGTCTGTCCTTCTAACCCCTTCGGATGATGTCTGTGTACCTACCCACCTGGAAGATGGCTGTCTACCTACCCCCAATCGGGACATGTCTGTCTACCTTCCCCCCTAGGCATATGTCTGTATACCTACAGCCGGCCGTGGTGGTCTCGCGGTTCTAGGCGCACAGTCCGAAACCGTGCGACTGCTATGGTCGCAGGTTCGAATCCTGCCTCGGGCATAGATGTGTGTGATGTCCTTAGTTTAGTTAGGTTTAAGTAGTTCTAAGTTCTAGGGGACTGATGACCACAGCAGTTGAGTCCCATAGTGCTCAGAGCCATTTGAACCATTTTTTTTTTATACCTACGCCCTTTCGGAAAATGTCTGTCTACCTACCCCATCACCTCAGAAGATGTAATTCTACTTACCACATCTCGGAAAGTGTCAGTCTACTTATGCCCCACCCTTAGAAACTGTCTGTCTACCTTGCCCCTTTGGAATATGTCAGTTTACCAACCCCACTCAAAAGATGTCTGCTTACCTACTCTCCCATCCAAAGATGTCTGTCTACCTACCACCTCTCGGAGGATTTGGTCTATCCCCTCTCTGAGATGTCTTCCTACATCCCCTTGGAAGATGCCTATCTAAACCCCTAGGAAGATATCCCTCCCTCTAAAAATGCCTACCTAACCCCTTCCACATCGGAAGATGCCAATCTCGCCCCTTAGGTTGATGCCTACCCACACCCACCTCATAAGATTATCTATCCATTCCCTCCAAAGATGCCAATCTCCCTCCTCGGAAGAGGTCTATCTACACCCCTCAGAAGATGTGTATCTACCACTAATCTTGGAAAATGTCTATCTACCCCCCTTAGAAGCTGTCTCCCTACCCCCCATGGAAGATGTCTACCCCCCTTCTGAAGATGTCTATCTACCCAGCCCAGGCGGAAAATATCTATGTATCCCTCCACTCGGATGGTGACAATCAACCAACAGCTCGGAAGATGTCTATCTACCCCACCCTCAGATGACATCTACACCCTCTGGAAGATATCTATCCCCACCTCAGAAGATGTATATCCCCCAGGAGGATGTATATAACCCACCTCATGAAAGATGCCTGTCTACCAACCCACTCCTCTCGGAATATGTCTGTCTACCTACCCCACCCCTGTAAGATTTCCATCTAGCCCCTCCCCTCAGAGGACGTTTATCCTACACTCAAAAGATGTCTACAGCCTTCCTTCATTTGGAATGTGTCTACTGCCTATTCTGAAGATGTCTGTCTACCTCCAAATTCTAGGAACATGTGTGTATGTCTGTCTTCCTCACAAACTCAGGAAAAGGCTATCTATCCCCCCTATGGAAGAAATCTATCTAACCCTCTCTCGGAAGATGTATACCTACCCTCCTCGCCGAAGATATCTACACCCCATCTTCGAGGAGCTCTATCACCCCTTCACGGAAGATGCCTGTTTATCTACCAGAACCCATCGGAAGATGTAAGTGTACATACCATCACTCCCCACAGAACATGTCTGTCTACTTACCGACCATTCTTGGAAGATGTCTGTCTACCCCCCTCCCCCTTTGAAGATGCCTGACTACTCACCTCCCCCCATGGAAGAATACTATCTCCTCCCCTCCCAGAAGATATCAATCTACCTCTCGAAAATATCTACCTCCCCCCCCCCCCCCGAAAAATGTCAACCCTCTCTCTCGAAGGATATCTGTTTACCTATCCAGCCCGAATCGAAAAATGTCTCCCCCTTGGAAAATGTCTGTCTACCAAGCTCCCTCCTGGAAGACGTCTGTCTAAGAAACAACCACTCAGAAGGTGTCTGTCTATCTACCCCTCCTCAGAATTGTTTGTCTACCATTATCACCACAGAAGATGTCTACTCCCTCCCCCCTTGGAAGATGTCTGTCTACCTACCATCCCCACAGAAGATGTCTGACCACATACCCTGCTTCGGAATATGTCTGTCTACTTACCCCTCGCAGAAGATGTGTGTCTTCCTACCTCCCCACAGAAGATGTAGGTAAACAGATATCTTTCGAGAGGGAGTAGGTAGACAGACATCTTGCAAGGGAGTGATATGTAGACAGAAATTACCAAGGGGTGGGGAAAATTTAGACAGACTTCTTCCAGGGGGGGGGGGGGGGGCGTGGGTATACATACATTTTCTGAGTGTATGTAGGTAGACAATCTTCTGAGGGAGTAGGCAGTAAGGCACCTTCCGAGGGGGGTAGGTAGACAGACATCTCCCATTGGTGGGTTGGTAGACAGCCAACTTCTGAGGGGCATACTTAGACAGACACCTTCTAGAGGGGTAAGTAGACCAACATCTTCCAAGAGGGGGGGGGTAGGTAGACAGACATCCTCAGAGGATAGGGGGGGGGGGGGGGTAGGTAGATAGACATTATCTGTGGAGGTGTGGATAAACAGACATCTTCTGAGTGGTAGGTAGACAGACATTTTCTGAGTTGTGTTATAGGTAGACAGATATCTTCCAAAGGGGGGGTAGGTAGAGAGAGACTTCCTTGGTGGTAGTTTGAGAGACATCTCCTGATGGGGGGTTGGTAAACAGACTTCTTCTGAAGAGGGGTAGGTACACAGACATCTACTGTTGGTGCAGGACAGACAGACACAATTCTTCTGAGGCTGGGGATAATAGAAATCTTCCGAAGGAGGGCACATGGACAGATATTTTCCAAGTTGGGCAGGCTGACAGACATCTTCCGGGGGGTAGAAAGACATAGATATTCCAAGGGTGGTAGGTAGACAGACATCATCTGTGCGGTGGAAGGTTGATAGACATCATCTTAGTTTGGGTATGTAGACAGGCATCTTCCAAGGGGAGGGGGTATATAGGAAGATACCTTCTGAAGGGGATGATAGACATCTTATGGGAGTAGGTAAACAGACATCATTTGTGTGGATTTGATAGACATATATATTGGGAGGGGGTAGTTAGACATCTTCCGAGTGGTGGAAAATAGACAACTTCCAAGGGGGAAGCAGGCATCTTCCTAAGTGAGGGGGCAGGTTGCCTGACATCTTCCATGGGGTAAGTAGCCAATCATCTTCCAAGGATGGGTTGAGTGGACAGATATATTCGATGGGGGGGGTAGATAGAGAGAGACCTTCCTGGGGCGTAGTTTGACAGACTTCTCCTGATGGAGGGTTGGTAAACATACTTCTTCCGAGGGGGCTGGAAATAGACATTTTCCGAGGGGGCGGGACAGATAGACACACATCTACTGAGCTTGATGATGTTAGACATTTTCCGAAGGGGGCATGTTGACAGACATTTTCCGAGTTGGGCAGATAGACATATATTCTTTGAGGGGGTAGACAGACATACATCTTCCAAGGGTGATAGATATACATTTTCTGAGGGGACGGTATGTTGGCCGACATCTTCTGACGAGGGAGTAGATAGACAATTTCTGAGCTGGGGTAGAAAGGCATCTTCCAAGGTGGTTAGATAAGCATCTTTCAAGAGTGGATTGGGTAGATAGACAGACATTTCCCGAAGGGGGGGGAGGGGGGTAGGTAGTGAGACATCTTACATACAGGGGTAGGTAGACTATCATTTTTCTCAGGGTAAGATGGGTACACAGACATTTTGCGGGGGGTAGGTAGACAGACATCTTCAAGGGGGTAGGTAGACAGACAACTGGGGGGGGGGGGGGGGGTAGATAGACAAACATCTTATGGGGGGGGGGGCAGGTAGACAGACATCTTCCATGTGGGGTACGTAGACAGACATATTCTGAGGGGGTGAGACTGGCATATACCGAGGTTCGTTAGTTAGACAGACATCTTCCAGAGGGGTCCTAGGTAGACATACACCTTACGAGGGTAGTGATAGGAAGTCATACATCTTCCAAACCGGTTTTTTCGGTTGTCAAATGACTTCCAAAAGGGGGGTATGTACACAGACATCCTCCAGGGATGGGGGAGGGTTTGACAGAGATCTTCAGAGGTGGGGTAGGCAGTTAAACATCTTTCGAAGTGGGGGTAGGTAGGCAGACACCTTCTAAATGGCGGTACCTAGGTAGATGGGCAGACATCTTCTGAGGGGGGGGGGGGGAGGTAGGTAGACAGGTATCTTCCAAGGGTGTGTACGAAGAAAGTCATCTTCTGATGGCGGGTTTGAAAACACGTTTTCCGGTTGAGGGGATAAGTAAAGAGACATCTGAGGGGGAAGTAGGTAGACAGACATCTTACGAAGGGTGGTGGTGTACGTAGGCTGTCATCTTACGAGGGGGGGTGGTAGATAGACAGATATGTTCCAAGGTACTCTATCAACTGCAAAACACCAAAACCGACCAATAACTGAAATTTCTATTCCTAAAACTAGACTTATAATATGTCTTACTTGCCTATTACATCAACTTAGAAGTTTCTATTTTGTTTCTTGTGGAGTCATCACATACATCAGCAGGCGAGAGAAGTTTTCAGATGATAAATGTAAACCTTTCCGGAAAAAAAGAGATCAATGTGACGAGATGTCATTACGTCATTACGAAAGAAAAAGACGAAATCGTGAGGTTTTCTCAGTTTTTTTACTACATATTATCACTTTTCGCATTTTCTCGTGTAATGTGGGTGCCAGACCTCGGTTCATGCGAAATCATAAGGTCCTCGGTCAAATGCAAGGCACCAAAACCGGCCTACAGTTTAATTTTCGATACCTAAAACTTGAGTAGTAGTACTTCTTACCTACCTATTGCATCGACTTAGAAGCTCATATTTTGTTGGTTGTGGTCCCACCGCATACCTCAGCACATGACGTAAGTATCCAGATGTATATGTAAACATTTCCGTGAGCAAAGCTGCCACTGCGACGATCTGGCATTACGATTAAGCGCGTGAGTGCGTGTGAAATCGCTCTCTAAGTTTTCATACATTTTTAGGTTTCAGATACATATTTTAACGGTTTTTGTGATAATATTTACTATATAAGTTACTTATTAATGGTTTCTTCATTCACCTCCGCCTTTCTTGAGTTGTGACCCGATCTTTGTGAGTGTTTCGTATCGAGCACCTTAACTTTTTACCTGTGTTTACATTCCGCGCTGACCAGGTGCAGCTGTAGCGGCGCATCCAAAGCTAAGTACTAATTACTTGTTTGTGTATAGTGACTTATTTTGGAACTTTAAGAGTCTTCGTCCGGTGTTCTTATTGTCATCTGGTGAAATAATTTCAAACGTAATTTTCGCGAACTGTTTTCAGTTTCGTTACTGTGTCATTAGACGTTTGATTATCTTTCTGTTTTGTTTTTTGTTATATTTGCTGTTGATAAATACTGTTAATAATAGTAGTTACTTGATTTGTAGAGCAAGATTATGATTATTGTAGCCAGTTTCTCATTGTACTAACGGAACTCAAATAAATGCGAAAGGTTTTCTGAGGTTTTTACTACATATTAACACATTTCACATTTCTCCGTGCAACGTGGCGGCCAGACCTCGATTGATGCAAAAGCTTAAGGTCCACGATCATGTCCACGGCACCAAAGCCGGCTAATATGTCAATAATCGATAACCAAAACTTGAATTGTACTGGTTCTTTCTGGCCGATTACATCAAATTAGAAGCTTCATCTGTTTTATACTTTGTTGCTTTTAGTGTCTCCGCATACCGCAGCACACGACATAAGCTTGCAGACGATAAATGTAACAGTTTCAGAGAGAAAAGCGGCGAATGTGACGATCTGGCATTACGTCGATTCAAAAGCAAATGACGAAAACGAAAGGTTTTCTTAGAATTTTACTACATATGAACACCTTTCAGATTCTCTCGTGTAATGTGGCTGTCAGACCTCGTTCGATGCCAAATCTTAAGGGCCTCGGTCATATCCAACGCACCAAAGCCAGCTAATAAATCAATAATTGATAGCTAAAACTTGATTTGTACTGCTTCTTACTGTCCGATTACATCAACTTAGAAGCTTCTTCTGTGTTTTAATATGGTGTTTTTAGTGTATCCGCATTACCGAAGCACACGACATAGCTTTGCAGACGATAAATGTATCCGTTGCAGGGAGAAAAGCGGCCATTGTGACGATCTGGCATTAGGTCGATTCGATAGAAAATGACGAAAACGAGCGGATTTCTCAGGTTTTTACTACATATGAACAGTTTTCACATTCTACTGTGCAACGTGGCTGACAGACTTCGTTCGATGCCAAATCTTAAAGGCCTCGGTCGTATCCAACGCACCAAAGCCAGCTAATAAATCAATCATTGATAGCTAAAACATGATTTGTACTGCTTCTTACTGGCCGATTACATCAACTTAGAGGCTTCTTCTGTGTTTTAATATTGTGCTTTTAGTGTATCCGCATTGCCGCAGCACACGACATAGCTTTGCAGACGATAAATGTATCCGTTGCAGGGAGAAAAGCTGCCATTGTGACGATCTGGCACTAAGTCGATTCGGTAGCAAATGACAAAAACGGGCGGATTTCTTACGATTTTACTACATATGAACACTTTTCACACTCACGTGCAACGTGGGTGCTAGATCTCCCTAAATGCAAAATCGTAGGGTCTTAGCTCATGTCCAAGACACCAAAGCTGGCTTGAAACTCGATAATCGATAACTAAAACTTGAATTATACTGCTTCTTACTGGCTATTACATCAACTTAGAAGCTTCTTTTGTGTTCTACTATGGTGCTTTCAGTGTCAACGGATACCGCAGCACGCAACATAGCTTTGCAGACGATAAGTGTAACCGTTTCATACAGAAGAGCGGCCAAAGTGTCGATCTGGCATTAAGTCGATTTGATGGCAAATGAGCTAAACGGGCAGATTTCTCAGGTTTTTACTGCATTGTAACACTTTTCACATTCTCCCATGCAACGTGGCTGGTAGTCTTCCCTTCATGCAAAATAGTAACGTCTTAGCTCATGTCCAAGGCACCAAAGCCGCCTAAAAAGTCAATAAACGATAACTAAAACTTGAATTCTACTGCTTCTTACTGGTTATTACATCAACTTAGAAGCTTCTTCTGTGTTCTACTATGGTGCTTTCAGTGTCTCCGGATACCGCAGCACGCAACATAGCTTTGCCGACGATAAGTGTAACCGTTTCATAGAGAAGAGCAGCCAATGTGACGATCTGGCATTAAGTCGATTCGATAGCAAATGACAAAAACGGGCGGATATCTGAGGTTTTTAATACATATGAACACTTTTCACATACTCCCGTGCAACGTGGGTGGTGGACCTCAATTCATCCAAATCATTAGGTCTTAGATCATTTCCAAGGCATCAAACCCTGCTTAATAGTCAAGAATCTATAGCTAAAACTTGAATTGTACTGCTTCTTACTGGCTATTACATCAACTTAGAAGATTCTTCTGTGTTCTACTATTGTGATTTTTGTGGTTCCGCATACTGCAGCACGCAACATAGCTTTCCAGTCGATAAGTGTAACCATTTCATAGAGAAGAGAGGCCAAAGTGACGATCTGACATTCAGTCGATTCCTTTGCAAATGACAAAAACGGGCGGTTTTCTCAGGTTTTAACCACATATGAACACATTTCACACTCTCCCGTGCAACGTGGCTGTTTGACCTACCTTAATGCAAAATCGTTAGGTCTTGGTTCATGTACAAAGATGCAAAGCCGTCTTAGAAGTCAATAATCGAGAAATAAAACTTGAATTGTACTGCTTCATACGATCTATTACATCAACTTAGAAGCTTCTTGTGTGTTCTACTATGGTGCTTTCAGTGTCTCCGGATACCGCAGCACGCAAAATAGCTTTCCAGACGATAAGTGTAAATGTTTCATAGAGAAGAGCGTCCAAAGTGACGATCTGGCATTAAGTCGATTCCATAGCAAATGACAAAAACGGGTGGTTCTCTCAGGTTTTTACTACGTATGAACACTTTACACACTCTCCCGTGCAACGTGGCTGGTAGACCTCCCTTCATGCAAAATCGTAAGGTCTTAGCTCATAACCAAGGCACCAAAGCCGGCTAAAAAGTCAATAATCGAAAACTAAAACTGGAATTGTGCTGCTTCTTACTGGCTATTACATCAACTTAGAAGCTTCTTTTATGTTCTACTATAGTGTTGTCAGTGTCTCCTTATATCGCAGCACGCAACATAGCTTTGCAGACGATAAGTGTAACCGTTTCATAGAGAAGAGCGGCCAAAGTGACGATCTGGCATTAGCAAATGACAAAAACGGGCGGATTTCTCAGATTGTTACTACATATCAACACTTCTCACAGTCTGCCGTGCAACGTGGCTGCTGGACCTCCCTTCATGCAAAATCGTAAGGTCTTAGCTCATGTCCAAGGCACGAAAGCCGGCTAAAAAGTCAATAATTGATAGCTAAAACTTGAATTGTACTGCTTCTTACTATCTATTACATCAACTTAGAAGCTTCCTCTGTAATCTACTATGGTGCTTTCAGTGTCTCGGGATACCGCAGCACGCAATATAGCATTGCACACGATACGTGTAACCGTTTCATACATAAGAGCGGCAAAAGTGACGATCTGGCATTAAGTCGATTCGATAGCAAATGACAAAAACGGGCGGATTTCTCAGGTTTTTACTACATATGAGCACTTTTCACACTCTCTCGTGCAATGTGGCTGGTAGACCTCCCTTCATGCAAAATCGTAAGGTCTTATCTCATGTCCAACGCTTAAAGGCCGGCTTAGTAGTCAATAACCGATAACTAAAAGTTGAAGTGTACTGCTTCTTACTGGATATTACATCAACTTGGAAACTTCGTCTGTGTTCTACTATGGTGCTTGCAGCGTCACTCGATAACGCAGCACGCAACATAGCTTTGCAGACGAAAAGTGTAACCGTTTCATAGAGAAGATCGGCCAAAGTGACGTTCTGGCATTAAGTCGATTCGATAGCAAATGTGGAAAACGGTCGGATTTCTCAGGTTTTTACTAAATATGAACACTTTTCACATTCTCCCGTGCAACGTGGCTGCTAGACCTCCCTTCATGCAAAATCGTAAGTTCTTAGCTCATGTCCAAAGTTCCAAAGTCGGCTTAAAAGTCAATAATCGTTAACTAAAACTTGAATTGTACTGCTTCTTACTGGCTATTTCATCAGCTTAGAAGCTTCGTCTGTATTGTACTATGGTGCTTTCAGTGTCTCCGGATACCGCAGCGCGCAACATAGCTTTGCAGACGATAAGTGTAACCGTTTCATAGAGAAGAGCAGCCAATGTGACGATCTGGCATTAAGTCGATTCGATAGCAAATGACAAAAACGGGCGGATATCTGAGGTTTTTAATACATATGAACACTTTTCACATACTCCCGTGCAACGTGGGTGGTGGACCTCAATTCATCCAAATCATTAGGTCTTAGATCATTTCCAAGGCATCAAACCCTGCTTAATAGTCAAGAATCTATAGCTAAAACTTGAATTGTACTGCTTCTTACTGGCTATTACATCAACTTAGAAGATTCTTCTGTGTTCTACTATTGTGATTTTTGTGGTTCCGCATACTGCAGCACGCAACATAGCTTTCCAGTCGATAAGTGTAACCATTTCATAGAGAAGAGAGGCCAAAGTGACGATCTGACATTCAGTCGATTCCTTTGCAAATGACAAAAACGGGCGGTTTTCTCAGGTTTTAACCACATATGAACACATTTCACACTCTCCCGTGCAACGTGGCTGTTTGACCTACCTTAATGCAAAATCGTTAGGTCTTGGTTCATGTCCAAAGATGCAAAGCCGTCTTAGAAGTCAATAATCGAGAAATAAAACTTGAATTGTACTGCTTCATACGATCTATTACATCAACTTAGAAGCTTCTTGTGTGTTCTACTATGGTGCTTTCAGTGTCTCCGGATACCGCAGCACGCAAAATAGCTTTCCAGACGATAAGTGTAAATGTTTCATAGAGAAGAGCGTCCAAAGTGACGATCTGGCATTAAGTCGATTCCATAGCAAATGACAAAAACGGGTGGTTCTCTCAGGTTTTTACTACGTATGAACACTTTACACACTCTCCCGTGCAACGTGGCTGGTAGACCTCCCTTCATGCAAAATCGTAAGGTCTTAGCTCATAACCAAGGCACCAAAGCCGGCTAAAAAGTCAATAATCGAAAACTAAAACTGGAATTGTGCTGCTTCTTACTGGCTATTACATCAACTTAGAAGCTTCTTTTATGTTCTACTATAGTGTTGTCAGTGTCTCCTTATATCGCAGCACGCAACATAGCTTTGCAGACGATAAGTGTAACCGTTTCATAGAGAAGAGCGGCCAAAGTGACGATCTGGCATTAGCAAATGACAAAAACGGGCGGATTTCTCAGATTGTTACTACATATCAACACTTCTCACAGTCTGCCGTGCAACGTGGCTGCTGGACCTCCCTTCATGCAAAATCGTAAGGTCTTAGCTCATGTCCAAGGCACGAAAGCCGGCTAAAAAGTCAATAATTGATAGCTAAAACTTGAATTGTACTGCTTCTTACTATCTATTACATCAACTTAGAAGCTTCCTCTGTAATCTACTATGGTGCTTTCAGTGTCTCGGGATACCGCAGCACGCAATATAGCATTGCACACGATACGTGTAACCGTTTCATACATAAGAGCGGCAAAAGTGACGATCTGGCATTAAGTCGATTCGATAGCAAATGACAAAAACGGGCGGATTTCTCAGGTTTTTACTACATATGAGCACTTTTCACACTCTCTCGTGCAATGTGGCTGGTAGACCTCCCTTCATGCAAAATCGTAAGGTCTTATCTCATGTCCAACGCTTAAAGGCCGGCTTAGTAGTCAATAACCGATAACTAAAAGTTGAAGTGTACTGCTTCTTACTGGATATTACATCAACTTGGAAACTTCGTCTGTGTTCTACTATGGTGCTTGCAGCGTCACTCGATAACGCAGCACGCAACATAGCTTTGCAGACGAAAAGTGTAACCGTTTCATAGAGAAGATCGGCCAAAGTGACGTTCTGGCATTAAGTCGATTCGATAGCAAATGTGGAAAACGGTCGGATTTCTCAGGTTTTTACTAAATATGAACACTTTTCACATTCTCCCGTGCAACGTGGCTGCTAGACCTCCCTTCATGCAAAATCGTAAGTTCTTAGCTCATGTCCAAAGTTCCAAAGTCGGCTTAAAAGTCAATAATCGTTAACTAAAACTTGAATTGTACTGCTTCTTACTGGCTATTTCATCAGCTTAGAAGCTTCGTCTGTATTGTACTATGGTGCTTTCAGTGTCTCCGGATACCGCAGCGCGCAACATAGCTTTGCAGACGATAAGTGTAACCGTTTCATAGAGAAGAGCAGCCAATGTGACGATCTGGCATTAAGTCGATTCGATAGCAAATGACAAAAACGGGCGGATATCTGAGGTTTTTAATACATATGAACACTTTTCACATACTCCCGTGCAACGTGGGTGGTGGACCTCAATTCATCCAAATCATTAGGTCTTAGATCATTTCCAAGGCATCAAACCCTGCTTAATAGTCAAGAATCTATAGCTAAAACTTGAATTGTACTGCTTCTTACTGGCTATTACATCAACTTAGAAGATTCTTCTGTGTTCTACTATTGTGATTTTTGTGGTTCCGCATACTGCAGCACGCAACATAGCTTTCCAGTCGATAAGTGTAACCATTTCATAGAGAAGAGAGGCCAAAGTGACGATCTGACATTCAGTCGATTCCTTTGCAAATGACAAAAACGGGCGGTTTTCTCAGGTTTTAACCACATATGAACACATTTCACACTCTCCCGTGCAACGTGGCTGTTTGACCTACCTTAATGCAAAATCGTTAGGTCTTGGTTCATGTCCAAAGATGCAAAGCCGTCTTAGAAGTCAATAATCGAGAAATAAAACTTGAATTGTACTGCTTCATACGATCTATTACATCAACTTAGAAGCTTCTTGTGTGTTCTACTATGGTGCTTTTAGAGTCTCCGCATACCACAGCACGCGACATAGCTTTGCATAGAGAAGAGCGGCCAATGTGTCGATCTGGCATTAAGTCGATTCAATAGCAAATGACGAAAACCGGCAGATTTTTCTGGTGTTTACCACATATGAACAGTTTTCACATTCTCCCGTGCAACGTGGTTGCTAGGCCTCCCCTCAGGCAAAATCTCAAGGTCCAAGCTCATGTCCTAGGCACCAAAGAAGGCTAAAAAGTCAATAATCAATAACTAAAACATGAATTGTACTACTTCATACTGTCTGTTTCATGAACTTAGAAGCTTCTTCTGTGTTCTACTATGGTGCTATAAGTGTCTCCGCATACCGCAGCACGCGACATAGCTTTGCAGACGACATATGTAACCGTTTCATAGAGAAGAGCGGCCGATGTGACGATCTGGCATTAAGTGGATTCGATAGCAAATTAAGAAAACGTGCGGATGTTACAGGTTTTTACTACATATGGACATTTTACTCATTCTACCGTGCAACGTGGCTGCTAGACCTCCCTTCGTGCAAAATCTTAAGGTCCTAGCTCAAGTCCAAGGCACCAAAGCCGGCTAAAAAGTCAATAATCGATAACTATAACTTGAATTGTACTTCTTCTTACTGGCTATTACATCAACTTAAAACCTTCTTCTGTGTTTTATTATGTTGCTTTACGTATCTCCGCATTCCGCAGCACCCGACATAGCTTTGCAGACGAAAAATGTAACCGTTTCATAGATGATAGCGGCCAATGTGACGATCTGGCATTAAGTCGATTCCATAGCAAATGAAGAAAACGGGCGGATTTTTCTGGTTTCTAATACATATGAACACTTTGCACATTCTCCCTTGCAACGCGGCTGCTAGACCTCCCTTCATGCAAAATCGTAACGTCTTAGCTCATGTCCTAGGCACCAAAGCCGGCTAAAAAGACAATAATCAATAAATAAAACTTGATTTGTACTGCTTCTTACTTGCTATTACATAAACTTAAAAGCTTCTTCAGTGTTTTACTATGGTGCTTTTAGTGTCTCCTCATACCGGAGCACACGACATAGGTTTGCAGACGAAAAGTGTAACCGTCTCATAGAGAAGAGCAGCCGATGTGACGATCTGGCGTTAAGTTGATTCGATAGCAAATTTCGAAAAAGTGCGGATTTTACAGGTTTTTAATACATATGAACATTTTTCACATTCTACCATTCAACGTGTTTGCTAACCAACCTTCGCGTAAAATCTTAATGTCCTAGTTCATGTCCAAGGCAAAAAGCCGGATTAAAAGTCAATAATCGATAACTAAAACTTGATTTGTACTGCTTATTACTGGCTATTACATAAAGTTACAAGCTTTTTCTATGTTCTACTATGGTGCTTTTAGTGTCTCCACATACCGCAGCAAGTGAAATAGCTTTGCAGACGAAAAGTGCAACCTATTCATCGAGAAGAGCGGCCAATGTGACGATCTGGCATGGAGTCGATTCGATAGCAAATGACGAAAACAGGCGGATTTTGCAGGTTTTTACTACATATGTACACTTTTCACATTCTCCCGTGCAACGTGGCTGCTAGACCTCCCTTCAGGCAAAATCTCAAGGAACTAGCTCATGCCCACGTCACCAAAGCCGACTAAAAAATCAATAATCGATAACTAAAATTTTAATTGTACTGCTTCTTACTGGCAGTTACACCAACTTAGAAGCTTCTTTTGTGTTCTACTATGTTGCTTTTACAGTCTCCGCATACCGCAGCAGCAGACATAGCTTTGCAGACGGAAAGTGTAACCGTTTCTTAGAGAGGAGCGGCCAATGTGACGATCTGGCATTGAGTCGATTCGATAGCAAATGACGAAAACGGGCGGATTTTACAGGTTTTTACTAAGTATGTACACTTTTCACATTCTCCCTCGCAACGTGGTAATAGACCTCTCTTCAGGCAAAATCTTAAGGTACTAGCTCTAGTCCAAGGCACCAAAGCCGGCTGAAAAGTCAATAATCGACAACTAAAACTTGATTTGTATAGCTTCTTACTGGCTATCACATCAACTTAGAAGCTTCTTCTGCGTTCTACTATGGTCCTTTTAGTGTCTTCGCATACCACAGCACGCGACACAGCTTTGCAGACGATAAATGTAACCGTTTCTTAGAGAAGAGCGGCCAATGTGACGATCTGGCATTAAGTCGATTCGATAGCAAATGAAGAAAACTGGCCGATTTTACAGGTTTCTGCTACATATGAACACTTTTCACATTCTCCCGTGCAATGTGGCTACTAGACCTCTCTTCATGCAAAATCGTAAGTTCCTAGCTCATGTCCAAGATACCAAATCCGGCTACAAAGTCAATAATCGATAACTGAAACTTGATTTGTAGTGCTTCTTTCTGACTATCACATCAACTTAGAAGCTTCTTCTGCGTTCTACTATGTTGCTTTCATTGTCTCCGCATACCGCAGCACGTGACATAGCTTTGCAGACGGAAAGAGTAACCGTTTCATAGAGAAGATCGGCCAATGTGACATTCTGGCATTAATTCGATTCGATAGCAAATGACGAAAAGGAGCAGTTTTTAAGGTTTTTACTACATATGAACACATTTCACTTCCCGCGTACAACATGGCTGCTAGACCTCCCTTAAGGCAAAATCATAAGGTACTAGCTCATGTCCAAGGCAACAAAGCCGGCTAAAAAGTCGATAATCGATAACTAAAACTTGAATTGTACTGCTTCTTTCTGCCTATTACATCAACTTAGAAACTTCTTCTGTGTTCTACTATGGTGCTTTTAGTGTCTCCGCATACCGCAGCACGCGACATAGCTTTACAGACGAAACGTGTAACCGTTTCATAGAGAAGAGCGGCCAATGTGACGATCTGGTATTAAGTGTGAGATGATCCACATGAGTTCCAAAAGAAATCCGCTGAAATTCCATTACTCGATAAATAGTACAATTCTCAAGGCTGTCAATTCAACTAAGTACCTGGGTGTTAAAATTACGAACAACTTCAGTTGGAAGGACCACATAGATAATAATGTCGTGAAGGCGAGCCAAATGTTGCGGTTCATTGGCAGGACACTTAGAAGATGCAACAACTCCACTAAAGAGACAGCTTACACTACACTCGTTCGTCCTCTGTTAGAATATTCATGCGCAGTGTGGGATCCTTACCAGGTGTCTCCACATACCGCAGCACTCGATATAGCTTTGCACACGATAAATTTAACCGTTTCAGAGAGAAAAGCGGCCAATGTGACGATCTGGCTTTAAGTCCATTCGATAGCAAATGACAAAAACGGACGGATTTCTCAGGTTTTTACTACATATGAACACTTCTGACATTCTCCCGTGCAACGTGGCTGCTAGACCTCCCTTCTTGCAAAATCGTAAGGTCCTAGCTTACGTCCAAAGCACCAAAGCCGTCTAAAAAGCCAATAATCGATAACTAAAACTTAAATTGTACTGCTTCGTACTGGCTATAACATCAACATAGAAGCTTCTTCTGTGTTCTGTTGTGGTGCTTTTAGTGTCTCCGCATACCGTAGCACGCGAAATAGCTATCCACACCATAAATGTAACCGTTTCAGAGAGAAGAGTGGCAAATATGACGATCTGGCATTAAGTCGACTCGATAGCAAATGACGAAATCGGACGGATTTCTGTGGTTTTTACTACATTTTAACAACTTTCACACTCTCCCGTGCAACGTGGCTCTTAGACCTCGTTTCATGCAAAATCGTAAGGTACTAGCTCATGTCCAAGGAAACAAAGCCGGCTAAAAAATCAGTAATCGTTAACTAAAACTTGAATTGTACTCCTTCTTAATGGCTATTACATTAACTCAGAAGCTTCTTCTGTGTTCTACTGTGGTACTTTTAGTGTCTCCGCATATCTCAGCACGCGGCATAGCTTTGCACACGATAAATGTAACCGTTTAAGAGAGAAGAGCGGCCAATGTGGCGATCTGGCATTAAGTCGATTCGATAGCAAATGACGAAAACGGACGGATTTCTCAGGTTTTTACTACATATGAACACTTTTCACATTCTCCCGTACAATGCGGCTGCTAGACTTCCCTTCATGCAAAATCTTAAGGTTCTAGCACATGTCCAAGGCAGCAAAGCCGGCTAAAAAGTCAATAATCTATATCTAAAACTTGAATTGTACTACTTCTTACTGGCTACTACATCAATTTTGAAGGTTCTTCTGTGTTCTACTATGGTACTTTCAGTGTCTCCGCATACCGCAGCAGGCGACATAGCTTTGCAGACGATAAATGTAACCGTTTTAGTGAGAATAGCGGCCAATGTGACGAATTGTCTTTAAGTCTATTCGTTAAGAAATGAGAAAACGGATGGATTTCTCAGGTTTTTACTACATATGAACACCTTTCACATTCTCCCGTGCAACGCGGCTGGTAGTCCTCCTTTCATGTAAAATCTGAAGGTCCTAACTCATGTCCAAGGAACCAAGGTTGGCAAAAAAGTCAATAATCGATAACTAAAACTTGAATTGTACTGCTTCTTACTGGCGTTTACACCAACTTAGAAGTTTCTTCTGTGTTATACTATGGTGCTTTTAGTGTCTCCGCATGCCGCAGCACGCGACATAGCTTTGCATACGATAAATATAACTGTTTCAGAGAGAATAGCGGCCAATGTGACGATATGGCTTTAAGTCGATTCGATAACAAATGCCGAAAACGGACGGATTTCTCAGGTTTTTCCTACATATGAACACTTTTCACATTCTCCCGTACAATGCGGCTGCTAGACCTCCCTTCATGCAAAATCTTAAAGTTCTAGCACATGTCCAAGGCAGCAAAGCCGGCTAAAAAGTCAATAATCTATATCTAAAACTGGAATTGTACTACTTCTTACTGGCTACTACATCAACTTTGAAGGTTCTTCTGTGTTCTACTATGGTACTTTCAGTGTCTCCGCATACCGCAGCACGCGACATAGCTTTGCAGACGATAAAAGTAACCGTTTTAGTGAGAATAGCGGCCAATGTGACGAATTGGCTTTAAGTCGATTCGTTAAGAAATGAGAAAACGGTTGGATTTCTCAGGTTTTTACTACATATGAACACTTTTCACTTTCTCCCGTGCAACTCGGCTGCTAGTCCTCCTTTCATGCACAATCTTTAAGTCCTAGCCCATGTCCAAGGCACCAAAGCCGTCTAAAAAGTCAATAATAGATAACTAAAACTAAAATTGTACTGCTTCGTACTGGCTATCACATCAACATAGAAGCTTCTTCTGTGTTCTGTTGTGGTGCTTTTAGTGTCTCCTCATACCGCAGCAATCGATATAGCTTTGCACACGGTAAATGTAACCGTTTCAGAGAGAAAAGCGGCCAATGTGACGATCTGGCTTTAAGTCCATTCGATAACAAATGACGAACAAGGACAGATTTCTCAGGTTTTTACTACATATGAACACTTTTCACATTCTCCCGTGCAACGCGGCTGCTAGTCCTCCTTTCATGCAAAATCTTTAGGTCCTAGCTCATGTCCAAGGAAACAAAGCCGGCTAAAAATCAATAATCGATAGCTAAAACTTGAATTGTACTGGCATTACTGGCTATTACATCAACCTACAAGCTTCTTCAGTGTTCAACTATGGTGCCTTTAGTGTCTCCGCATACCGCAGCACGCTAGACAGCTTTACACAAGATAAATGTAACCGTTTCAGAGAGACGAGCGGCCAATATGGCGATCTGGCATTAAGTCGATTTGATAGCAAATGACGAAAACGGGCGAATTTCTCAGGTTTTTACTACATACAAACACTTCCCACATTCTCCCGTGCAAGTCGGAGGCTACATCTCCCATCATTCGAAATCGTAATGTCGTAGCTCATGTACAAGGCGCCAGAGCCAGCTAAAAAGTCAATAATCGGTAACCAAAACTTGAATTGTACTGCTTCTTACTGGCTATCACATCAACTTAGAAGCTTCTTCTGTGTTCTACTATGGTGCTTTTAGTGTCCAGGCATACCGCAGCAAGCGACATAGCTTTGCACAAGATAAATGTAATCGTTTCAGAGAAAAGAGCGGCCAGTATGACTATCTGGTTATAAGTCGATTCGATAGCAAATGACGAAAACGGTCGTATTTCTCAGTTTTTTACTACATATGAAACTTTTCACATTCTCCCGTGCAACTCGGCTGCTAGTCCTCCTTTCATGCATAATCTTTATGTCTTAACTCATGTCCAAGGAAAACAAAGCAGATTAAAAGTCAATAATCGATAGCTAAAAATTGAATTGTAGTGTTCTTACTGGCTATTATATCAACTTCGAAGCTTCTTCTGTGTTCTACTGTGGTGCTTTTAGTGTCTCCACATACCGCAGCACTCGATATGGCTTTGCACACGATAAATGTAACCGTTTCAGAGAGAAAAGCGGCCAATGTGACGATCTGGCTTTAAGTCCATTCGATAACAAATGTCGAAAACGGACGGATTTCTCAGGTTTTTACTACATATGAACACTTTTCACATTCTCCCGTGCAACGCGGCTGATACTCCTCATTTCTTGCAAAATCTTTAGGTCCTAGCTCATGTCCAAGGAAACAAAGCCGCTAAAAATCAATAATCGATAGATAAAACTTGAATTGTACTGTCCGTACTGGCTATTACATCAACCTAGAAGCTTCTTCTGTGTTCAACTATGGTGCCTTTAGTGTCTCCGCATACCGCAGTACGCGACATAACTTTGCAGACGATAACTGTGACCGTTTCAGAGAGAAGAGCGGCCAATATGGCATTACGGAATGAAGTCGATTCGATAGCAAATGACGATGACGGTCGTATTTCTCAGGTTTTTACTACATATGAACACTTTTCACATTCTTCCGTGCAACGCGGCTGCTAGTCCTCCTTTCATGCAAAAATCTTATGGTCCTAGCTCATGTCCAAGGCATAAAAACCGACTAAAAAGTCAATAATCGATAACTAAAACTTGAATTTTACTGTTCTTACTGGCTATTACGTCAACTTAGAAGCTCCTTCTGTGTTCAGCTATGGTGCTTTCAGTGTCTCCGCTTACCGCAGCACGCGACATAGCATTACACATGATAAATATAACCGTTTCAGAGAGAATAGCGGCCAATGTGCCGATCTGGCATTAAGTCGATTCGATAACAAATGACGAAAACGGGCGGTTTTCTCAGGTTGTTACTACATATGAACACCTTTCACATTCTCCCGTGCAACGCGACTGCTAGTCCTCCTTTTCATGCAAAATCTTAAGGTCCTACCTCATGTCCAAGGCACCAAAGAAGGGTAAAAAATCAGTAATCGTTAACTAAAACTTGAATTGTACTCCTTCTTACTGCCTTTCACAACAACTCAGAAGCTTCTTCTGTGTTCTACTATGGTGCTTTTAGTGTCTCCGCATACCGCACCACGCGACATAGCTTTTCAGACGATAAATGTAACCGTTTCAGAGAGAATAGCGGCCAATGTGACGATCTGGCTTTAAGTCGATTCGATAACAAATGACGAAAACGGGCGGTTTTCTCAGGTTTTTACTACATATGAACACTTTTCACATTCTCCCGTGCGACGCGGCTGCTAGTCCTCCTTTCATGCAATTTCTTAAGGTCCTAGCTTGAAACGTCACCTTTGAAAAATTTATACACGACTGTGCTTAAACTGACACACAATATTTTTAGCGCAACGCAATCTGACTTCCAAAAATCCCTACGAAAGAATGGCCCTGATTAACATTAACCTATACGTTTCACAAATCACTTACCTCAGAAAAATCTTCGTTACTTGAACTACTGCAATACAGCGAGCGCCACTACTGCCAGCTAACTAAAAGAATCAAACTACGGAAGGCACTAACTACTGATAGGTACAGTTAGCAAATGAAAGATTTTAATAGAGAACAAACAATGTATTTACCTTAATAGTCATAATATATATATCAGTTCATGACACCAATTCTTACAAATTTCAAAACTCCGCCATCTCTCTCCCCACGTCCACCATTGCTGGCGGCTCACCTCCAACTGCGCAACGCTACGCGCTGTTAGCATCCAGCTGCCGCTGCCCAACACTACAATGGCAGACAACAATGCAAACTAAACACAGAGTGCACAAGGCACAGCCAGTGATTTTTTCATACCGAGCGCTATGTGGCGTTACCAATAAGAAGACCTAAACAGCCTACTTACATAGCCCCCATGCTCCCCACAAAAAATTTTTACAAATTGTTTTGGGCAGTGGCCAATAATGATTTGATAAAATTTTTCATAATTACTATAACAAAGATATCAAATACACACAGTTATTGATACAATGTTGGTCAGAAGCTAAAACTTTCTCCCAGTCCATCAAGACAGTCCTGATCGTTCATCATAGTAAAATAGCAGTGTTTTTGATCAATGTCTATGCAGTAAAAGAAAATGCACACTGAAGTAGTGGATTTCCATGCAGTCTTGAAGAAGTAGTGTTTTCCTTCCAACAGAAAGACAGTGCTGGCTCTTCAGATGCTGACAGGTAATGGGCCACCACAGAGCAAACCCACAGCAGAGTCAGCCCAAGTTTTGAAGAATATTGGTAGGTAGGTCGTCACAGAATAGGCCCATTGTAGTCCTGGTAGAGATTACGGTATTGGTAGGCCACCAGAGGTGCAGACCCATTGCAGTCCTTGTAGAAATAATGGTATTGGTGAGTCATAAAAGGTGTAGACCCACTGTAGTCCTTGTAGAGATGGCCAGCAGCTATCTGTTTGACTGTGCAGGCGCACAATCACCATTGAAGAGTCTTGCAGATAATATAACAAGTCCATAACCACCACTTGTGCACTCAGAAAAATTGTTTTTGAATTGTCCTTAGAACCAGCAATGCTGTTATCCATTCCCTTACTGAGTTATTAACACACGTGCAAACACTATCAGTCCCTACTTCTCACATATTGTCAATATACTATGACCAACAGAAATGTGTGACGTGAAATGTAATTTACAAGTTACTTAATTTGATGAACTGGTGTCAATTACAATTTTATAACATAAGAATGCAATAACAAAGGTACAAAATACATCTTTAAAGAACATAACAATACAGATAACATTTGCAGTAGTACAGGCTTTACAAAAGAATCGAAATAGCAAATACATCAGTGTTACAAAAATTACAACATAAGTACATACATAAGGTTCAGAATAACTTTTGAAACATCAACTTCACACATGAGCATTAAAACAAAACACTATAAATAATGTCTGAACATATTTACAAAGAAAATGACATAGTATTTGAAAAATTCTACAACATAAATCTTATTAGCTAAACACATAAAGACAGGAAAAAGACAAATACACAAGGGTACATAAGCACATAGAGGGATAATACGAAAGGAAAGGACAGGGTTTGTTTTACTGCAGTATTTTGCATAGAGATCTCCCTTAGTTCATCATTTTTCCCAAAAGTCCTATCTAAACCTGCTTTCTGTATTCGGTTCACATCCTCTTTCAAAAATAGTTTTTCTCCACTGTACACTACTTTTTTGGCCAAACCAGTTTCTTAAAGCTTCTCAGTGCTTTTCTTCCAATTCATCATAGTTAGTTTCTTATATAGTCTACCCCCTCTTAAGCTAACTTAAATCTACTGAGCTCAGATACGAAACTAAGGGACGAGGCAATGCAGCAGCACAAAACAATTAACACAAACAGCAATGATAAAAAAAATGGAAATTGGCAAAAAAAGGCAGCAATATTACAACTAATATAAGGCAAACAAGAAAAATAAATCAGTAATAAAATTAGCTTAACCTAGTAATACAAAGTGACATTCAGTAGCACTATGAATGGCAAGCAGCCGCAGCAAATGCTATAACTTATACCTAAACATGACAAAGCTGAAGCAGAAGAAATATTACAGCATAAATGTTTAATACCTATGTCACATCTTAACACTAGAGTGATGCATCACGAAAACATACGCTAGCAGATAAGTTACCAAATCGTAAAAAGATTATTTTTGCAATTCCTGTGAAGGGAAATGTCTATTTGTGTTCTCTTTTCTAAGAAAGTATCATAAAATGATTCTTTACTGGGTCTGTAGACAGAAAATAGTGATATTAGTACATCTATTAAATTTTGTTTTAGCCAATGCTGCAGTGCAGATAGAAACTGGACATTAAAGAAAATGAGCAATCTCTCAGCTAGAAAGACAATAGATATAAAATATTTCTCATCATTTCATTTCAGTAAATATCATAAATTAAGAGCTTCACAGTGTAACCATGTTTTCAGGTTTGGGCGTGGCGTATTTGCGATGCTTTCTACAAAGGAATGAATGTCAATAGCGAGGATAATGGCCTCTTTTTTTTACCTGTGTCTCTGAAAGGCACACACTAATGGCTTTCTTTTTGTCAGGTGGTTGTCGCGCAGCTGGGTGCCCACGACGCATTACATGCAGGTGGTCACTTAACTGTCTTATCGAAATATTTACGACACCAGTTTCCGCTACAGTGGCAGGCTCATATAAAAAAATTCACAGGTCAATAATTTGCGTTACACATCTGTAGAAACAAAATACTATTGATATAACAGTGTCCAAAAAATTTTCGTCGGCATTGTAATACGTTCACGCATTTACATACATTTCATAACTCTTAAAGTACGATTCTTGGTTTCCAACAACTTTTTTCACAAACCAGAGTCCCTAACCTCTTCTCATTATTTCTTACCTTATTCGTCGACACTTCTTCAATATTTCATCATAACAGATACTTAGCATAATCAAATGACTCATATAGCATCGGCTTATTGATCATAAACATACCGCAAGAGCATAATACACATAGTAATCGTAATAATAACATCATAACACCTCAGTCAACTCTCAAAATCTCCGTAACTTCCTCCAATAATTTCAAAACCTAAAAAAAAAAAATTCTCTGCTCATGTCAAAAGTGTCATCTGCCTCAAACGTACTTTAAAAATCGTGATCCCATACCAAATATGTCATTCAAAGCTCTCATAGTATCACAATGGTTCCGAAAAAATATGAACAGTTCACAAAGTACAGACAAAATACAACTTCGTAAGTGTGAAGTTATCCAATGGTGTAATTACGTAAACATCTGTCGCTGATGTAGTAAAGTAAATGTTTGTCTCTCTCAGTTAAATGATCAGATAGCTGTGTAATTTATGTGTTAGAGAAATATGGTACCGATGTGTAAAGTTGTATAAGCAAATACCATATTAGCTAGGGCTCCTTGTGCTTGCCAAACACATGGTACACAAAGCATGCGTGTACCCCCCCTGAGGATAATGTAATTATATCCTCAAGTGTTACAGATTACAGCAATGGAATGAAATGTATCACGGAAAACTTTCTTTGTAATTAAAATATGTTGAAAAATAAATAGTTTAATGCGTGTCCTGTAGCGCTAAATGTGCGTCTTGCTGTAAGACAATCTCTGTGGAAGTGTCGTAGTTGTTGTCCTCCGAAGGCTAAGTTCTGCAGAAGTCAATGTACTTATCTCATGATAAACGAAATTGAAATGCTTTGCGTATAGATATCATAGTTATTACGCTTATTGCCGTGATGAAGTAAGTACTGTACTGTACGTATTGTTGTGCTACAGAAAAGGCTGTCTCATTGTAGCTATACCACAAACGTTACTACTAAAACATGTTTTACTTTCCAGAAAAATTCAGAAAAACTGTGTAGATATAAAACAGATATACTGCAAAAGCAACGTTGTAAATTGTCACTCATTAGTAGCGTCGTGATAAAATCGTGTAGCTGTCACATAAACTAACCACTGTACCATCTGGTATCTCACAGAAAGTACTTTAAATCCAGAATGTATTTTCAAGTAAACCAAAATGTTGCATTAAAATCCCATTAGCAATACTGGTAAATGTTCTAAGTATGTGAACCTTATGGTCGTTACGTAATCGTGCAACTAACAAGCAAGAATGTACACGCACAATAACACTGTGACGTCTGTTCACTATAACAATGCATTCGTAATTTCTGTTTCAATATGTTCCGTAGGTTCTAAACTGGATAGTAAACTTCAAACATTGTTGCATGTTAACAGTTTCTCAGTGTGACAAAGCATACTAGAAATGTGAAGTGAAATGTTTTATGGCAAAGACAAAGTTAAAAAGCAGATTATCTTTCAATAAACGGTTTTATATGTGAAATGTGGTGTAAACCTTTACTCTTCCTAGTACGCAGAGTTTCAACTTCAACGCAATTATCATGTGGTATACGTCGGATTCTGTAAGGTCCATTGTAAACTAGAAAGAATTTGTGACTCAAGTGTTTCTTCTTATGTGACAATGGATGAGCTTTAATGAGAACTTTCTGACCAATATATAATTTCTTTGCATTTGCTTTACCGTGTAATTTTTTCCTTTTGTCTGCAGCAGAATTTATATTTTTAATAGCCAAATCAATTATGTCTTTGTGTCGAAGTTTACGTGTATTCGGAAAAGGTACAAGCTCTCTGATTCTGTTTGGTGGTTCTTTATTCTTCAGTACAAGAACAGGTGGTAAAGCAGTGGAGTCATGAGGCATTTCATTCAGCACGTTTTGAAATAAGTGTAAATATCTGTCCCAATGCTGATGCTTTCTGTGACAATAAAGTCTGCAAAGCTTATTGATTTCTTTCATAATCCGTTCAGACGGGTTACAATGTGGTGAGTACAATGAAATAAAAACAGATTTGATTTTATGGTTACGAAGCATGCGTGACCAAACAGCAGATCTGAATTGCGGTCCGTTATCTGAAATTACTTTACTAACGTGTCCAACTTCACGTAAGAAATTTCTAACAAAGGCGTTGGATACAGACCGTCCAGTGGCTTTACGTAACAGAGTGAAAGAAACGAATTTTGAAGTAAGTTCAACAGCGACTAGAACGTACGAAAATCCATTAGATGTTCTGACAAGCGGTCCCAAGAGATCAACAGCAGCAAATTCTTTTAATTTAGAAGGAATGATAGGAAACAATGGAGCACGATGAGTGACAGTAGATGGTTTCGCCTTTTGACAAAGTTTACAAATAGACAAGACTCTTCGAATTCTCTTTTCCATATTGTTAAAATAACAAGTCCTTCGAAGAATATGATAACATTTTCGTGGACCAAACTGTGCATAGCTGAAATGAATGTACCAAATGAGCTTATTAACAAAATCATCTGGAATGCAAAGTACCCATGGCTTGTCATCAACAGTGCATCATTTGAACAGTATGTTGTTTCTAACCAGATAATAAAGCCGAATCTGTGTGTGTGTCTTTTCATGCCATTTACTTTTGATGTCTTTCCAAATCGGATCTTTGTCTTGTTCATGAGCAATGTCCTTTAAAGATGTGGTGATGAAGTTTTCAAAGGCGACGTTCTGGATGTGAAGAATACTGAAATTTCTCTCGAGGTTGCTTTCTGTGTTACTTTTCTCAAGCCCAGCCGGTGCGCGTGACAGTGCGTCCGCAACAATGTTCTCCTTGCCGGGAATGTAGACTATTGTGAAGTGGAATTCTTGCAGAAACAATGCCCAACGTTTTAACCTGTCATGATTTAATTTTGAAGACATAAGAAATTGTAATGCACGGTGGTCACTGTATACTTTTACGTGCTTACCATAAAGAAAGAAACGGAATTTGTTAAATGCCCAAACGATAGCTAAAGCTTCTAATTCAGTAACGGAATAATTTTTTTCAGATTTTGTTAGCACTCGGCTAGCAAAAGCAATGGTTTTCTGAACAGTAATGCCATTTTCTGTGGCTTCTTGAAATAAATGGGCACCAAGACCGACTTTAGAAGAATCCGTGCTTAGGCAAAAGTCTTGTGAAAGATCTGGATGAGCTAGTATTGGCGCGTTAAGGAGCGATTCTTTCAAAGAATTGAATTCCAACTGTGCTTGTTCGTCCCAGTTCCAAATAGTATTTTTTCCAGTGAGAGAACAAAGTTTTGGTGTAACTAGAATTTGCATATTCAGAAAACGACGGTAAAAATTTACGAGACCTAGAAAACTGCGGACTTGTTTTTTTGTGGATGGAATTGGAATGGCTCTGATTGCTTCTAACTTTTCAGGAACCGGCTGGATGCCTTCAGAAGAAATAATATGTCCCAAAAACTTCACTTTTGTCCTACCGAATTCAGACTTTTCCAAGTTAACTGTAATTCCAGATTCTGCAAAAATATGTAACACGCTGTTGAGGATGCGATTATGTTGTTCCCATGAGGCTTCTGCTATCAGAATATCGTCCACATATAAGGTGATGTGACGTTTTAAGAGCTCAGGTAATATGGAATTTAGCCCGCGAATGAATGCTGCCGAGGAAATGTTCGAACCAAAAGGAAGGTTCCGAAACTGATAACAAACGCCGAAACAAAGAAAAGCTGTATATTTTCTACATTCTGGATGAAGTTCGATCTGATAAAAACTGGATCTGAGATCAATGGAAGACAACACTTTTACAGCATTAAAATTTTGAAGAAGTTCTTCCAACGTTTGCGGCCTGTCTGTTTCAGGAATAATGATAGTATTGATTTGTCTCGAATCTAAGACAAGCCTGATCGATCCATTTTTCTTCTCAACAACATGTAATGGATTGTTGTATGAGCTTACTGCAGGCTCAATAATGCCGTCGTCAAGCATGGATTGTATTTCTGTTCTAACACGGTCCCTATAATGTGCTGGAATTACGTATGGTCTAACACAAAATTTAGTACGCTCACGAACACGAAATTGGTATTGAAATCCCTTGATTGTTCCTGTTTTGTGAGTAAAAACTGTGGAATGTGCTTGTAAAATCTCAGAAAGGTCCTGCCTATCAGTATCATTACAATTCTCAATTGTTTGAATTTTATTCTGAATTAACTCATTAGTTTCAATTGTGCCGTCGATATCATCCCTGTCAGTACTTGCAGAGCGACTGTTAGTGTCTAGTTCCGTAGAAAATTCCGAACTGTTGTCTAACAGAAGGTAAATCCGATTAATTTCCTCGTCATGGTTTGAGAGCCAATCTTCAAATTTCAAAGCTATTGACTTACCTTCTTTCTCTAAACTTATTTCAGCATCGTGAAAGTTTAAGATTGCTTTGTATTCATTCAAAAAGTCTACTCCCAGTATAATTTCCGTCGACAACAATGGAACAATAAGAAAGTTCATAGAGAAGCTGTGGCTCTGACAAAAGAATTCTAAGTTGGTTTGTTGGCGTACATCTACACTTTTTCCAATGACTGCACTTTGTAATTTAATCTTGCGTAACGGAAGTGTGGGGCAATCGTTCGATTTATTGCATTTGCTAAAAGCTGTTTCACTAATTACTGAAATGGGACTGCCTGAGTGAAGTACTGCCGTAAATTTTACGTCATTTACAGTAATGTGAATCACAGGATATGCAATGTTGTTGTGTTTTACGTCGTGTTCCTGGAGTAATATGTCCCTAATGTCTTCCATTTTAACGTAATTACTAGCTACGGCAGCTGCGTCGTCAGTTTGATAAGTACGTTTTGAGGCTGCCAGCGGTACGAGTCATTGCCTATTGTGTCTTTGTTGGCGCGCGTCGTTATTGGGATTTGGAGACCTAACTTCTACAAATTCACCTTGTCGAGAGGGCCCTGCTCTGTTTGATTCCCGCCAGTTCTGCTGCAATTCAGGTCTGTCGTTACGATCATATGGTCTGTCGTCATGTCGGTAGATTCCATAGTTTCTTTCTTGTCGGTCACGTGGTGGAGAATTTCTCTCTGAATCGTAACTGCGCGCTGGACCGTTGCGTCTAAAGTTATTCTGTCTCCCTTGATAGTAATTATTTTGGTTCCCATATTGTCTGTTTCTCTGATTGTCTCTGTGATAGTCATTACCGCGGAGAGGTGACCTTTCCCTGTAATTATTACTACTCTGCCAACGGTTGTCATACGGGTGGTGTCTGTTGTGGTCACGATTTGTATTGTGAGAATAGCCTTGTCGTGTCCAGTTATTATTTCTTTCATCGCGGAATTGCGACGGATGTGACCTGTAATTGTTGTGTTCCTGTTTTCGCGTTCCGCGATTGTCAGTGTCAATTTCTAATTCTTGTAAGAGTCCCTGAAAAGCTTCAATGTCGTCTTTGCAACGGCCTGCCAAAATAATATGCCGTAAATGTTCAGGCAATTTGATTAAGCAAATGCGGATGAGTTCTGACGGGCTGTATGGGTTTGACAGGTACTGATTCTTGTGCAACATGTCTTCAAAATATTTCACAAGACTGGAAAATTCAGATTGTTCGAAATGTTTCATCATCATGATGCCATGTTTTACTCGGTCTTGTGTGGCTTGCGGCCAATATGCTGAGAGGAAGGCATGGTAAAATTCTCCTTCACTGTGGCAATCGTGAATGACCGATCGCATTCTTACAGCTGGTTCATTCTCTAAGTAGCCACACATAAATTCTAATCTGTGCTCTAGTGACCAGTTGGGAGGAAAACAATGAGAGAATTGATGGAGCCACGCTTGTGGATGAATGTCGTTGCCAGAATTCTTAAATGTTTTGAATTTACGTGCAGTAATGAACAGCTTATAGTCAAAATCATCGTCTCGGCGGGTAGCATATCGGTCATTGTTACGTCGTGTCGGCGGTTCCATCTCAGAATTCGGTGTACATTGCCAATTTCTTTCATAATTTCCGAAGCGCCCTGTGTTATTATTTTGTGGCTGTTCCGTATTTCTATGTCCCTCTTTCCGTATTGGAGCGCGAGTGTCCTCTGAAATACGTAATTGTTGTATTACCTGTGTCAGCTGATCTTGTACTTCCCGGATTTCTCTTTGGTGTTGCATACTAATTTGATTCAGACTTTGTTTGAATTTCCTAATTTGTTCGCACTCTTCTGTGTCATTAAAGACTACCGGTTTTGTGTCATTCAAATTATCATCTACCTTCGTAGATAAATTAGTGAACTGATCCGAAAGTTCGGCTACTTTCTCCGATAGTGAACACATTTCCTCAGTGTGTTTTTCTGAACCAAATTTCAGAATGTCCATTTGTGTTGAAATCGAATCTACTGTGTCCTTTAAGTTTTCCTGAGTTCTTGCAAGTTGCGTAACCGAATCGGTGGATGCAACTGAGTCAATTTTAGCTTGCAAGGTGTCGTGATTTTCACGAACAACAGTTTGCAATTCTTTTATGGCTGCTTCGTGATTCTGTAATGAGTTTTCATGCCGCGAAAAAATAGGTTGAAAATGCTCACAAATTTGTGTTTTTACGTCATTACAGATTTTTTGACATTTCGATTCAATGTTATGTAACTCAGTAGTTAAATCTTCACGTGTTTGTTCAAGTGTGGTGTCTAACTTCCGAAGATTATGTTCCATTGTGTCCAACTGTTGCTGTGTTTGTCTCTGATTTTGTTCCATTGTGTCTAACTTTTGAAGATTTTGTTCCATTGTGTCTAACTTTTGAAGATTATGTTCCATTGTGTCTAACTTTTGAAGATTTTGTTCCATTGTGTCTAACTGTTGCTGTGTTTGTCTCTGGTTTTGTTGCATTTGTTCCATTAATTGCAATAATAATGTATTAGTGTCTGGAATTTGATCATCTATGCTTTTCGGCAGTGCATTTGCACCGGCAACATTCACAGTTTGACAAGCAGAAAATGTGTCTCGGCTTATTTGAGAAAACGGTGAGGACGCAAAACCTGAATGTACAGTATTTGCAAGATTGTGTCCTGTCATATCGGATTCCTGACACGAGCTGTTGCCGACCAATCGATCGATAATGCTTCCCTGTTCACTAACTGTTTCACTTCCTACACCATTATTTGCAGCCCGCTCCATTTTCCTATGCACTATTACCAAATTACTACTTTGAACATTTGTGAATTCATTACATGGTGGCGCTAACACATTGCTTCCGTCTTCACTGTCATATCCCAGTTTACTTTGTAGCCTAGTATTACGTTTTTCACACGCCATTACTGTCACAATATTTCACACGATAACACAGAAAAGCACAATTTGAAGAGCAAAAATAAGAGAACACATTAACATAGCACTGAAAATAATATCTAGTTAATTGCAAGCGCAGCTGCGAAATACTTGGTGCAACTCTACATGCATGCCACAACTGTTGTACTGTACAACAATGAAAGACTACAACTACAAAGGAAATTCACTCTAAGATTACGCGCTAGCAATAAACAAAAGCTACACTAATTACACAAACTACAAGGAAAAAATCAGAAGATTCCAGTGAGGTATCCTCGGCTAAGGGTCGACATATGAAACGTCCCCTTAGAAAAATTATACAAGACTGTGCTTAAATTGACACACAATAGTTTTTAGCGCAACGCAATCTGACTTTCAATAATCCCTACAAAAGAATGGCCCTGACTAACGTTAACCTATATGTTTCACAAATCACTTGCCTCACAAAAATCATCGTTACTCGAACTACTGCAATACAGCGAGCGCCACTACTGCCAGCTAACTAAAAGAATCAAACGACGGAAGGCACTAACTACTGATAGGTACAGTTAGCAAATGAAAGATTTTGATAGAGAACAAACAATGTATTTACCTTAATAGTCATAATATATATATCAGTTCATGACACCAATTCTTACAAATTTCAAAACTCCGCCATCTCTCTCACCACGTCCACCACTGCTGGCGGCTCACCTCCGACTGCGCAACGCTACGCGCTGTTAGCATCCAGCTGCCGCTGCCCAACACTACAATGGCAGACAACAATGCAAACTAAACACAGAGTGCACAAGGCACAGCCAGTGATTTTTTCATACCGAGCGCTATGTGGCATTACCAATAAGAAGACCTAAACAGCCTACTTACAAGCTCATGTCCAAGGCACCAAAGAAGGGTAAAAAATGAATAATCGATAACTAAAACTTGAATTGTACTACTTCTTACTGGCTATTACATCAACTTAGAAGCTTCATCTGTGGTATACTATGGTGCTTTTAGTGTCTCCGCATACCGCAGCACGCGACATACCTTTGCAGACGATAAATGTAACCGTTTCAGAGAGAAAAGCGGCCAATGTGACGATTTGGCCTAAAGTCGATTCGCTAACAAATGACGAAAACGGACGGATTTCTCAGGTTTTTACTACATATGAACACTTTTTACATTCTTCCGTGCATCGCGGCTGCTAGTGATCCTTCATGATGCTAAATCTTAAGGTCCTAGCACATCTACAAGACACCAAAGAAGGGTAAAAAGTGAATAATCGAAAACTAGTACTTGAATTGTACTGCTTCTTACTGGCTATTACATCAACTGAGATGCTTCTTCTGTGTTCTGCTATGGTGCTTTTAGTGTCCCCGCATACCGCACCACGCTACATAGCTTTGCAGACGATAAATGTAAGCGTTTCAGACAGAAGAGCGGCCAATGTGACGATCTGGCTTTAAGTCGTATCGATAACAAATGACGAAAACGGACCGATTTCTCTGGTTTTTACTACATATGAACTCTTTTCACATTCTCCCGTGCAACGCGGCTGCTTGTCCTCTTTCCATCCAAAATCGTAAGGTCCTAGCACATGCCCAAGGCAACAAAGAAGGGTAAAAGGTGAATAATCGATAACTAAAACTTGAATTGTACTGCTTCTTACTGTTTAATACATCAACTTAGAAGATTCTTCTGTGTTCTACTATGTTGCTTTTAGTGTCTCCGCATACCGCAGCACGCGACATAGCTTTGCAGACGATAAATGTAATCGTTTCAGAGAGAAGAGCGGCCAATTTGACGATCTGGCTATAAGTCGATTCGATAGCAAATGACAAAAACGGATGGATTTCTCAAGTCGATTCGTTGACAAATGACGAAAACGGGCGGATTTCTCAGGTTTTCACTACATATGAACACTTTTCACATTCTCCCAAGCGACGCGTCTGCTAGTTCTCCTTTCATGCAAAATCTTAAGGTCCTAGCTCATGTCCAAGGCACCAAAGCCGGCTAAGAAGTCAATAATCGATAACTAAAACTTGAGTAGTACTGCTTCTTACTGGCTATTACATCAACGTAGAAGCTTTTTCTGTGTTCTACTATTGTGCTTTTAGTGTCTTCGCATACCGCAGAACGCGACATAGCTTTGCAGACGATAAATGTAACCGTTCCAGAGAAAAGAGCGGATAATGTGACGATCTGGCTTTGAGTCGATTCGATAACGAATGACGACAACGGACATATTTCTCCTGTTTTTACTACATATGAACACAGTTCACATTCTCCCGTGCAACGCGGCTGCTAATCCGCCATTCATGCAAAATCTTAAGGTCCTAGCTCATGTCCAAGGCACCAAAGCCAGCTAAAAAGTCAATAATCGATAACTAAAATTTGAGTTCAACTGCTTCTTACTGGCTTTTACATCAACTTAGAAGCTTCTTCTGTGTTCTACTATGGTGCTTCTAGTGTCACCGGATACCGCACCACGCGACATAGCTTTGCAGACGATAAATGTATCCGTTTCAGAGAGAATAGCGGCCTTTGTGACGATCTGGCTTTAAGTCGATTCGATAACAAATGAAGAAAACGAACGGATTTCTCAGGTTTTTACTACATATGAACACTTTTCACATTCTCCCGTGCGACGCGGCTGCTAGTACGCCTTTCACGCAAAATCTCAATGTCCTAGCTCATGTCCAAGGCACCAAGGAAGGCTAAAAGTCAATAATCGATAACTAAAACTAGAATTGTACTGCTCTTTACTGGCTATTACATCAACTACTATGGTGCTTTTAGTGTCTCCGCATACCGCAGCACGCGACATAGCTTTTCACACGATAAATGTAACCGTTTCAGAGAGAAGAGCGGCCAATGTGACGATCTGGCTTTGAGTCGGTTCGATAACGAATGACGACAACGGACATATTTCTCCTGTTTTTACTACAGATGAACACAGTTCACATTCTCCCGTGCAGCGCGGCTGCTAATCCGCCATTCATACAAAATCTTATGGTCCTAGCTCATGTCCAAGGAACCAAGGATAGCTAAAAAGTCAATAATCGATAACAATAACTTGAATTTTACTGCTTCTTACTGGCTTTTACATCAACTTAGATGATTCCTCTGTGTTATACTATGGTGCTTTTTGTGTCCCCGCATGCCGCAGCACGCAAAATAGCTTTGCAGACGATAAAAGTAAACGTTTGAGAGAGAAGAGCGGCCCATGTGACGATCAGTCTTTAAGTCGATTCGATGACAAAAGACGAAAACGGACGGATTTCTCAGGTCTTTACTACATATGAACACTTTTCACATTCTCCCAAGCAACGCGTCTGCTAGTCCTCCTTTCATGCTAAGTCTTAAGGTCCTAGCTCATGTCCAAGGCACCAAAGCCAGCTAAAAAGTCAATAATCGATAACTAAAACTTGAGTTCGACTGCTTCTTACTGGCTATTACATCAACTTAAAAGCATCTTCTGTGTTCAGCTATGGTGTTTTTAGTGTCTCCGCATACCGCCGCACGCCACATACCTTTGCAGACGATAAATGTAATCGTTTCAGAGAGAATAGCGGCCAATGTGACGACCTCTTTAAGTCGATTCGATAACAAATGACGAGAACGGACGGGTTTCTCAGGTTTTTACTACATATGAACACTTTTCACATTCTCCCGTGCAACGCAGCTGCTAGTCCTCGTTTCGTGCAAAATCTTAAGGTCCTAGCTCATGTCCAAAGCACCAAAGAATGGTAAAAAATCAATAATCGATAGCTAAAATGTGAATTGTACTGCTTCTTACAGGCTATTTCATCAACTTAGAAGCTTTTTCTGTGTTGTACCATGGTGCTTTTAGTGTCTCCGCATACCGCAGCAAGCGACGTAGATTTGCAGACGACAAATGTAACCGTTTCAGAGAGAATAGCGGCCAATGTGGCGATCTGGCTTTTACTCGATTCGAGAACAAATGACGAAAACGGACGTTTTGATCAGGTTTCTTCTACATATGAACACTTTTTACATTCTCCCGTGCAACACACCTGCTAGTCCTCCTTTCATGTGAAATCTTAAGGTCCTATCTCATGTCCAAGTCACCAAAGAAGGGTAAAAAGTCAATAATCGATAACTAAAACTTGAATTGTACTGCTTCTTACTAGCTATTACAACAAATTAGAAGCTTCTTCTGTGTTCTCCTATGGTGCTTTTAGTGTCTTCGCATACCGCAGCACGCGACATTGCTTTTCAGACAATAAATGTAACCGTTTCAAAGAGAATTACAGCCAATGTGGCGATCTGGCTTTAAGTCGATTCCATAACAAGTGACGAAAACGCACGGATTTCTCAGTTTTTTAGTATATATGAACACTTTTCACATCCTCCCGTGCACCGCGGCTGCTAGTCCTCTTTACATGCAAAATCTTAAGGTCCTAGCTCATGTCCAAGGCACCAAAGAAGGGTAAAAAGTTAATAATCGATAGCTAAAACTTGAATTGTACTGCTTCTTACTGGCTATTACATCAATGTAGAAGCTTCTTCTGTGTTCTAATATGGTGCTTTTAGTGTCTCCGCATTACGCCGCACGCGACGTACCTTTGCAGACGATAAATGTAACCGTTTCAGAGAGAAGAGCGGTCAATGTGAATATCTGGCTTTAAGTCGATTCGATAACAAATGACGAAAACGGACGGATTTCTCAGGTTATTACTACATATGAACACAGTTCACATTCTCCCGTGCAACACGGCTGCTAGACCGCCATTCATGAAAAATCTTAAGGTCCTAGCTCATGTCCAAGGAACCAAGGAAGGCTACAAAGTCAATAATCAATAACTAAAACTTGAATTGTACTGCCTCTTACTGGCTTTTACATCAGCTTAGAAGTTTCTTCTGTGTTCTACTATGGTGCTTTTAGTGTCTTCGCATACCGCAGAACGCGACATAGCTTTGCAGACGATAAATGTATCCGTTCCAGAGAGAATAGCGGTCAATGTGACGATCTGGCTTTAAGTCGATTCGATAACAAATGACGAAAGCGGGCGGATTACTCAGGTTTTTACTAGATATGAACACTTTTCACATTTTCCCGTGCAAGGGGGCTGCTAGTCCTCCTTTCATGCAAAATCTTAAGGTCCTAGCTCATGTCCAAGACACCAAAGAAGGGTAAAAAGTCAATAGTCGATAGCTAAAACTTGAATTGTACTGCATTTTAAAGGCTATTACATCAACTTAGAAGCTTCTTATGTGTTCTACCACGGTGCTTTTAGTGACACCGCATACCGCAGCACGCGACATAGATTTGCAGACGATAAATGTAACCGTTTCAGAGAGAATAGCGGCCAATGTGGCGATCTGGCTTTTACTCGATTCGAGAAAAAATGACGAGAACGGACGTTTTTCTCAGGTTTTTTTCTACATATGAACACTTTTTACATTCTCCCGTGCAACGCACCTGCTAGTCCTCCTTTCGTGTGAAATCTTAAGGTCCTAGCTCATGTCCAACTCACCAAAGAAGGGTAAAAAGTCAATAATCGATAACTAAAACTTGAATTGTACTGCTTCTTACTGGCTATTACATCAACTTAGAAGCTTGTTCTGTGTTCTACCATAGTGCTTTTAGTGTCTCCGCATACCGCAGCGCGACACAGCTTTGCAGACGATAAATGTAACCGTTCCAGAGAGAAGAGCGGCCAATGTGACGATCTGGCTTTAAGTCGATTCGATAACAAATGACGAAAACGGACGGAATTCTCAGGTTTTTACTACATATGAATACATTTCACATTCTCCCGTGCAACGCGGCTGCCAGGAATCCTTTCATACAAAATCTTAAGATCCTAGATCATGTCCAAGGCACCAAAGAAGGGTAAAATCTCAATAATCGATTACTAAAACATGAATATTACTGCTTCTTGCTGGCTATAACATCAATTTAGGAGTTTCTTCTTAGTTCTACTATGACGCTTTCAGTGTCTCCGCATACCGCAGCACACGACATAGCTTTGCGGACGATAAATGTAATCGTTTCAGAGAGAACAGCGGCCAATATGACGATCTGGCTTTAAGTCGATTCGATAACAAATGATGAAAACGCACGGATGTCTCAGGTTTTTACTACATATGAAAACTTTTGACATTCTCCCGTGCAACGCGTCTGCTAGTCCTAATTCCATGTAAAATCTTAAGGTCCTAGCTCATGTCCAAGGCACTAAAGCTGGCTAAAATGTCATTAATCGATAGCTAAAACCTGAACTGTACTGCTCCTTACTGGCTATTACATCAACTTAGAAGGTTCTTCTGTGTTCTATTATGGTGCTTTTAGTATCTCCGCATACCGCAGCTAGCGACATAGCTTTGCAGACGAAAAATGTAAACGTTTCAGCGAGAACAGCGGCCAAAATGACGATCTGGCTTTAAGTCGATTCGATTAAAAATGACGAAAACCGACTGGTGTCTCAGGTTTTTACTACATATGAACACTTTTGACATTCTCCCGTGCAACGCGGCTGCTAGTCCTCCTTGCATGCAAAATCCTAAAGTCCTAGTTCATGTCCAAGGCTCCAAAGAAGGGTAAAAAATGAATAATCGATAAATAAAACTTGATTTGTACTGCTCCATACTGGCTACTACATCAACTTAGAATCATCTGCTATGTTCTACTATGGTGCTTTTAGTGTCTCCGCATACCGCAGTACGCTACATAGCTTTGCAGACGATAAATGTAACGGTTTCAGAGGGAAAAGCATCCAATGTGACGATCTGGCTTTGAGTCGATTCGATAACGAATGACGGAAACGGACGGATTTATCCTGTTTTTACTACATATGAACACAGTTCACATTCTCCCGTGCAACGCAGCTGCTAGACCGCCATTCATGTAAAATCTTAAGGTCCTAGCTCATGTCCAAGGAACCAAGGAAGGCAAAAAAGTCAATAATCGATAACTATAACCTGAATTGTACTGCTTCTTACTGGCTTTTACATCAACTTAGAAGTTTCTTGTGTGTAATACTGTGGTGCTTTTTCTGTGTCCGCATACCGCAGCACGCGACATAGCTTTGCAGACGATAAATGTAACATTTTCAGAGAGAATAGCGGCCAATGTGACGATCTGACTTTAAGTCGATTCGATGACAAATGACGAGAACGGTTGGGTTTCTCAGGTTTTTACTACATATGAACACCTTTCACATTCTCCCGTGCAACGCAGCTGCTAGTTCTCCTTTCATGCAAAATCTTAAGGTCCTAGCTCATGGCCAAAGCACCAAAGAATTGTAAAAAATCAATAATCGATAGCTAAAATGTGAATTCTACTGCTTCTTACATTCTATTACATCAACTTAGAAGTGTCTTCTTTGTTCTACCACGGTGCTTTTAGTGTCTCCGCGTACCGCAGCACGCGACATAGCTTTTCACACGATAAATTTAACCGTTTCAGAGAGAGTAGCGGCCAATGTGACGATCTGGCTTTAAGTCGATTCGATAACAAATGACGAAAGCGGGCGGATTTCTCAGGTTTTTACTAGGTATGAACACATTTACACATTTTCCCGTGCAACGCGGCTGCTAGTCCTCCTTTCATGCAAAATCTTAAGGTCCTAGCTCATGTCCAAGGCACCAAAGAAGGGTAAAAAGTCAATAGTCGCTAGCTAAAACTTGAATTGTACTGCTTTTTAAAGGCTATTACATCAACTTAGAAGCAGAACGCGACATAGCTTTGCAGACTATAAATGTAACCGTTTCAGGGAGAATAGCGGCCAATGTGACGATCTGGCTTTAAGTCGATCCGATAACAAATGACGAATACGGACAGATTTCTCCGGTTTTTACTACATACGAACATTTTTCACATTCTCGCGTGCAACGCGGCTGCTAGACCTCCTTTCATGCAAACTCTTAAGGTCCTACCTCATGTCCAAGGCACCAAAGAAGCGTAAAAAGTCAATTATCGATAGCTAAAACTTGAATTGTACTGCTTCTTACTGGCAATTACATCAACTTAGAAGCTTCTTCTGTGTTATACTATGGTGCTATTTGTGTCTCCGCATGCCGCAGCACGCGACATAGCTTTGCAGACGATAAATGTTACTGTTTCAGAGAGAATAGCGGTCAATGTGACGATCTGGCTTTAAGTCGATTCGATAACAAATGACGAAAACTGACGGATTTCTCAGGTTTTTACTTGATATGAACACTTTTCACATTTTCCCGTGCAAGGCGGCTGGTAGTCCTCCTTTCATGCAAAATCTTAAGGTCCTAGCTCATGTCCAAAGCACCAAAGAATGGTAGAAAATCAATAATCGATAGCTAAAATGTGAATTGTACTGCTTCTTACAGGCTATTACATCAACTTAGAAGCTTCTTCTGTGTTCTACCATGGTGCGATTAGTGTCTCCGCATACCGCAGCTCGCGACATAGCTTTTCCGACGATAAATTTAACCGTTTCAGAGGGAATAGCGGCCAAAGTGACGATCTGGCTTTAAGTCGATTCGATAACAAATGACGAGAACGGACGTTTTTCTCAGGTTTTTTTTCTACATATGAACACTCTTTACATTCTCCCGTGCAACGCATCTGCTAATCCTCCTTTCATGTGAAATCGTAAGGTCCTAGCTAATGTCCAAGTCACCAAAGAAGGATAAAAAGTCAATAATCGATAACTAAAACTTGAATTGTACTGCTTCTTACTAGCTTCTTCTGTATTCTCCTATGGCGCTTTTAGTGTCTCCGCATTCCGCAGCACGTGACATAGCTTTTCAGACAATAAATGTAACCGTTTCAAAGAGATTTGCAGCCAATGTGGCGATCTGACTTTAAGTCTATTCGATAACAAATGACGAAAGGGGGCGGATTTCTCAGGTTTTTACTACATATGAACACTTTTCTCATTCTCCCGTGCAACGCAGCCGCTAGTCCTCCTTTCATGCAAAATCGTAAGGTCCTAGCTCATGTCTAAGGCACCAAAGAAGGATAAAAAGTCAATAATCGATAACTAAAACTTGAATTGCACTGCTTCTTACTGCCTATTACATCAACTTACAAGCTTCTTCTGTGTTCTCCTATGGTGCTTTTAGTGTCTATGCATACCGCAGCACGTGACATAGCTTTGCAGACGATTAATGTAACCGTTTCAGAGAGAATAGCGGCCAATGTGACGATCCCTTTATGTCGATTCGATAACAAATGACGGAAACGGACGGGTTTCTCAGGTTTTTCTACATATGAACACCTTTCACATTCTTCCGTGCAACGCATCTGCTAGTCCTCCTTTCATGCAAAATCTTAAGGTCCTAGCTCATGTCCAAGGCACCAAAGAAGGGTAAAAAGTCAATTATCGATAGCTAAAACTTGAATTGTACTGCTTCTTACTGGCAATTACATCAACTTAGAAGCTTCTTCTGTGTTCTACTATGGTGGTTTTAGTGTCTCCGCATACCGCAGCACGCGACATAGCTTTGCAGACGATAAATGTAACCGTTCCAGAGACAAGAGCGGAAAATGTGACGATCTGGCTTTGAGTCGACTCGATAACGAATGACGAAAACGGACGGATTTATCCTGTTTTTACTACATATGAAAACAGTTCACATTCTCCCGTGCAACGCGGCTGCTAGACCGCCATTCATGTAAAATCTTAAGGTCCTAGCTCATGTCCAAGGAACCAAGGAAGGCAAAAAAGTCAATAATCGATAACTAAAACTTGAATTGTACTGGTTCTTACTTTCTATTACATCAACTTGGAAGCTCATCTGTGTTCTACTATGGTGCTTTTAGTGTCTCCGCTTACCGCAACACGCGACATAGCTTTGCCGACGATAAATGTAACCCTTCCAGAGAGAAGAGCGTCCAATGTGACAATCTGGCTTTAAGTCGATTCGATAACGAATGACGAAAACGGACGGATTTCTCCTGTTTTTACTACATATGAACACAGTTCACATTTCCCGTGCAACGCTGCTGCTAGTCCGACATTCATGCAAAATCTTAAGGTCCTAGCTCATGTCCAAGCCACCAAAGCCGGCTAAAAAGTCAATAATCGATAACTAAAACTTGAGTAGTACTGCTTCTTACTGGCTATTACATCAACTTAGAAGCTTGTTCTGTGTTCTACTATGGTGCTTTTAGTGTCTCCGCATACCGCAGCACGCGACATAGCTTTGCAGACGAAAAATGTAACCGTTCCAGAGAAAGAGCGGCGACCAATGTGACGACCTGGCTTTAAGTCTATTCGATAACGAATGACGAAAACGGACGGATATCTCAGGTTTCTACTACATATGAACACTTTTCACATTCTCCCGTGCAACGCAGCTGCTAATTCTCCTTTCATGCAAAATCTTAAGGTCCTAGTTCATGTCCAAAGCACCAAAGTATGGTAAAAAATCAATAATCGATAGCTAAAATGTGAATTGTACTGCTTCATACAGGCTATTACATCAACTTAGAAGCTTCTTCTGTGGTCTACTATGGTTCTTTTTGTGTCTCCGCATACCGCAGCACGCGACATAGATTTGCAGACGATGAATGTAGCCGTTTCAGAGAGAATAGCGGACAATGTGGCGATCTGGCTTTAAGTCGATTCCATAACAAATGAAGAAAGGGGGCGGATTTCTCAGGTTTTTACTACATATGAACACTTTTCACATTCTCCCGTGCAACGCAGCCGCTAGTCCTCCTTTCATGCAAAATCGTAAGGTCCTAGCTCATGTCTAAGGCACCAAAGAAGGGTAAAAAGGCAATAATCGATAACTAAAACTTGAATTGCACTGCTTCTTACTGCCTATTACATCAACTTACAAGCTTCTTCTGTGTTCTCCTATGGTGCTTTTAGTGTCTATGCATACCGCAGCACGTGACATAGCTTTGCAGACGATTAATGTAACCGTTTCAGAGAGAATAGCGGCCAATGTGACGATCCCTTTATGTCGATTCGATAACAAATGACGGAAACGGACGGGTTTCTCAGGTTTTTCTACATATGAACACCTTTCACATTCTTCAGTGCAACGCATCTGCTAGTCCTCCTTTCATGCAAAATCTTAAGGTCCTAGCTCATGTCCAAAGCACCAAAGCCGGCTAAAAAGTCAATAATCGATAACCAAAACTTGAATTCTACTGCTTCTTACTTACTTTTACATCAACTTGGAAGCTTCTGCTGTGTTCTACTATGGTGCATATAGCGTCTCCGCATACCTTAGCACGCGACATAACTTTGCAGACGATAAATGTATCTGTTTGAGAGAGAATAGCGGTCTATGTGACGATCTGGCTTTAAGTCTATTCGATAATAAATGAGGAAAACGGACGGATTTCTTAGGTTTTTACTACATATGAACACTTTTCACATTCTCCCGTGCAACGCGTCTGCTAGAGCTCCTTTCATTCAAAATCTTAAGGTCCTATCTCATGTCCAAGGCACCTAAGCCGGCTAATAAGTCAATAATCGATAGCTAAAACTTGAATTTTACTGCTTCTTACTGGCTATTACATCAACTTAGAAGTTTCTTCTTTGATCTACTATGACGCTTTTAGTGTCTCCGAATACCGCAGAACGCGACATAGCTTTGCAGACTATAAATGTAACCGTTTCTGAGAGAAGAACGGTCAATGTGAAGATCTGGCTTTACGTCGATTCGATAACAAAGGAGGAAAACGGACGGATTTTTCAGGTTTTTACTACATATGACCGGTTTTGACATTCTCTCGTGCAACGCGGCTGCTAGTCCTCCTCTCATGCAAAATCTTATGGTCCTAGCTCATGTCCAAGGCGCCAAAGAAGGGTAAAAAGTCAATAATCGATAGCTAAAACTTGAATTGTACTGCTTCTTACTGGCTATTACATCAACTTAGAAGCTTGTTCTGTGTTCTACTATGGTGCTTTTGGTGTCTCCGCATACCGCAGCACGCGACATAGCTTTGCAGACGATAAATGTAACTGTTCCAGAGAGAAGAGCGGCGGCCAATGTGACGATCATTCTTTAAGTCTATTCGATAACGAATGACGAAAACGGACGGATATCTCAGGTTTTTACTACATATGAAAACTCTTCACATTCTCCCGTGCAACGCGGCTGCTAGTACTCTTTTCACGCAAAATCTTAAGGTCCTAGCTCATGTCCAAGGCAACAAGGAAGGCTAAAAAGTCAATAATCGATAACTATAACTTGAATTGTACTGCTTCTTACAGGCTATTACATCAACTACTATGGTGCTTTTAGTGTCTCCGCATACCGCAGCACGCGACATAGCTTTTCAGACGATAAATGTAACCGTTCCAGAGAGAAGAGCGTCCAAAGTGACGATCTGGCTTTAAGTCTATTCGATAACGAATGACGAAAACGGACGGATATCTCAGGTTTATACTACATATGAACACTTTTCACATTCTCCCGTGGGACGCGGCTGCTAGTACGCCTTTTACGCAAAATCTTAAGGTCCTAGCTCATGTCCAGGGCAACAAGGAAGGCAAAAAAGTTAATAATCGATAACTAAATTTTGATGTACTGCTTCTTACTGGCTTTTACATCAACTTAGAAGCTTCTTCTGTGTTCTACTATGGTGCTTTTGTGTCTCCGCCTACCGCAGCACGCGACATAGCTTTGCAGACGATAAATCTAACATTTTCAGAGAATGTAGCGGCCAATGTGACGATCTGGCTTTATCTCGATTCGATGACAAATGACGAGAACGGTTGGGTTTCTCAGGTTTTTACTACATATGAACACTTTTCACATTCTCCCGTGCAACGCAGCTGCTAGTTCTCCTTTCATGCAAAATCTTAAGGTCCTAGTTCATGTCCAAAGCACCAAAGAATGGTAAAAATCAATAATCGAAAGCTAAAATGTGAATTGTACTGCTTCTTACAGGCTATTACATCAACTTAGAAGTTTCTTCTTTGTTCTGCCATGGTGCTTTTAGTGTCTCCGCGTACCGCAGCACGCGACATAGCTTTTCACACGATAAATTTAACCGTTTCAGAGAGAGTAGCGGCCAATGTGACGATCTGGCTTTAGGTCGATTCGATAACAAATGACGAAAGCGGGCGGATTTCTCAGGTTTTTACTACATATGAACACAGTTCACATTCTCCCGTGCAACGCGGCTGCTAGTCCGCCATTCATGCAAAATCTTAAGGTCCTAGCTCATGTCCAAGGCACCAAAGAAGGGTAAAAATTCAATAATCGATAGCTAAAACTTGAATTGTACTGCTTCTTACTGGCTATTACATCAACTTAGAAACTTGTTCTGTGTTCTACTATGGTGCTTTTAGTGTCCCCGCATACCGCAGCACGCGACATAGCTTTGCAGACGATAAATGTAACTGTTCCAGAGAGAAGAGCGGCGGCCAATGTGACGATCATTCTTTAAGTCTATTCGATAACGAATGACGAAAACGGACGGATATCTCAGGTTTTTACTACATATGAACACTCTTCACATTCTCCCGTGCAACGCGGCTGCTAGTACTCTTTTCACGCAAAATCTTAAGGTCCTAGCTCATGTCAAAGGCAACAAGGAAGGCTAAAAAGTCAATAATCGATAACTAAAACTTGAATTGTACTGCTTCTTACAGGCTATTACATCAACTACTATGGTGCTTTTAGTGTCTCAGCATACCGCAGCACGCGACATAGCTTTTCACACGATAAATGTAACCGTTCCAGAGAGAAGAGCGTCCAAAGTGACGATCTGGCTTTAAGTCTATTCGATAACGAATGACGAAAACGGACGGATATCTCAGGTTTTTACTACATATGAACACTTTTCACATTCTCCCGTGGGACGCGGCTGCCAGTACGCCTTTTACGCAAAATCTTAACGTCCTAACTCATGTCCAGGGCAACAAGGAAGGCAAAAAAGTTAATAATCGATAACTAAATTTTGATGTACTGCTTCTTACTGGCTTTTACATCAACTTAGAAGCTTCTTCTGTGTTCTACTATGGTGGTTTTAGTGTCTCCGCCTACCGCAGCACGCAACATAGCTTTGCTGACGATAAATGTAACATTTTCAGAGAGAATAGCGGCCAATGTGACGATCTGGCTTTAACTCGATTGGATGACAAATGACGAGAACGGTTGGGTTTCTCAGGTTTTTACTACATATGAACACTTTTCACATTCTCCCCTGCAACGCAGCTGCTAGTTCTCCTTTCATGCAAAATCTTAAGGTCCTAGTTCATGTCCAAAGCACCAAAGAATGGTAAAAAATCAATAATCGATAGCTAAAATGTGAATTGTACTGCTTCTTACAGGCTATTACATCAACTTTAGAAATTTCTTCTTTGTTCTACCATGGTGCTTTTAGTGTCTCCGCGTACCGCAGCACGCGACATATCTTTTCACACGATATATTTAACCGTTTCAGAGAGAGTAGCGGCCAATGTGACGATCTGGCTTTAAGTCGATTCGATAACAAATGACGAAAGGGGGCGGATTTCTCAGGTTTTTACTACATATGAACACTTTTCACATTCTCCCGTGCAACGCAGCCGCTAGTCCTCCCTTCATGCAAAATCGTAAAGTCCTAGCTCATGTCTAAGGCACCAAAGAAGGGTAAAAAGGCAATAATCGATAACTAAAACTTGAATTGCACTGCTTCTTACTGCCTATTACATCAACTTACAAGCTTCTTCTGCGTTCTCCTATGGTGCTTTTAGTGTCTATGCATACCGCAGCACGTGACATAGCTTTGCAGACGATTAATGTAACCGTTTCTGAGAGAATAGCGGCCAATGTGACGATCCCTTTATGTCGATTCGATAACAAATGACGGAAACGGACGGGTTTCTCAGGTTTTTCTACATATGAACACCTTTCACATTCTTCCGTGCAACGCATCTGCTAGTCCTCCTTTCATGCAAAATCTTAAGGTCCTAGCTCATGTCCAAGGCACCAAAGCCGGCTAAAAAGTCAATAATCGATAACTAAAACTTGAATTCTACTGCTTCTTACTTGGTTTTACATCAACTTGGAAGCTTCTGCTGTGTTCTACTATGGTGCATATAGCGTCTCCGCATACCTTAGCACGCGACATAACTTTGCAGACGATAAATGTAACTGTTTGAGAGAGAATAGCGGTCAATGTGACGCTCTGGCTTTAAGTCTATTCGATAATAAATGAGGAAAACGGACGGATTTCTTAGGTTTTTACTACATATGAACACTTTTCACATTCTCCCGTGCAACGCGTCTGCTAGTCCTCCTTTCATTCAAAATCTTAAGGTCCTATCTCATGTCCAAGGCACCAAAGCCGGCTAATAAGTCAATAATCGATAGCTAAAACTTGAATTGTACTGCTTCTTACTGGCTATTACATCAACTTAGAAGCTTGTTCTGTGTTATACTATGGTGTTTTTGGTGTCTCCGCATACCGCAGCACGCGACATAGCTTTTCAGACGATAAATGTAACCGTTCCAGAGAGAAGAGCGTCCAAAGTGACTATCTGGCTTTAAGTCTATTCGATAACGAATGACGAAAACGGACGGATATCTCAGGTTTTTACTACATATGAACACTTTTCACATTCTCCCGTGGAACGCGGCTGCTAGTACGCCTTTTACGCAAAATCTTAACTTCCTAGCTCATGTCCATTGTAACAAGGAAGGCAAAAAAGTTAATAATCGATAACTAAATTTTGATGTACTGCTTCTTACTGGCTTTTACATCAACTTAGAAGCTTCTTCTGTGTTCTACTATGGTGCTTTTAGTGTCTCCGCATACCGCAGCACGCGACATAGCTTTGCAGACGATAAATCTAACATTTTCAGAGAGAGCAGCGGCCAATGTGACGATCTGGCTTTATCTCGATTCGATGACAAATGACGAGAACGGTTGGGTTTCTCAGGTTTTTACTACATATGAACACTTTTCACATTCTCCCGTGCAACGCAGCTGCTAGTTCCCTTTTCATGCAAAATCTTAAGGTCCTAGTTCATGTCCAGAGCACCAAAGAATGGTAAAAAATCAATAATCGATAGTTAAAATGTGAATTGTACTGCTTCTTACAGGCTATTACATCAACTTAGAAGTTTCTTCTTTGATCTACCATGGTGCTTTTAGTGTCTCCGCGTACCGCAGCACGCGACATAGCTTTTCACACGATAAATTTAACCGTTTCAGAGAGAGTAGCGGCCAATGTGACGATCTGGCTTTAAGTCGATTCGATAACAAATGACGAAAGCGGGCGGATTTCTCAGGTTTTTACTACATATGAACACAGTTCACATTCTCCCGTGCAACGCGGCTGCTAGTCCGCCATTCATGCAAAATCTTAAGGTCCTAGCTCATGTCCAAGGCACCAAAGAAGGGTAAAAATTCAATAATCGATAGCTAAAACTTGAATTGTACTGCTTCTTACTGGCTATTACATCAACTTAGAAACTTGTTCTGTGTTCTACTATGATGCTTTTAGTGTCCCCGCATACCGCAGCACGCGACATAGCTTTGCAGACGATAAATGTAACTGTTCCAGAGAGAAGAGCGGCGGCCAATGTGACGATCATTCTTTAAGTCTATTCGATAACGAATGACGAAAACGGACGGATATCTCAGGTTTTTACTACATATGAACACTCTTCACATTCTCCCGTGCAACGCGGCTGCTAGTACTCTTTTCACGCAAAATCTTAAGGTCCTAGCTCATGTCAAAGGCAACAAGGAAGGCTAAAAAGTCAATAATCGATAACTAAAACTTGAATTGTACTGCTTCTTACAGGCTATTACATCAACTACTATGGTGCTTTTAGTGTCTCAGCATACCGCAGCACGCGACATAGCTTTTCACACGATAAATGTAACCGTTCCAGAGAGAAGAGCGTCCAAAGTGACGATCTGGCTTTAAGTCTATTCGATAACGAATGACGAAAACGGACGGATATCTCAGGTTTTTACTACATATGAACACTTTTCACATTCTCCCGTGGGACGCGGCTGCCAGTACGCCTTTTACGCAAAATCTTAACGTCCTAACTCATGTCCAGGGCAACAAGGAAGGCAAAAAAGTTAATAATCGATAACTAAATTTTGATGTACTGCTTCTTACTGGCTTTTACATCAACTTAGAAGCTTCTTCTGTGTTCTACTATGGTGCTTTTAGTGTCTCCGCATACCGCAGCACGCGACATAGCTTTGCAGACGATAAATCTAACATTTTCAGAGAGAGCAGCGGCCAATGTGACGATCTGGCTTTATCTCGATTCGATGACAAATGACGAGAACGGTTGGGTTTCTCAGGTTTTTACTACATATGAACACTTTTCACATTCTCCCGTGCAACGCAGCTGCTAGTTCCCTTTTCATGCAAAATCTTAAGGTCCTAGTTCATGTCCAGAGCACCAAAGAATGGTAAAAAATCAATAATCGATAGTTAAAATGTGAATTGTACTGCTTCTTACAGGCTATTACATCAACTTAGAAGTTTCTTCTTTGATCTACCATGGTGCTTTTAGTGTCTCCGCGTACCGCAGCACGCGACATAGCTTTTCACACGATAAATTTAACCGTTTCAGAGAGAGTAGCGGCCAATGTGACGATCTGGCTTTAAGTCGATTCGATAACAAATGACGAAAGCGGGCGGATTTCTCAGGTTTTTACTACATATGAACACAGTTCACATTCTCCCGTGCAACGCGGCTGCTAGTCCGCCATTCATGCAAAATCTTAAGGTCCTAGCTCATGTCCAAGGAACAAAGTAAGGCTAAGAAGTCAATAATCGATAACTAAAACTTGAATTGTACTGCTTCTTGCTGGCTTTTACATCAACTTAGAAGTTTCTTCTGTGTTATACTATGGTGCTTTTAGTGTCTCCGCATACCGCAGCAGGGACATAGCTTTGCAGGCGATAAATGTAACTGTTTCAGAGAGAATAGCGGTCTTTGTGACGATCTGGCTTTACGTCGATTCGATGACAAATGACGGAAACGGACGGATTTCTCATGTTTTTACTACATATGAACACTTTTCACATTCTCCCGTGCAACGCGGCTGCTAGTCCTCATTTTTTTTATCAAAATCATAAGATTCTAGCTCATGTCCAAGGCCAAAAAGACGGATAAAAAGTGAATAATCGATAACTAAAACTTGAATTGTACTGCTTCTTACTGGCTATTACATCAACTTAGAAGGTTCATCTGTGTTCTACTATGGTGCATTTAGTGTCTCCGCATACCGCAGCACGCGACATAGGTTTGCAGACGATAAATGTAACCGTTTCAGAGAGAAGAGCGGCCAATGTAACGATCTGGCTTTTAGTCGATTCTATAACAAATGACGAAAACGGACGGATTTCTCAGGTTTTTACTGTATATGAACACTATTCACATCCTCCCGTGCACCGCGGCTGCTAGTCCTCTTTTCATGCAAAATCCTAAGGTCGTACATCATTTCCAAGGCACCAAAGAAGGGTAAAAAGTCAATAATCGATAGCTAAAACTTGAATTGTACTGCTTCTTACTTCCTATTACATCAACTTAGAAACTTGTTCTGTGTTCTACTATGGTGCTTTTAGTGTCCCCGCATACCGCAGCACGCGACATAGCTTTTCAGACGATAAATGTAACCGTTCCAGAGAGAAGAGCGTCCAAAGTGACGATCTGGCTTTAAGTCTATTCGATAACGAATGACGAAAACGGACGGATATCTCAGGTTTTTACTACATATGAACACTTTTCACGTTCTGCCGTGGGACGCGGCTGCTTGTACGCCTTTTACGCGAAATCGTAAGGTCCTAGCTCATGTCCAGGGCAACAAGGAAGGCAAAAAAGTTAATAATCGATAACTAAATTTTGATATACTGCTTCTTACTGGCTTTTACATCAACTTAGAAGCTTCATCTGCGTTCTACTATGGTGCTTTTAGTGTCTCCGCCTACCGCAGCACGCGACATAGCTTTGCAGACGATAAATGTAACATTTTCAGAGAGAATAGCGGCCAATGTGACGATCTGGCTTTAACTCGATTCGATGACAAATGACGAGAACGGTCGGGTTTCTCAGGTTTTTACTACATATGAACACTTTTCACATTCTCCCGTGCAACGCAGCTGCTAGTTCTCCTTTCATGCAAAATCTTAAGGTCCTAGTTCATGTCCAAAGCACCAAAGAATGGTAAAAATCAATAATCGATAGCTAAAATTTGAATTGTACTGCTTCTTACAGGCTATTACATCAACTTAGAAGTTTCTTCTTTGTTCTACCATGGTGCTTTTAGTGTCTCCGCGTACCGCAGCACGCGACATATCTTTTCACACGATAAATTTGACTGTTTCAGAGAGAGTAGCGGCCAATGTGACGATCTGGCTTTAAGTCGATTCGATAACAAATGACGAAAACGGGCGGATTTCTCAGGTTTTTAATAGATATGAACACTTTTCACATTTTCCCGTGCAATGCGGCTGCTTGTCCTCCTTTCATGCAAAATCTTAAGGTCCTAGCTCATGTCCAAGGCAGCAAAGAAGAGTAAAAAGTCAATAGTCGATAGCTAAAACTTGAATTGTACTGCTTTTTAAAGGCTATTACATCAACTTAGAAGCTTCTTCTATGTTCTACTATGGTGCTTTTAGTGTCTCCGCATACCGCAGCACGCGACATAGATTTGCAGACGATGAATGTAGCCGTTTCAGAGAGAATAGCGGCCAATGTGGCGATCTGGCTTTTACTCGATTCGAGAACAAATGACGAGAACGGACGGGTTTCTGAGGTTTTTTCTACATATGAACACTTTTTACATTCTCCAGTGCAACGCACCTGCTAATCCTCCTTTCATGTGAAATCTTAAGGTCCTAGCTCATGTCCAAGTCACCAAAGAAGGATAAAAAGTCAATAATCGATAACTAAAACTTGAATTGTACTGCTTCTTACTGGCTATTATATCAACTGAGAAGCTTCTTCTGTGTTCTCCTATGGTGCTTTTAGCGTCTTCGCATACCGCAGCTACGGAGCGAGGTGGCGCAGTGGTTAGCACACTGGACTCGCATTCGGGAGGACGACGGTTCAATCCCGTCTCCGGCCATCCTGATTTAGGATTTCCGTGATTTCCCTAAATCGCTTCAGGCAAATGCCGGGATGGTTCCTTTGAAAGGGCACGGTCGATTTCCTTCCCCATCCTTCCCTCGCCCGAGCTTGCGCTCCATCTCTAATGACCTCGCTGTCGACGGGACGTTAAACGCTAATATACTACTATACCGCAGCACGCGACATAGCTTTTCAGACAATAAATGTAACCATTTCAAAGAGAATTGCAGCCAATGTGGCGATCTGGCTTTAAGTCGATTCGATAACAAATGACGAAAGGGGGCGGATTTCTCAGGTTTTTACTACATATGAACACTTTTCACATTCTCCCGTGCAACGCAGCCGCTAGTCCTCCTTTCATGCAAAATCGTAAAGTCCTAGCTCATATCTAAGGCACCAAAGAAGGGTAAAAAGTCAATAATCGATAACTAAAACTTGAATTGCACTGCTTCTTACTGCCTATTACATCAACTTACAAGCTTCTTCTGTGTTCTCCTATGGTACTTCTAGTGTCTATGCATACCGCAGCACGTGACATAGCTTTGCAGACGATTAATGTAACCGTTTCAGAGAGAATAGCGGCCAATGTGACGATCCCTTTATGTCGATTCGATAACAAATGACGGAAACGGACGGGTTTCTCAGGTTTTTCTACATATGAACACCTTTCACATTCTTCCGTGCAACGCATCTGCTAGTCCTCCTTTCATGCAAAATCTTAAGGTCCTAGCTCATGTCCAAAGCACCAAAGCCGGCTAAAAAGTCAATAATCGATAACTAAAACTTGAATTCTACTGCTTCTTACTTGCTTTTACATCAACTTGGAAGCTTCTGCTGTGTTCTACTATGGTGCATATAGCGTCTCCGCATACCGTAGCACGCGACATAACATTGCGGACGATAAATGTAACTGTTTGAGAGAGAATAGCGGTCAATGTGACGATCTGGCTTTAAGTCTATTCGATAATAAATGACGAAAGCGGGCGGATTTCTCAGGTTTTTACTACATATGAACACTTTTCACATTCTCCCGTGCAACGCGGCTGCCAGGAATCCTTTCATACAAAATCTTAAGATCCTAGATCATGTCCAAGGCACCAAAGAAGGGTAAAAAGTGAATAATCCATAGCTAAAACTTGAATTGTACTGCTTCTTACTGGGTATTACATCAACGTAGAAGCTTCTTCTGTGTACTAATATGGTACTTTTAGTGTCTCCGCATTACGCCGCACGCGACATTCCTTTGCAGACGATAAATGTAACCGTTTCAGAGAGAGGTGCGGCGATTGTGACGATCTGGGTTTAAGTCGATTCGATAACAAATGACGAAAACGGACGGAATTCTCAGGTTTTTACTACATATGAATACATTTCACATTCTCCCGTGCAACGCGGCTGCCAGGAATCCTTTCATACAAAATCTTAAGATCCTAGATCATGTCCAAGGCACCAAAGAAGGGTAAAATCTCAGTAATCGATTACTAAAACATGAATTGTACTGCTTCTTACTGGCTATAACATCAATTTAGAAGTTTCTTCTTAGTTCTACTATGACGCTTTTAGTGTCTCCGCATACCGCAGAACGCGACATAGCTTTGCAGACGATAAATGTAACCGTTTCATAGAGAACAGCGGCCAATGTGTTGATCTGGCTTTAAGTCGATTCGATAACAAATGACTTAAACGGACGGGTTTCTCATGTTTTTACTACATATTAACACTTTTCACATTCTCCCGTGCAACGCGGCTGCTAGTAATTTTTTCATGTGAAATCTTAAGGTCCTAGTTCATGTCCAAGGCACCAAAGAAGGGTAAAAAGTCATAATCGATTACTAAAACATGAATTGTACTGCTTCTTACTGGCTATAACATCAATTTAGAAGTTTCTTCTTAGTTCTACTATGACGCTTTTAGTGTCTCCGCATACCGTAGCACGTGACATAGCATTGCAGCATTGCAGACGATAAATGTAACCGTTTCAGAAAGAAGAGCGGACAATGTGACGATCTGGTTTTAGGTCGATTCGATATCAAATGACGAATACGGACGGATTTCTCTTGTTTTTACTACATATGAACACTTTTCACAGTCTGCCGTGCAACGCGGCTAATAGTCCTCCTTTCATGCAAAATCTTAAGTTCCTAGCTCATGTCCAAATTCACCAAAGAAAGGTGTCGATGAAAACACAGAAATTGCATCGCGATTGAATACAACAGGCACCATGCGGACTTTTCCCCATGGGAGTAATGTCTCAAACTCTCCATGTTTTGATCGTTCCCTGGCAGACCAATAGTAGTTTCCGAAGCACATCTGGAGGCAGTTTGTAATCTGTGGACCTTAAGAGTGTTGATGAAACACAGAAGTTGCACCGAGATGGAATACAACATTCACCATGCGGACTTTTCTCCTTGGGAGTAATGTCTCAAACTGTCTACGCTTTGATCGATTCCTTGGAGACCAGTAGTGGTTTCTGAAGCACATCTGGAGGCAGTTTGTAATTGTGGACCTTCAGAGTGTTGATGGATCACAGAAATTGTATCGAGATTGAATACAACAGGCACCATGCGAAATTTTCTCCATAGGACTAATGTCTCAAACTGTCTACGCTTTGATCGTTCCCTATAAGACCAGTAGCAGATTCCGAAGCACATCTGCAGGCACTCCGTAATCTGTGGACCTTCCCTTCAGAGTGTTGTTGAAATATTAAAATTGCATCTGGATTGAATACAACAGGCACCATGAGGACTTTTCTTTATGCGAGTAATGTCTCTAACTGTCTACGCTTTGATCGTTCCCTGGAAGACCAGTAGTAGTTTCCGAAACACAGTTGGAGGCTTTCTGTACTCAGTGGAGCTTCAGAGTGTTGATGAAACATAGAAATTGCATCGTGATGGAATACAATATTCACCTTGCGGACTTTTCTGGATGGGAGTAATGTCTCAAACTGTCTACGCTTTGATCGTTCCCTGGAAGACCAGTAGTTGCTTACAAAGCACAACTGGAGGCATTCAGTATTCTTTGGACCTTCAGAGTGTTGATGAAACACAGATATTGCATCGGGATTGAATACAACATGCCTAATGCGGACTTTTCTCCATGGGAGTAATGTCTCAAATTGTCTACGATTTGATTGATTTCTGGGAGACCAGTAGTAGTTTCCGAAGCCCATCTGGAGGCATTCTGTAATCTTTGGACCTTCAGAGTGTTGATGAAACACAAAAATTGCATCGGGATTGAATACAACAGGCACCATGCGGACTTTTCTCCATGGGAGTAATGTCTCAAACTGTGTACGCTTTGATCGTTCCCTGGAAGAACAATAGTAGTTTCCCAAGCATATCTGGAGGCTGTTTGTAATCTGTGGAACTTCAGAGTGTTGATGAAACATAGAAATTGCATCGGGATTGAATACAAGAGGCACCATGCGGCTTATATTCATGGGAGTAATGTCTCAAACTGTCTACGCTTTGATCGATTCCTGAGAGACCTGTAGTATATTCCGAAGCACATCTGGAGGCATTCAGTAATCTGTGGACCTTCAGAGTGTTGATAAAACTCAGAAATTGCATCGGGATTGAATACAACAGGCACCATGCGGACTTGTCTTCATGGGAGTAATGTCTCAAACTGTGTACGCTTTGATCGTTTCCTGGAAGAACAATAGTAGTTTCCCAAGCATATCTGGAGGCAGTTTGTAACCTGTGGACCTTCAGAGTGTTGATGAAACATAGAAATTGCATTGGGATTGAATACAACTGGCACCATGCGGCTTATATTCATGGGAGTAATGTCTCAAACTGTCTACGCTTTGATCGTTCCCTGGCAGACCAATAGTAGTTTACGAAGCACATCTGGAGGCATTCTGTAATATGTGGACCTTCAGAGTGTTGATGAAACAAGAAATTGCATCGGGATAGAATTCAACAGGCACCATGCGGACCTTTCTCCATGGGAGTAATGTCTCAAACAGTCTACGCTTTGATCGTTTCCTGGCAGACCAATAGTAGTTTACGAAGCACATCTGGAGGCAAATTGTAATCTGCGGACCTTCAGAGTGTTCATGAAACACAGAAATTGCATCGAGATTGAATACAAGAGGAACCATTCGGAATTTTCTTTATTGGGAGTATTGTCTCTAACTGTATATGCTTTGATCGTTCAATGCAAGAACTGTAGTAGTTTACAAAGCACAACTGGAGGCATTCAGTAATCTTTGGAACTGCAGAGTGTTGATGAATCACAGAATGTGCATCGGGATTGAATACAACAGGCACCATGCTGACTTTTCTCAATCGGAGTAATTTCCCAAACTGTCTACGCTTTGATTGTTCCCTGGATGACCAGTAGTAGCTTCCGAAGCACACCTGGAAGCATTCTGTAATCTGTGGACACTCAGAGTGTTGATAAAACTCAGAAATTGCATCGGGATTAAACACAACAGGCACAATGCAGACTTTTCTACATGGGAGTAATGTCTCAAACTGTCTACGATTTGATCGATTCCTGGGAGACCAGTAGTGGATTCCGAAGCCCATCTGGAGGCATTCTGTAATCTTTGGACCTTCAGAGTGTTGATGAAACACAAAAATTGCATCGGGATTGAATACAACAGGCACCATGCGGACTTTTCTCCATGGGAGTAATGTCTCAAACTGTGTACGCTTTGATCGTTCCCTGGAAGAACAATAGTAGTTTCCCAAGCATATCTGGAGGCTGTTTGTAATCTGTGGAACTTCAGAGTGTTGATGAAACATAGAAATTGCATCGGGATTGAATACAAGAGGCACCATGCGGCTTATATTCATGGGAGTAATGTCTCAATTTGTCTACGCTTTGATCGATTCCTGAGAGACCTGTAGTATATTCCGAAGCACATCTGGAGGCATTCAGTAATCTGTGGACCTTCAGAGTGTTGATAAAACTCAGAAATTGCATCGGGATTGAATACAACAGGCACCATGCGGACTTGTCTTCATGGGAGTAATGTCTCAAACTGTGTACGCTTTGATCGTTTCCTGGAAGAACAATAGTAGTTTCCCAAGCATATCTGGAGGCAGTTTGTAACCTGTGGACCTTCAGAGTGTTGATGAAACATAGAAATTGCATTGGGATTGAATACAACTGGCACCATGCGGCTTATATTCATGGGAGTAATGTCTCAAACTGTATACGATTTGATCGATTCCTGGGAGTCCAGTAGTAGTTTACGAAGCACATCTGGAGGCATTCTGTAATATGTGGACCTTCAGAGTGTTGATGAAACAAGAAATTGCATCGGGATAGAATTCAACAGGCACCATGCGGACGTTTCTCCATTGGAGTAATGTCTCTAACTGTTTACGCTTTGATCGTTCCCTGGAAGACCAGTAGTAGTTTCCGAAACACATTTGGAGGCATTCTGTACTCAGTGGACCCTCAGAGTGTTGATGCAGCACAGAAATTGCATCGTGATCGAATACAATATTCACCATGCGGACTTTTCTCCATGGGAGTAAAGTCTCAAACTGTCTACGCTTTGATCGTTAACTGGAAGACCAGTAGTAGTTTACAAAGCACAACTGGAGGCATTCAGTAATCTTTGGACCTTCAGAGTGTTGATGAGACACAGAAAATGCATCTGGATTGAATACAACAGGCACCATGTGGATTTTTCTCAATGGGAGTAATGTCTCAAAATGTCTACGATCTGAACGTTCCCTGGCTGACCAATAGTAGTTTCCGAAGCACACCTGGAAGCATTCTGTAATCTGTGGACACTCAGAGTGTTGATAAAACTCAGAAATTGCATCGGGATTGAACACAACAGGCACAATGCAGACTTTTCTCCATGGGAGTAATGTCTCAAACTGTATACGATTTGATCGATTCCTAGGAGTCCAGTAGTGGTTTCCGACGCCCATCTGGAGGCATTCTATAAACTGTGGACTTTCGGAGTGTTGATGAAACACAAAAATTGCTTCTGGGTTGAATACAACAGGCAACATGCGGACGTTTCTCCCTGGGAGTAATGTCTCTAACTGTTTACGGTTTGATCGTTCCCTGGAAGACCAGTAGAGTTTCCGAAAATCATTTGGAGTCATTCTGTACTTAATTGACCCTCAGAGTGTTGATCCAACACAGAAACTGCATCGTGATCGAATACAATATTCACCCTGCGGACTTTTCTCCATGGGAGTAATGTCTCGAACTGTCTACGCTTTGATCGTTCCCTGGCAGACCAATAGTAGTTTACGAAGCACATCTGGAGGCATTCAGTAATCTTTGGACCTTCAGAGTGTTGATGAAACACAGAAATTGCATCGGGATGGAATACAACAGGCACCATGTGGACTTTTCTCAATGGGAGTAAAGTCTCAAAATGTCTATGTTCTGATCGTTCCGTGGCTGACCAATAGTAGTTTCCGAATCGCATCTGGATGCATTATGTAACCTGTATACCTTCAGAGTGTTGATGAAACACAGATAATGCATCGGGATTAAATACAACAGGCACCATGTGGACTTTTCTCCATGTGAGTAATGTCTCAAAATGTCTACGCTTTGATCGATTCCTGGGAGACCAGTAGCAGTTTCCGAAGCCCATCTGGAGGCATTCTGTAATATGTGGACTTTTAGAGTGTTGATGAAACAAAAAATTGCATCGGGATTGAATTCAACAGGCACCATGCGGACTTTTCTCCATGGGAGTAATGTCTCAAACTGTCTACGCTTTGAACGTTCTCTGGCAGACCAATAGTAGTTTACGAAGCACATCTGGAGGCAATTTGTAATCTGCGGATCTTCAGAGTGTTGATGAAACACAGAAATTGCATCGAGATTGAATACAACAGGCACCATGCGGACTTTTCTCCATGGGAGTAATGTCTCAAACTTTCTACGCTTTGATCGATTCATGGGAGACCAGTAGTGGTTTCCGAAACCCATCTGGAGGCATTCTCTAATCTTTGGACCTTCAGAGAGTCGATGAAACACAAAAACTGCGTCTTGATTGAATACAACAGGCACCATGCGGACGTTTCTCCATGGGAGTAACGTCTCAAACTGACTGCGATTTGATCGATTCCTGGGAGACCAGTAGTGGTTTCCGAAGCCCATCTGGAGGCATTCTGTAATCTGTGGACCTTCAGAGTGTTGATGAAACACAGAAATTGCATCGGGATTGAATTCAACAGGCACCATGTGGACTTTTCTCCATGGGAGTAATGTCTCAAAGAGTCTAAGCTTTGACCATTTCCTGGCAGACCAACAGTAGTTTACGAAGCACATCTGGAGGCAGTTTGTAATCTGTGGACCTTCAGAGTGTTGATGAAACACAGAAATTGCATCGAGATTAAATACAACAGGCACCATGCGGAATTTTCTTTATTGGGAGTATTGTCTCTAACTGTCTATGCTTTGATCGTTCCCTGCAAGACCTGTAGTAGTTTACAAAGCACAACTGGAGGCATTCAGTAATCTTTGGACCTGCAGAGTGTTGATGAAACACAGAATAAGCATCGGGATTGAATACAACAGGCACCATGCTGACTTTTCTCAATGGGAGTAATTTCTCAAACTGTCTACACTTTGATTGTTCCCTGGAAGACCAGTAGTGGTTTCCGAAGCCCATCTGGAGTCATTCTGTAATCTGTGGACCTTCAGAGTGTTGATGAAACACAGAAATTGCATCGAGATTGAATACAACAGGCACAATGCGGACTTTTCTCCATGTGAGTAATGTCTCAAAATTTCTACGCTTTGATTGATTTCTGGGAGAGCAGTAGTAGTTTCCGAAGCCCATCTGGAGGCGCTCTGTAATATGTGGACCTTCAGTGTGTTGATGAAAAAAGAAATAGCATCGGGATAGAATTCAACAGGCACCATGCGGACCTTTCTCCATGGGAGTAATGTCTCAAACAGTCTACGCTTTGATCGTTTCCTGGCAGACCAATAGTAATTTACGAAGCTCATCTGGAATAAGTTTGTAATCTGTGGACCTTCAGAGTGTTGATGAAACACCAAAATTGCGTCTGGGTTGAATACAACGGGCAACATGCGGACGTTTCTCCCTGGGAGTAATGTCTCTAACTGTTTACGGTTTGATCGTTCCCTGGAAGACCAGTAGAGTTTCCGAAAATCATTTGGAGTCATTCTGTACTTAATTGACCCTCAGAGTGTTGATCCAACACAGAAACTGCATCGTGATCGAATACAATATTCACCCTGCGGACTTTTCTCCATGGGAGTAATGTCTCGAACTGTCTACGCTTTGATCGTTCCCTGGCAGACCAATAGTAGTTTACGAAGCACATCTGGAGGCATTCAGTAATCTTTGGACCTTCAGAGTGTTGATGAAACACAGAAATTGCATCGGGATGGAATACAACAGGCACCATGTGGACTTTTCTCAATGGGAGTAAAGTCTCAAAATGTCTATGTTCTGATCGTTCCGTGGCTGACCAATAGTAGTTTCCGAATCGCATCTGGATGCATTATGTAACCTGTATACCTTCAGAGTGTTGATGAAACACAGATAATGCATCGGGATTAAATACAACAGGCACCATGTGGACTTTTCTCCATGTGAGTAATGTCTCAAAATGTCTACGCTTTGATCGATTCCTGGGAGACCAGTAGCAGTTTCCGAAGCCCATCTGGAGGCATTCTGTAATATGTGGACTTTTAGAGTGTTGATGAAACAAAAAATTGCATCGGGATTGAATTCAACAGGCACCATGCGGACTTTTCTCCATGGGAGTAATGTCTCAAACTGTCTACGCTTTGAACGTTCTCTGGCAGACCAATAGTAGTTTACGAAGCACATCTGGAGGCAATTTGTAATCTGCGGATCTTCAGAGTGTTGATGAAACACAGAAATTGCATCGAGATTGAATACAACAGGCACCATGCGGACTTTTCTCCATGGGAGTAATGTCTCAAACTTTCTACGCTTTGATCGATTCATGGGAGACCAGTAGTGGTTTCCGAAACCCATCTGGAGGCATTCTCTAATCTTTGGACCTTCAGAGAGTCGATGAAACACAAAAACTGCGTCTTGATTGAATACAACAGGCACCATGCGGACGTTTCTCCATGGGAGTAACGTCTCAAACTGACTGCGATTTGATCGATTCCTGGGAGACCAGTAGTGGTTTCCGAAGCCCATCTGGAGGCATTCTGTAATCTGTGGACCTTCAGAGTGTTGATGAAACACAGAAATTGCATCGGGATTGAATTCAACAGGCACCATGTGGACTTTTCTCCATGGGAGTAATGTCTCAAAGAGTCTAAGCTTTGACCATTTCCTGGCAGACCAACAGTAGTTTACGAAGCACATCTGGAGGCAGTTTGTAATCTGTGGACCTTCAGAGTGTTGATGAAACACAGAAATTGCATCGAGATTAAATACAACAGGCACCATGCGGAATTTTCTTTATTGGGAGTATTGTCTCTAACTGTCTATGCTTTGATCGTTCCCTGCAAGACCTGTAGTAGTTTACAAAGCACAACTGGAGGCATTCAGTAATCTTTGGACCTGCAGAGTGTTGATGAAACACAGAATAAGCATCGGGATTGAATACAACAGGCACCATGCTGACTTTTCTCAATGGGAGTAATTTCTCAAACTGTCTACACTTTGATTGTTCCCTGGAAGACCAGTAGTGGTTTCCGAAGCCCATCTGGAGTCATTCTGTAATCTGTGGACCTTCAGAGTGTTGATGAAACACAGAAATTGCATCGAGATTGAATACAACAGGCACAATGCGGACTTTTCTCCATGTGAGTAATGTCTCAAAATTTCTACGCTTTGATTGATTTCTGGGAGAGCAGTAGTAGTTTCCGAAGCCCATCTGGAGGCGCTCTGTAATATGTGGACCTTCAGTGTGTTGATGAAAAAAGAAATAGCATCGGGATAGAATTCAACAGGCACCATGCGGACCTTTCTCCATGGGAGTAATGTCTCAAACAGTCTACGCTTTGATCGTTTCCTGGCAGACCAATAGTAATTTACGAAGCTCATCTGGAATAAGTTTGTAATCTGTGGACCTTCAGAGTGTTGATGAAACACCAAAATTGCGTCTGGGTTGAATACAACGGGCAACATGCGGACTTTTCTCCATGGGAGTAATGTCTCGAACTGTCTACGGTTTGATCGTTCCCTGGAAGACGTGTAGTAGTTTAAAAAGCACAACTAGAGGCATTCAGTAATCTTTGGACCTTCAGAGTGTTGATGAAACACAGAAATTGCATCGGGATGGAATACAACAGGCACCATGTGGACTTTTCTCAATGGGAGTAAAGTCTCAAAATGTCTATGTTCTGATAGTTCCATGGCTGACCAATAGTAGTTTCCGAATCGCATCTGGATGCATTATGTAGCCTGTATACCTTCAGAGTGTTGATGAAAGACAGATAATGCATCTGGATTAAATACAACATTCACCATGCGGACTTTTCTCCATGTGAGTAATGTCTCAAAAAGTCTACGGTTTGATCGATTCCTGGGAGACCAGTAGCAGTTTCCGAAGCCCATCTGCAGGCATTCTGTAATATGTGGACTTTCAGAGTGTTGATGAAACAAAAAATTGCATCGGGATTGAATTCAACAGGCACCATGCGGACTTTTCTCCATGGGAGTAATGTCTCAAACTGTCTACGCTTTGATCGTTCCCTGGGAGACCAATAGTAGTTTACGAAGCACATCTTGAGGCAATTTGTAATCTGTGGATCTTCAGAGTGTTGATGAAACACAAAAATTGCATCGAGATTGAATACAACAGGCACCATGCGGACTTTTCTCCATGGGAGTAATGTCTCAAACTTTCTACGCTTTGATCGATTCCTGGGAGACCAGTAGTGGTTTCCGAAACCTATCTGGAGGCATTCTGTAATCTTTGGACCTTCAGAGTGTTGATGAAACACAAAAATTGCGTCGGGATTGAATACAACAGGTACCATGCGGACGTTTCTCCATGGGAGTAATGTCTCAAACTGTCTACGATTTGATCGATTCCTGGGAGACCAGTAGTGGTTTCCGAAGCCCATCTCGAGGCATTCTATAATCTGTGGACTTTCGGAGTGTTGATGAAACAAGAAATTGCATCGGGATTGAATTCAACAGGCACCATGCGGACTTTTCTCCATGGGAGTAATGTCTCAAAGAGTCTACGCTTTGATCGTTCCCTGGCAGACCAATAGTAGTTTACTAAGCACATCTGGAGGCAGTTTGTAATCTGTGGACCTTCAGAGTGCTGATGAAACACAAAAATTCCGTCGGCGTTGAATACAACAGGCACCATGCGGACGTTTCTCCATGGGAGCAATGTCTCTAACTGTTTATGCTTTGATCGTTCCCTGGAAGACCAGTAGTAGTTTCCGAAACACATTTGGAGTCATTCGGTACTCAGTTGAACCTCAGAGTGTTGATCCAACATAGAAATTGCATCGTTATCGAATACAATATTCCCCCTGCGGACTTTTCTGCATGGGAGTAATGTCTCAAACTGTCTACGCTTTGATCGTTCTCTGGAAGACCAGTAGTAGTTTCCGAAGCACATTTGGAGGCATTCAGTAATGTTTGGTCCCTCAGAGTGTTGATGAAACTCAGATATTGCATCGGGATTGAATACAACAGGCACAATGCGGAGTTTTCTCTTTGGGAGTAATGTCTCTAACTGTATACGTTTTGATCGTTCCCTGGAAGACCAGTAGTAGTTTCCGACGCAAAACTGGAGGCATTATGTAATCTGTGGACCTTTAGAGTGTTGATAAAACACAGAAATTGCTTCGGCATTGAATACAACAGGCAGGATGCGGACTTTTCTCCATGGGAGTAATGTCACAAACTGTCTACGTTTGATCGATTCCTCATAGACCAGTACTAGATTCCGAAGCCCATCTGGAGGCATTCTGTAATCTGTGGACCTTCAGAGTGTTGATGAAACACAGAAATTGCAACGGGATTGAATACAACAGGCACAATGCGGACTATTCTCCATTTGAGTAATGTCCTAAACTGTCAACGCTTTGATCGTTCCATGGAAGACCAATAGTAGTTTCCGAAGCACATCTGGAGGCAGTTTGTAATCTGTGGACCTTCAGAGTCTTGATGAAACATAGAAATTGCATCGGGATTGAATACAACATTCACCATGCGGACTTTTCTCCATAGGTGTAATGTCTCAAACTGTCTACGATATGATCGTTCCCTGGCAGACCTATAGTAGTTTCCGAAGCATATCTGGGGCAGTTTGTATTCTCTGGACTTTCAGAGTGTTGATGAAACACAAAAATTGCATTGAGATTGTATACAACAGGCACCATTCGGACTTTTCTCCATGGGAGTCATGTCTCATACTGTCTTCGCTTTGATCGTTCCCTGGAAAACTAGTAGTAGTTTCCGAAGCACATCTGGAGGCATTCTGTAATCTGTGGACCTTCAGAGTGTTGATGAAACACAGAAATTGCATCGCGATTGAATACAACAGCGACCATGCGGACCTTTCTCCATGGGAGGCATGTCTCAAACTTCCTACGCTTTGATCGTTCCCTGGAAGACAAGTAGTAGTTTCCCAAGCAAATCCGGAGGCATTCTATAATCTGTGGGCCTTCAGAGTGTTGGTGAAACACAGAAATTGCATCGTGATGGAATACAACATTCACCATGCGGACTTTTCCCCATGGGAGAAATGTCCTAAACTGTCAACGCTTTGATCATTCCCTGGAATACCAATTGTAGCTTCCGAAGCACATCTGGAGGCAGTTTGTAATCTGTGGACCTTCAGAGTGTTGATGAAACACAGAAATTGCATCGCGATTGAATACAACAGCCACCATGCGGACTTTTCTCCATGGCACTATTGTCTCACAGTGTTTACGCTTTGATCGATTCCTGATAGACCAGTAGTAGTTTCCGAAGCCCATCTTTAGTCATTCTGTAATTTGTGGACTTTCAGAGTGTTGATGAAACAAAAAACTGCATCGGGATTGAATTCAATATGCACCATGCGGAGTTTTCTCCATGGGAGTAATGTCGCAAACTGTCTACGCTTTGATCGTTACCTGGAAGACAACTAGTAGTTTCCCGAAGCAAATCTGGAGGGATTCTATAATCTGTGGACCTTCAGAGTGTTGGTGAAACACAGAAATTTCATCGAGATGGTATACAACATTCAACATGCGGAATTTTCTCCATGGAAGTAATGTCTCAAACTGTCTATGCTTTGATCGTTCCCAGGAAGACCAGTAGTAGTTTCCGAAGTACATCTGGAGGCATTCTGTAATCAGTGGACCTTCAGAGTGTTGGTGAAACAAAGAAATTGCATCGTGATGGAATACAAGATTCACCAAACGGACTTTTCTCCATGGGAGAAATGTCTCAATCTGTCTACGCTTTGATCGTTCCCTGGAAGAACAGTAGTAGTTTTCGAAGCACATCTGGATTCATTCTGTAATCTGTGGATTTTCAGAGTGTTCATGAAACACAGAAAGTGCATCGGCATTGAATACAACTGGCACCATGCGGATGTTTCTCCATGGGAGTAATGTCTCAAACTGTCTACGCTTTGATTGTTCGCTGGAAGACCACTAGTAGTTTCCGAATCACATTTGGTATCATTCTGTAATCTTTGGACCTTCAGAGTGTTAATGAAACAGAGAAATTGCATCGTGATTGAATACAACAGGCAGCATGTGGACTTTTCTCCATGGGAGAAATGTGTCAAACTGTCTACGCTTTGATCATTCCCTGGAGGACCAGTAGTATTTTCCGATGCACATCGGGAGGCATTATGTAATCTGTGGACTTTTAGAGTGTTGATGAACCAAATAAATTGCATCGGGATTGAATACAAAAGGCACCATGAGGACTTTTCTGCATGGGAGTAATGTCTCAAACTGTCTACCCTTTGATCGTCCCCTGGAAGACTAATAGTAGTTTCCGAAGCAGATGTGGAGGCATTCAGTAATCTTTGGACCTTCAGAGTGTTGATGAAACACTGAAATTGCATCGAGATTAAATACAACAGCCACCATGCGGACTTTTCTCCATGGTAGTAATGTCTTAAACTGTCTACGCTTTGGTCTTTCCCTGGAAGGCCAGTAGTAGTTTCCGAAGCACATTTTGAGGAATTCTGTAAACTGTGGAGAATCTGAGTGTTGATGAAACATTTAAATTGCATCATGATGGATTACAACATTCACAATGCGGACTTTTCTCCATGGGAGTATTTTCTCAAACGGTATACGCTTAGTTCTTTCCCTTGAAGACCAGTAGTAGTTTCCCAAGCAAATCTGGAGGCATTCTATAATCTGTGGACATTCAGTGTGTTTAAGAAACACAGAAATTGCATCAGGATTGAATAGAAAAGCCTCCATACGCACGTTTCTTCATGGGAGTAATGTCTCCAACTGTGTACACTTAGTTATTTCCCTGTAGGACCAGTAGTAGTTTCCGAAGCACATCTGGAGGCAATCTGTAATCTGTGGACCTTCAGAGTGTTTATGAAACAAATAAATTGCTTCGGGATTGAATGCAACAGGCGCCATGCAGACTTTTCTCCATGTGAGTAATGTCTCAAACTGTCTACGCTTTTATCGTTCATTGGCAGACCAGTAGTAGTTTCCGAACCACATCTGGAGGCATTCAGTAACCTTTGGACCTTCAGAGGTTTGATGAAACACAGAAATTGATAAGGGATTGAATACAACAGGCACCATACGGACGTTTCTATATGGGAGGAATATCTGAATCTGTCTACGCTTAGATATTTCCCTGGAGGACCAGTAGTATTTTCCGAAGCACATCTGGATGCATTCTGAAATCTGTGGACCTTGAGAGTGTTCATGAAATAAAGAAAGTGCATCAGGATTGAATACAACAGGCACCATGCGGATGTTCCTCCATGGGAGTAATGTCTCAAACTGTCTAGATTTACATCGTTCCCTGGAAGACCAGTAGTAGTTTCCGAAAAAACACCTGGAGGCACTCTGCAATCTTTGGATCTACAGAGTGTTGATGAAACACAGAAATTATATCGGGATTGAATACAACAGGTACCATGCGGACTTTTCTCCATGGGAGTAATGTCTCAAACTGTCTACGCTTTGATCGTACCCTGGAAGACCAGTAGTAGTTTCCAAAGCATATCTGGAGGCATTCAGTAATCTTTGGACATTCAGAGTGTTGATGAAACACTGAAATTGAATCGGCATTGAATACAACAGGCACCAAGCGTACTTTTCTCCATGGGAGTAATGTCTCAAATTGTCTCCGGTTTGATCGTTCCTGGGAGACCAGTCATAGATTCAGAAGCACATCTGGAGCCATTCTTTAATCTGCGGACATTCAGATTGTTGAAGAAACACAGAAATTGCATCGGGATTGAATACAACAGGCGTCATGGAAGTAATGTCTCAAACTGTCTACACTTTGATCATTCCCTGGAAGAATCAGTAGTAGTTTCCAAAGCACATATGGAGGCATTCAGTAATCTTTGGACCTTCAGAGGTTTGATGAAACACAGAAATTGATAAGTGATTGAATACAACAGGCACCAGGCGGACGTTTCTCCATGGGAGGAATTTCTGAAACTGTCTACGCTTAGATATTTCACTGGAGGACCAGTACTAGTTTCCGAAGCACATGTGGAGGCATTCTATAATCTGTGGACCTTCACAGTGTTGGTGAAACAAACAATTGCATCGTGATGGAATACACCATTCACCATGCGGAATTTTCTCCATGGGAGTAATGTCTCACACTGTCTACGCTTTGATACTTGCCTGCAAGACCAGTAGTTGTTTCCGAAGCACATTTGGTTGGCATTCTGTAATCTGTTGACCTTCAGAGTGTTGATGAAACACCGAAATTGCATCGTGATAGAATATAACATTTACCAAGCGGACTTTTCTCCATGGGAGTACTGTCTCAAACGTCTACGCTTTGACCGATTCCTGGGAGACCAGTAGTAGTTTCCGATGCAAATCTGGATGCATTCAGGAATCTTTGGGCATTCAGAGTGTTGACGAAACACAGAAATTGCATCGGGATTGAATACAACAGGCACCATGCAGACTTTTCTCCATGGGAGTAATGTCTCAAACTGATTACGCTTTGATCTATTCCTGGGAGACCTGTCATAGATTCCGAAGCACATGTGGAGGCATTCTGTAATCTGTGGACCTTCAGAGTGTTCATGAATCACAGAAAGTGCATCGGGATTAAATACAACAGGCACCATGCGGACTTTTTTCGATGGGAGTAATGTCTCAAACTGTCTACGCTTACATCGTTCCTGGAAGACCAGTAGTAGTTTCCTAAGCACATCTGGAGGCACTCTGTATTCTGTGGACGTCCAGAGTGTTGATGAAACATAGAAATTGTATTGTGATTATATACAACAGGCACCATGCGGACTTTTCTCCATGTTAGTAATGTCCCAAACTGTCTACGCTTTGATCGTTTACTGAAAGACCAGCAATAGTTTCCGAAGCACATCTGGAGGAATTCTGAAATCTGTGGACCTTCAGAGTGTTCATGAAACACAGAAAGTGCATCGGGATTGAATACAACAGGCACCATGCGGATGTTCCTCCGTGGGAGTAAAGGCTCAAACTGTCTGGATTTACATAGTTCCCTGGAAGACTAGTAGTAGTTTCCGAAGCACATCTGGAGGCACTCTGCAATCTTTGGACCTTCAGAGTGTTGATGACACACAGAAATTGCATCGGGATTGAGTACAACAGGTACCATGCGGACTTTTCTCCATGGGAGTAATATCTCAAATTGTCTACGGCTTGATCGTTCCCTGGAAGACCAGTAGTAGTTTCCAAAGGACATCTGGACGCATTCAGTAATCGTTGGACATTCAGAGTGTTGATGAAACACAGAAATTGCATCGGGATTGAATACAACAGGTACCATGCGGACTTTTCTCCATGGGAGTAATATCTCAAACTGTCTACGGCTTGATCGTTCCCTGGAAGACCAGTAGTATTTTCTAAAGGACATCTGGACGCATTCAGTAATCGTTGGACATTCAGAGTGTTGATGAAACACAGAAATTGCATCGGCATTGAAAACAACAGGCACCATGCGGACTTTTCTCCATGGGAGTAATGTCTCAAACTGTCTACGCTTTGATCGTTCCCTGGAAGACTAATAGTAGTTTCCAAAGCACAACTGGAGGCATTATGTAATCGGTGTAGCAGTAAGATAGAGCAAGGCAGAGACAGTGACAGCAAGAGGAAATACTACTACTACTGCTACTACTACTACTAGTACTACTAGTAGTGGTAGTAGTAGTAATAGTAGTAGTGAGTGAGTGAGAATGGGCAAGCCGCTGTGAGGGGTATGAGTGACATATTAGTGAGAAGAGAACAAGTATATTTGTGTACCAAAAGTTTTGGGAAATTTTTGGGAAGGTGCTGTGTAAAGTAGGATGAGGCAGCTAGAATCAGATTTTTCAGTCAATTATTTAAACAGGAGCATATACACTTATTTGTGTTTAGAGAGGAGCATTTTCCCATTGGTAGATAAAACACTAAAAAATATTACGTGTTACTGAACCAAGACATCAGATTCTTCCATTTTGTCCCTATATAACACTTAAAATGCTGAGATGAAGTGGGAGATATGATGCTGCGCGAAGAGTTTGACAGAGCACTGAAAGACCTAAGTTGAAACAAGGCCCTGGGAGTAGGCAACATTCCTTTAGAACTACTGACAGCCTTAGGAGAGCCAGTCCTGACAAAACTCTACCATCTGGTGAGCAAAATGTATGAGACAGGTGAAATAACCTCAGAAGTCAAGAAGAATATAATAATTCCAATCCCAAAGAAAGCAGGTGTTGACAGATGTGAAAATTACCGAACTATAAGTTCAATAAGTCACCGGTGCGAAATACTAACGAGAATTCTTTACGGATGAATGGAAAAACTGGTAGAAGCTGACCTCGGGGAAGATCAGTTCGGATTCCGTAGAAATATTGGAACACGTGCAGCAACACTGACCCTATGACTTATCTTAGAAGCTAGATTAAGAAAAGGCAAACCTGTGTTTATAGCATTTCTAGACTTGGAAAAAGCTTTTGACAATGTTGGCTGGAATACAGGGAGTCGTTTCTGAAAGTATTTGTATGGAGTGTAGCTATGTATGGAAGTGAAACATGGATGACAAATAGTTGGACAAGAAGAGAATAGAAGCTTTCAAAATTTGGTACTACAGAAGAATGCTGAAGATTAGATGGGTAGATCACATTACTAATGGGGAGGTATTGCATAGAATTGGAGAGAAGAGGAGTTTGTGGCACAGCTTGTCTAGAAGTAGGGATTGGTTGGTAGGACATGTACTTAGGCATCAAGGGATCACCAATTTAGTATTGGAGGGCAGTGTGGAGGGTAAAAATCATAGAGGGAGACCTAGTGATTAATACACTAAGCAGATTCAGAAGGATGTAGGCTACAGTATGTACTGGGAGATGAAGAAGCTTGCACAGGATAGAGTTGCATGGAGAGCTGCATCAAACCAGTCTCAGGACTGAAGATCACAACAACAACAACAACAACAACACTAAAAATCTTGAAAACGGCTTAATGTTTTTACCATTTGTGTGTTATTATTAGTGTATCAAAGAAATAAAAGAAGAAACTACTCCGTCTTCATCAGTGACCCATTATAAAGTTAGTTAGTTACACATTCCATGGACAATTTTGCATGACAGATTGTAATGATGTGGAGAAAGTCATTTTACATTGACATTCCAAGTTAATTTGTACATATAATTACTTTCCGATCATTTCCTAGTTTGTGTTTTTTCTTTATTATTTACAAAAAGAAAAGTGTGTTCAGATTTAAGTAAGTAATTACTGTTCACCATAGTATCCTTTGCATCACATACATGATGTAGGTATTGTCATAATGAGATACAGCATACATACATCACAATTCTAGATGTTAATATAACTAATATGAAATTAACATTATACAATGTGTTTAAAAAATTTCATAATGGACTAATGGATTGGTATTAGATGTGCCCTATAACAATTCTGACATACAAGCAGTACACTTCAAGAAACAAGAATATACAAACAATATTTAATATTTACAATCAAAACAGCATGTTTGAATGACAATGAAAAGAAAACAAGTGGTTATTAGTCATCAAGGAATTCAAAATACTCATCCATGATATAGAAACATTAATTTAATACTTAAGTTTTATTTCTGACTTAAATTTTTTGTCATCCATAATTCCCTTGATCTAAATTGACAGTGTGTTATACAGCTTTATCCCATAATGGCTCAACCTGTTTTGAGTTTTTGTTTTTATAGCTCTTTCTACATGCAGATTCTTACTGACGTGTGTTGTACTTCTGTAAATCTGAATTCATATGTAAATTACTTGTGTGTGTACTTCTATCAGACATACTTTTGAATATGAACAACAATGGTACTGTAAGTATTATTAAATGCATGAATAAGGGCTTGCAGTGTGTTTGTGGAGAGCTGTATTTAATAATTTTAATGACATTTTCCTGTCATTTTAAAGTATCTGCAAGTGAGGTTTTTTGACACCTCAGAACATTCTTCTATAAGATACAGCAGACTGGAAATAAGCAAAATACACTAACGTTGTACATTGTTTGTAACAAATTCCATAAATTATGCTCGGTGCAAAACATGCAGAATTGAGTTTTTTGGATATGTAAATGCAATGGCTTTTCCAGCTGAAGACATGGTCAGTGTGCATGCCCAATAATTCTGTAAACTTTACTTTCTCTATTTCGTGGGCACTCAATAAAAACTGGAGGATATACTTCTCATTTCCTTTACTGTACTGTAGGTAATTTATTTTATTTAAATTAAATGTTAACTTATTAGGAAGAAACTGCTGCAGCACGCATTTCACAACTTTTTCAGCAGTAATAGATAAGGATTTTCCATCATCACCAAATTATGGTTGTATGGTCTGCAAATAACATCATTTTTGACAAACTGTTTGGGCTTTTAATGTCAATTATATAGATCAGAAATTATAGGTGGGGCCATGAACAGTACCCTACAGGACACCTTTTGCCACCCTCTTAGCATCTGATAGCCACTTTATTTTTTGCCTGTTTTGAGACCCTGTGAGTTCCAAAACCTGTGTTCTATGTTGTAGATAGGATTAAGTTAGTTCCTTGCCAATATCTTTGATGCTATAGCTTCCAGTTTCTCATGGAGTATTTAGTGGTTTACTGTATCAAAGGCAATGATAAGATCTTGGTTGATTGCTACAACACTTTTGTTATGGTCGAAATTCCTTCTGGCTCCTTCATGAGGCTTGTATGGCTCCTGTGTTATAACCTGTATGAAAGCTGTGTTGATTACAATTCAGAAGATTGGAGGTGTCGAGATAGCTTATGATCCTGATTTTCATCAACTTCCTAAAGATTTATGAAAGAGATTGAAGGAGGGACATACGTCTGCAGTTTTCTACCTAGCATGAATACCCATTTTTGAACAGAGTTCTAACCTTAGAAATTTTCATCCTCTGTGTGAACACACCTTCACTGAATGAGAAATTGGCAGTATGTACCTGTGGCTACAAAATTTGTGGCGCAACTTTTTTATTTGTGACACTTGCACTTTATCCATTTCTGCAGACATTTTTGGTCTCAGACTATTAATTACTTCCACATTTCATATTCATTAGTGGAACTTGGAACTTATTCTCCTACTGATGCCTACTTTGGTGCTGTTTTTTACTTTTGTTTGTTAAAGTCCATGCTTAATTTCTCAAGTACACTTAGAAAGTAGTTAATAATGTAATTGAGCAATGCTTCTTTTTTTAGTTGATTGTTATCTCCAGATATAAGTATAGTCTCCAGTTCCTTACTGCTATTCCCAGTTCTCTTTAACTATTTACCATGTTCTGCTTGATTCATTGTCTGACTCCCTTACCAGTCTATAATTATGTAATATGTATGCTACATTAATTATCCTTTTTATACACTTACATTTGCAGTTTCATACTTTTTTTTCTTTTTAGTGTCAGAAAAAAATTTCACTTCAGTGTAGAAGTTTCTCAGTGTGTTTTTGTAAGTGTATGTGAGTGGACTTTCATGAATCTTTATAGACAGCACATTTCCAGATCTATCATGGAAAGAGAGAACATGGCGTTTGTATTTGTTTGTGACAATACGTATGCCGAGGATTGGTCGTCAGTGTGGTAGTAAACTGGTGGCAGTTTTCAGGGGAGAAAATTCTTTTGTACCTATGATGTACTATTGTTGTATTTACGGGAAGTGTGAGAACTGTAATGAGTGCATTGTGGTCAGATAAGCCTAGGTCAATGTTCCTTACTTCTATATCTGAGGTTTCTAGATTTGAAGATGTATTGTCTATGAAAACTTTTTGAAGAGTTTGTTAGCATAGCTGGAATTTATACACATGCCGGAAAAGTTTTGCATCATCCCAGTTCCAAGAAACTCCTGAAGATAGATGTTGACTGTGGATATTGTATTACAGACACAGTCCCTTTGACTGTTAAGAGATGTCACTAAACCCACCCAAAGATGTAAACAACCATGCATGAGCAGCACCTATTAGACGGAGGGGCTCCGACAGCCAATAAGTTCGAGTCATTCCACCTGGAAGGAGGTAGACAGCTCATGTTGTCTGAAGTTCAGCCATGCCTAGATGGCCAATACTGTGGTTGATCACATCCACTTAGTTTACTTTGTGCTAGGAGGTCTCTCAACAGGGGAAGTGTCCAGGCATCTCGAAGTGAACCAAAGTGATAATGTTCAAACATAGAGGACCTACAGAGATACAGGAACTCCTGATGACAATCCTCGCTCAAGCCACCCAAGGGCTACTACTGCAGTGGATGACTGCTAGCTATGGATTATGGCTCATAGGAACCCTGACTGCAATGCCAGAATAATGCTTTTTGTGGAGCCACAGGATGTCGTGTTATGACTCAAACTGTGCACCACAGGCTGTATGATGGGCAGCTCCACTCCTGACATCCATGGTGAGGTTCATTTTTGCAACCATGACAACATGCAGTGTCTTATCTGATGGGTCCAACAACATGCTGAACAGACCACTCAGGATTGGCATCACATTCTCTTCACTAATGAGTATCATATATTGCCTTCAACCACACAATCGTTGGAGACGTGTTTAGAGGCAACACGGTGAAGCTGAACACCTAAGACACACTGTACAGCAGGTGTAGGTTTCATTATGTGGGGCTGATGTATGTTGCTGCTGGTCATGGAAGGCATCATAATGGCTGCATGATACATGAATGCCATTCTCCAACCAATAGCGCAATGATATCGGCAGCATATTCGTGAGGCATTAATTGTTGTGGACGAGAATTACATACCCCCATGAATGACTTCCTTCGGGATAAATTATATTGTTTAACTAGAGTGGCCAGCATGCTCTCCAGACAGAACCCATCAAACTTGTCTGGGATTTATTGAAAATGGCTGTTTATGGATAACATGACCCGCCAACCACTCTTGGGGATCTATGCAAATCGCCGTTGAGGACTGTGACAATCTGGACCAACAGTGCCTTGATGAACTTGTGGATGGTATGCCATGACAAATACAGGCATGCATCAATGCAAGTGGATGTGCTATTGGGTATTAGAGGTACCAGTGTATACAGAAATCTGGACACCTACCTGTGAAGGTACCACTGTATAGTGGTACAACATGCAGTGTGTGGTTTTTATGAGCAATAAAAAGGGCAGAAATGTTGTTTATGTTGATTTCTATTCAATTTTCTGTACAGGTTCTCTACTCTCAAACTCTAGGGAATGAGGTTATGCAAAACTTTCTTGATGTGTGTATTAGAATAAAGTTGAAACTACATAGAAAGTTAAGGAACGGAATTTTTAATTGCTCTGTGTACCAACATATTGACATTAAAAAGTCCCCCAGATACTATTATTGACTTTTTCTCAACCACATAAGATGCGCAGTCTAATTAATAAAAAAGTCTGGTTCACAGTTCTAGTTTCTAGAACACTTTCACAGCTGCAACACTTTCTATACCAAGAAGTCCCTTCCATACAGCCTAGTCATCCATGGCTGTGCATCAGTAGTGATGAGTAGATTCCTCTGAAAATATGCTGAGGATCTCACTGAAGCCTTCACACACTGTTATTACCTTCCCAGCTTCGTACAACAACACATCCCCATGCCTTATTGATCAGTCACCCACCACCTCGCAAAGGTGCAGCATTCCACTCATGACATGGTAGCACAATCAGGACTGGAGCAACCATATCATATTCTCCTTCTCCCCTGCAGGTCCGGGGTATTCCTGCCTGTCGTACAAGGTGACTAAAAGGAGTTTCACATGTTTCAGCCTTTATGTGATGGCCCCCTGTAGGGTTTGACTTCCATTCTTCAAACTTTTCCAAAAGAATGAGCCAACTGGAGAAGGGAGCCTTAAAAGGTCCATCGTGTTCTTCGTGAATTAAGATCTTTAGACCCATAACCACACAGGCATTGTGCTGCTGATGACTGACACTGTTAACACCTGCATATGCCAAGGGGTAGATGCCCATCCTCCTGAGGCATCAGGAATCCCAGCAAAGGCCATCCTATCAGGTGGCGCCTGTTGGGAGGGCCCCTGGTCAGAGTGGGCGGCATCAGGGTGGATGACAAACGATGAAGCGCAGTCCATCATCTCTTGCTGGTGGTGAAACACCAGCAGTCTCTAAGCGATCACAAGCACAATTCAACACACAACAGTACAACAAGTAAGAGCCTAAATGTGGTCCAGGGTATCACATTTCATAGAGACATTCTTTTGCAGTCCGAAATTGAGCTGCTGGCCAATTTAGAGTGACGAGGTGTAAATTTCATCCAGCATGTCCACCGGGGTCGGAAGGATAATGAGGTTGCCAGCGGTGCCTTCATATTGGCCTTTGAGGGTGATACATTGTTCGATGAAGGTCAAGGTGATGGTCTAACTGGTGTGATGTAAGGCCCTGTATCCACCCCCCAACTCGGTGCTTGAAGTGCTGGAAGTTCAGCAATATGTTTTCCCACACAACTTCCAGTGTCACAAACCAAGATTTTGGATGCCCATCACATCCCAATACTCCATGTGCACTGCCTTCCACCTGTGTCAACTGCAGAGAGCACCATTCACCTTGCTCACCTGACTGCAGGATTCTCCAGAAAGAAAGGAGAATCATGGAGTACAAGACCCTGGAATGAATGACCTACACTGAGGATAAGAGAAAATTTGAACACCTGCATCCTGTGTGTATGACATAGTCTTACACCACCACTACAACAGTTCTGACACCATGAGCTCTGCCAACCCAGGTCACCTCTCAGAGCTGGTAGACTCACCTGCCCCCTTGATGTTGGAGAGCATTTCCATCCCTGTTGATCCTGCACCACCTACTTGAGGAGCAACACCACCCTGCCCCCCCCCCCCCACCCCCCCCCCCCGCCGCCCCCCGCCGCCACCATCATTGCGCAACAATCATGGCTGGAGCTGGAGAAGCGTAAGTGTTCTTCAGCTTCTCTCCCTAGGAAGTGGTCCCTTGGGTCACTCCATTCCTAGGTATCTTCTAGTGGGAAACAGGACACCTGCCAGTGGCCAAAGAGCAAAAAAGCAGCTGGTTGTAGGACGTCACGCTCATCCTCAGTCCTGGAGACTGAGCCAGTGAAGTCCTCCCAGCCAGGGAAACCCAAAGAGCAGTGAGAGAAATCCAAAACGAAAACCGCTAAGACCAAAGAAATTGCGGTCGCACCCACACCACTGCTACCTACAGGCTCTGCAGCTGAGGGTGGGGTGGAGATTTGGGCACCTGCTAAGTACCTACACTCCTGGAAATTGAAATAAGATCACCGTGAATTCATTGTCCCAGGAAGGGGAAACTTTATTGACACATTCTTGTTGTCAGATACATCATATGATCACACTGACAGAACCACAGGCACATAGACACAGGCAACAGAGCATGTACAATGTCGGCACTAGTACAGTGTATATCCACCTTTCGCAGCAATGCAGGCTTCTATTCTCCCATGCAGACGATCGTAGAGATGCTGGATGTAGTCCTGTGGAACGGCTTGCCATGCCATTTCCACCTGGCGCCTCAGTTGGACCAGTGTTCGTGCCGGACGTGCAGACCGCGTGAGACGACGCTTCATCCAGTCCCAAACATGCTCATTGGGGGACAGATCCGAAGATCTTGCTGGCCAGGGTAGTTGACTTACACCTTCTAGAGCACGTTGGGTGGCTCGGGATACATGTGGATGTGCATTGTCCTGTTGGAACAGCAAGTTCCCTTGCCAGTCTAGGAATGGTAGAACGATGGGTTCGATGACGGTTTGGATGTACCGTGCACTATTCAGTGTCCCCTCGACAATCACTTGAGGTGTACGGCCAGTGTAGGAGATAGCTCCCCACACCATGATGCTGGGTGTTGGCCCTGTGTGCCTCGGTTGTATGCAGTTCTGATTTTGGCGCTCACCTGCATGGCGCCAAACACGCATACGACCATCATTGGCACCAAGGCAGAAGCAACTCTCATCGCTGAAGACGACACGTCTCCATTCGTCCCCCATTCACGCCTGTCGTGACACCACTGGAGGCGGGATGCACGATGTTAGGGCGTGAGCGGAAGACGGCCTAACGGTGAGCGGGACCGTAGCCCAGCTTCATGGAGACGGTTGCGAATGGTCCTCGCCGATACCCCAGGAGCAAAAGTGTCCCTAATTTGCTGTGAAGTGGCGGTGCGGTCCCCTACGTCACTGCGTAGGATCCTACAGTCTTGGCGTGCATCCGTGCGTTGCTGCGGTCCGGTCCCAGGTCGACGGGCACGTGCACCTTCCGCCGACCACTGGCGACAACATCGATGTACTGTGGAGACCTCACGCCCCACGTGTTGAGCAATTCGGCGGTACATCCACCCGGCCTCCCGCATGCCCACTATATGCCCTCGCTCAAAGTCCGTCAACTGTACATACGGTTCACGTCCACGCTGTCGCGGCATGCTACCAGTGTTAAAGACTGCGATGGAGCTCCGTATGCCACGGCAAACTGGCTGACACTGACGGCGGCGATGCACAACTGCTGTGCAGCTAGCGCCATTCAACGGCCAACACCGCGGTTCCTGGTGTGTCCGCTGTGCCGTGCATGTGATCATTGCTTGTACAGCCCCCTCGCAGTGTCCGGAGCAAGTATGGTGGGTCTGACACACCGGTGTCAATGTGTTCTTTTTTCCATTTCCAGGAGTGTAGATCTTGCCAGACCCTCTCACATGATGGATATAGACTATTCAGGCAATAAATCAGTGGAAGCAGGTGACTGTGAGCCATACAGTGCTTCACTGAATTTTCCGTGCCTTCCCAGTCTCACGATGTCATCGTCCAGTGCAACTGTGGTGGTTTTATCCACTGCCTGGCTGAGCTACAGCAACTGTTGAGGTTTAAACCTGCCATCTGCATTGCCCTCCAGGTAACCTGGTTCCCTGCCCTCCGTGACTATAAGGCATATTACAGCAACCACAGTGACTATAATCGATTGACAGGTGGAGTTTGCGTTTATGTTCTAAACTCAGTCTGTAGTGAACATGTGCCCCTTCAAAACTCTCTTGAAGCTGTGGCTGTCAGAATAAAGATGATGCTGGAAATAACTGTCTGAAATGTATATCTTCATCTAGATGGTGCAGTACCCCTGAATGTATTAGCTGCACTAATTGATAAACTGCCTAAACCTTTCCTTCTTCGGGAAGATTTTAATGCCCATAACCCCTTGTGGGGTGGTACCATAGTTACTGGGCGAGGCAGAGTTGTCGAAATTTACTGTTGCAATTTGACCTCTGACTCTTAAATACTGGGGCCGCCACATGTTTCAGTGTGGCTCATGGGAGTTACTCAGCCATTGACGTATCAATCTGCAGCCCAGAACATCTCCCATCCATCCACTGAAGAAGACATGACTACCTGTGTGGTAGTGAGCACTTCCCCATCTTCCTGGCAGTGCCTCAGCATCAGGCACACAGATGCCTGCCCAGATGGGCTTTGAACAAGGCTAACTGGGTAACTTTCACCTTAGCTGTCACCGCTGAATCTCCCCTACATTGTAATATCGATGTGATGGTTGAGCAGATGACTAGCACAATTGTTTATGTCACAGAAAACGGAATCCCTCGCTCTTTAGGTTGCCCAAGGAGTAAGGCAGTCACTTGGTGGTCGCCGCAAATCGTTCAGGCAATTGAAGAGTGTCTGCAAGCTTTACAGCCCGTAAGTGGCACCCTTCCCTGGAGCACATCATAGTCTTTAAATGGCTCTGTGCCAGTGTTCGCTACCTTATCGAGCAACAGAAGGAGTGGTGTTGGGAGAGATAAGTCTCCACCATTGGAGGCCACATGTCTTCCCAAGTCTGGAAAAAGATCAAATGTCTCTTTGGGTACCAAGCCTCAATGGCTGTCCCTGGTGTTACCTTAAATGGCGAGTTATGTACCAACACAAATGCGATTTCCGGGCACTTTGCCGGGCACTGCATTGGATAATCACCCCCCAAGGTTTCGCACACTGGAACGGTGGCTGAAAGGTAATGTGCTCTAATGCACTACATGCTGTGGTGAATCCTATAACGCCCCATTTACAAAGTGGAAGCTTTTCAGTGCTCTTGCACATTGCACCGACACAGTTCCTGGGCCTGACCGCATCCACAGCCAGGTGATTAAACATATCTCATCTGACTACAAGTGACATATAATCATCATCTTCAACCGGCTATGGTGAGATTGTCTAAAAACGCACTTGATGTGGACAGCTATCACACCATCTGCCTCACCAATGTTCCTAAAAAGCAATGCCACAAGAGTGAGAATAAAACGGATTAAATGTGTAACACAAAACAGAAAGAAAGGAAAAGCCATAAGAATGAAGGGCACACTATGAACACTAAAAGGAACAAAAGAGGACAAGGAAACAACAGAAGAGAGTAAAACATGAAAGCAGATTACAGTGGCTGGCAACCACGAGAATAGAAAGGGAAAGCCAGTGACTCTGCAACACATTAAAAACTCAACTGTAAAGCACTAGGCTGGAGGACACAGAGGGTCAAAGGATACACTAAACCCTATATAGAAGTATAAAACCCACTCTCACGGATAAAATGTAAAACTAAAGCTGCTGTGAAGTCATTGTGTCCAACACCGAAGGCAGGTTGGTGGGAAAGTTGAAAGTCTGTCACAGAGGGGTTAAATGTGAGTAGTCCAGCAAGAGGTGAACAACTGTCATTTGGAAGCCAAAGCAACACTTAGGTGGCTTCTCGCAACAGAGTAGTTAACCATGCATTAGCCTCATATAGTCAATGCAGAGCCAGCAGAGGATGACTGATTCCCTGGGAGAGGCCTGCCTGGAAGACTTCCACACATTCATAGCCTCCTTAACGACATGCAGTTTGTTATGTGTGCTGTTATGCCATTCCATCTCCCAAAGCCAGAAAACCCCATGGTGTAGACAGAATGTAGGTCAGCTTCAGAGAATGCCTATCTCCAGAAGCAGTTTCCACGTCGCCTGCTTGGGAGCCATTCCGTGGTTTATCAGTGGACCCCAGGACACGTCATTATCCCTGGCCATGAACTTGTATGATAGGCAGTTGTGAGAAAATGCAAATCACCAAAATGTAAGTAGCTACTCTTTTTTAAAAAAATGTGAATTTAACTGTTTAATAATATGAAACTAACACAACTGTATCGTTATAAATCCCACTGATGATACCTTAGAACAGGAGAATGTGAAAAGTGTATGGGATAAATAAAGTAACTAGCAGCAGGATAAGGCAGCTTTATTTAGAAAACAAATTTTTATATGCTTGCTGCAGAGGATGGCCACACAAACAGACTTGTTATTCATGCCATGCCAGGCATTTCCACATGGCCCATACCAGAAATTCAGAAGAATCATCTGAACATCCATAAAACCATACAACACACAAAATTCAACATATGCAAATGTAACAATCTGGTACCTAAATATTCAATGTAAAAATTAAAAACAGTTCAACCACCACCCAAAAAGCAATGCATTCTGCTCAGAAAATATGGTTAAAATACGAGATAAAATACCTAGACTCTAAAAAACAAGAGTTAAATTACGAGTTGTATAAGACATATTTACAACTCGCAGACACCATAAATAATATTAAAGTTTTCTCCCATCTGGTCAACAGGGTCGAAAAGCTTACAAAAACTGCTGCACAAAGAATAGAAACAGTTTATAGAAGAAAGATCAACCAACTCAAAAAACTCCAGTTACAACATATTACCTTTACTCACACACACAAATTCTACCCAAGATTAGTGAACCTTACAGACACACAGTTAAACAGTAAAGAAAGACAGCTGTTGGAGAAAGGATGAAAATACAATCTAAATTCAGAAATAGATGAAGGTTACTTTTGAAATCTAATTATAGAAGCATAAAGTGTTTTGACAAGGGATGATAGGAATGAAAATAGCAGTGTCAGCATTGGATTAACTAGAGAACTAGTAAAAAAAGAAATCCAGAATATAATAACAGGCATAAAAATGCAACAACACAAAACAACAAAAACTCAGATCTGCAACACTAGGAAAAATTAGGAGAAAACTACAAAAACAAAATGTTATCATTTTAAAATAATAATTCCAATCCCAAAGAAAGCAGGTGTTGACAGATGAGAAAATTACCAAACAATCAGTTTAATAAGTGACAGCTGCAAAATACTAACATGAATGTTTTACAGACGAATGGAAAAACTAGTAGAAGCTGACCTCTGGGAGATCAGTTTGGATTCCATAGAAATACTGGAACACATGAGGCAATACTGACCTTACGACTTATCTTAGAAGAAAGATTAAGGAAAGGCAAACCTATGTTTCTAGCATTTGTAGACTTAGAGAAAGCTTTTGACTATGTTGATTGGAATACTCTCTTTCAAATTCTAAAGGTGGCAGGGGTAAAATACAGGGAGCGAAAGGCTATTTGCAATTTGTACAGAAACCAGATGGCAGTCATAAGAGTCGAGGGGCATAAAAGGGAAGCAGTGGTTGGGAAGGGAGTGAGACAGGGTTGTAGCCTCTCACTGATGTTATTCAATCTGTATATTGAGCAAGAAGTAAAGGAAACAAAAGAAAAATTCAGAGTAGGTATTAAAATCCATGGGGAAGAAATAAAAACTTTGAGGTACGCCTATGACATTGTAATTCTGTCAGAGTCAGCAAAGGACTTGGAAGAGCAGTTGAATGGAATGGATAGTGGCTTGAAACAAGGATATAAGATGAACATCAACAAAAGCAAAATGAGGATAATGGAATGTAGTCGAATAAAGTCGGGTGATGCTGAAGGAATTAGATTAGGAAATGAGACACTTAAAGTAGTAAATGAGTTTTGCTATTTGGGGAGCAAAATAACTGATGATGGTTGAAGTAGAGAGGATATAAAATGTAGACTAGCAATGGCAAGGAAAGCGTTTATAAAGAAGAGAAATTTGTTAACATCGAGTATAGATTTAAGTGTCAGGAACTCTTTCCTGAAAGTATTTGTTTAAAGTGTAGCCATGTATGGAAGTGAAACATGGATGATAACTAGTTTGGACAAGAAGAGAATAGAAGCTTTCGAAATGTGGTGCTAGAGAAGAATGCTGAAGATTAGATGGGTAGATCATATAACTAATGAGGAAGTATTGAATAGGATTGGGGAGAAGAGAAGTTTGTGGCACAACTTGACTAGAAGAAGGGATCCGTTGGTAGGACATGTTCTGAGGCATCAAGGGATCACCAATGTAGTATTGGAGGGCAGCATGGAGGGTAAAAATCATAGAGGGAGACCAAGAGAAGAATACACTCAGCAGATTCAGAAGGATGTAGGTTGCAGTAGGTACTGGGAGATGAAGAAGCTTTCACAGGATAGAGTAGCATGGAGAGCTGCATCAAACCAGTCTCAGGACTGAAGACCACAACAACAACAACAACAACAACAACAACAACAACATTTTAAAAGGAGACAAGGAGACCACAATATTACTGATACACAAAGAACAATACATTGAAAAAACACAAGAATTCATTTTACAAAATAGCATTACAAATTTAAAATCAGACATGACATTCAGATTAAAGACAAAAGTAAAAAAAAAAAAGAAAACACACTCTGAAAAATATTGACATCATATTGGATAACATAGAGAAAAGAAAGCTGTCATAGATCAGTCCCACTGCGCTGGTTCTCCAAAGCCAACCAAAAATCCACAAACCGAATCTTCTGTGAGGCCAATACTGGATTTCAGAAACTCCCCCCACTTCAGAGCTTGCAGGATACATGTTAAAATTTCTGTCTGAAAATTTCAAAGTACAAGAAGACAGAACCATTGAAAACACTACACAGCAAATACAACGAACAAAAGATATAAACCTCCTTTCATTTGTTATAGAAATCATGTATTGCAACATACCAGTACCAGAAATTGTTCAAATGGCTCTGAGCACTATGGGACTTAACATCTGAAGTCATCAGTCCCTTAGATCTTAGAACTACTTAAACCTAACTAACCTAAGGACAACACACACACAGTCATGCCCGAGGCAGGATTCGAAATTGCAACCTTAGTGGCTGCGCAGTTCCTGACTGATGCGCCTAGAATGGCTTGGTCACACCAGCCAGGAGTACCAGAAGTAATAGAAATTATACATAAGTACCTGAAAACTTATAGTCACCTTCCTGATGAACAGATTAAGGAAATATACACACTAATAAAGCTCATAACACAACAAAATTACTTCAAATTCAGTAATGAATTTTATTTAGAAGAAGATGGATTACCAATTGGGTCCCCAGTTTCAGAAGCCTTAGCAGATATTTTGGTAAACCACATTTAACAGATCATTTTCACAAAAATATTAGCAAAAGAATACAACATATTATAGTGGTTCAGATACATGGATGACATCCTTTGCTTAACAGATGTACCACAAAGATAAATTGAAAAACTACATACTGACATCAGCGAGATCCATAAAAATATAAAATTCACAATTGAAAGAGAACAGAACAACCAAATTAACTTCCTGGATATAACAATAAAAAAACAGAACCATAAGCATATGTTTGAAATTTACCGTAAACCCACAGCAACAGACAATATGATTCCTCAGTCCTCTAACCACCCGCACACACAAAAGCAAACAGCACTTCAACACATGCTCCATAGACTCAACACAGTACCACTTGCCAAAGAAGGCTACCAAAAAGAATGGGACATAATGATGCAGGAGGCACAAAATAATGGTTACAACAGTAACACAGTAACAAAGCTTAACAACAAAATTAAAAGTAAAATAAAAGCAGAAAGCTCCAAACCACAGACAACAACACAACAGAACCAAACACAAACATGTAGTCCCATAACAACTGCACAGGATAATCAGAAAAAGTTGAAAGAAAACAATAGATGGTACACAATGACATACAAACGCAAACTCACCTATCAAATCACCAACATTTTCAAGAGACAAGGAATAAACATAGCAGACACAACAGACAGTTCTATGCAAAAATACACCCCAAAACTGACTAATAACAGAGACATATACCAGAAAGCAGGTATATATCAGCTACAGTGTAACACTTGTGAAGGCAGTTACATAGAGCAAACAGGGGAACATCTGATATCAGATAAAAAAACACATGAGAGTTTGGAAATATGGGACAAACCACATCACATTTGCAGAATGTCTAAGAGAAAATGACCACAAACCAACCACTAGAGACAATGACATAAAATAATTATAATCGACAGTAAAACAACACCTCCTAATAATGCAAGAAAATTACCACATACAGAAAACCAAAGCAGAAGGGAAAATCCTGTTGAATGACCAAGTACACATGCCAAGCCATTCATTATTTAAAATAATAGAATACCATCTGCAAAAAGGATTAATAAAATAATACAGTCCAATATAATAATAATAGAATCCAAAAAATCCATGAGCCCCTCCACAGAATATTGAAAGGAAAAGTCAAATCAGCTGTCGCTGTCACCAAAGTTTTCAACCACTCACTGATAGCTTGTATTCCCCCCTCCACTGCCCCCCCCCCCCACCCAAATTAAAACTCGTCAGCTCTATCCCCCTCCCTCCCTCTCTCTCAATCATACGCACACACACTATAAACATCAGAAATAGAAGTTAGTCTCGAACATATACTTCGTTACATTTGCAACAAATAGGTAAATTTCTCAAAGAAGATGAAACAAATAATAGAGTTGCAATATTTACGTTGAGAAAAACAGTGTACGACGAAATAAATGTATTGAGTGACAAAGGAACAATAGTCGACCAAAGAAAGGGGAGAAATATGGTGAATGGTGTATGGAAGGTGAGAACACAAAAATGTGATTATATGGCAGTGATAAAAGTGGTAGTGTGACCTCCAGACCAGATATGAGGATAAGCAATTTAGCAAATCATAAGTAATTACTTTTTTTTACAAAGTGAACTGTTTAATAATCTAAAACTAACAAAATAGTATCATTATATATCCCACTGATGATGCCTTAGAACAGAAGGCGAAACACATATAGGATAAATAAAGTAACTAGCAGAAGGAAAAGGAAGCTTTATTTACAAACCAAAAATATATATCAGAGTACCCTGGAATGGGGAATGTATTAAGCACTATCTTTTACATCCCTTCCACAGCAGTATTCCACTGACCACTGAACCTAGAGAATATCACTACTACACAACCCCTGCTTGCTGCCCTTTACCTCATGGCTCATGCCCCTGTAATAGACATAGATGCAAGACTTGTCCCATACAACCTCCCTCTACCACCTACTCCAGACCACTCACAATTGTCACTTGTCCAATCAAAGACAATGCTACCTGTGAAACCAGTCATGTGATCTAAAAGCTAAGCTGCAACCACTGAGCTGTATTTTATGTCGACACGGCAACTGACGAAATGTATGTTCACATGAATGACAACCAAAATCCTGTGATGAAGAAACAGTTGGGCCAATCAATTGCTGAGCATGTTGCGCAGCATGATATTTGTCATTTCAGTGACTGCTTCACAGCCTGTGCCTTCTGGATTCTTCCCACCAACACCAACTTTTCTGAATTGCACTAGTGGGAACTCTCCCTACAGTATAGCCTACATTTAAGTAATCCTCAACCTTCATTAGTCACTGTCTACCACCAAACTATACCATTCCTTGTTCCCATTCCAGAACACAATTCCAGTAATGCACCCACAGTTTTTATAGCTACCTCCTTTTCTGATGGCCCTCCCGCCCCCCCTGCCGACATCTGTCTAATCTCCTGACTCCAACTAGCTGCCGTACCCTCTCCCCGCTTTGTCCATGTAACCGTCCACAAGCAGCACATAACTGTCCCCCTACCCTGCTATCTCTCCCTGCCCCATTCTCCTCCTTCCCCATCACCTGTTTGCTTCTCCCACCATGTGCTTCTGCTTGCAGTCTGGTCTTGGGTGCCAGAGCTTGTGTGCTTTTGTGTTTGTTTTCCTTGCTCTGATGAAGATTTGTTATGATTATTAATATGCAGCCAATATGCAAGGTATCAACATTCTATTAAGGAATGGTATTATCATTGTCTACCGTCAAAGAAAAGCTCTACAGTTGGGTGCATTTCCTTGAAGAAGCTTCTGGCTTTGAAACATTTAAAACACTGTGGGCTCAATCTTATTTCTGTTATCTCTCTCTGAAAATAATGCTAATAATCAAGAACATATATTTGAGATTATTTCTATTTTCTTTCATCTGTGATCAGATTCTACATATTTCCAAAAATTTACTTATTTTCAGTTTTAATATCTATTGAGCAATAGTGACTGTTTACTAGCACTGAAGTTAACTAAATCAAAACAATAGTTGTTAGCAACACTATCCCACAAGGATTTTTGTGCATGATCTTTCACACAGCACTGAAGATGAGCTCCCACTGTCGTATTTGTAGTCCTCTACTATTTCATGTTTCAGGTTCAGAACCCACTAAATTATTGAGATGTTCATCCTCATGATGATGGTTCAAGTAAGGTTAAACCCTGTAATGGATAGAATGGGAACTTCATTCCAGATGACAATAGAAAATATACCATAGGTGTTATGTCACATCAATAGTTGTGATACAAGCCGTTCAGAAGCTGTACAGTTTCAGAGGATCAGCACCTGAAATTACTGTTGATAGTTCCGTACTTAAAATGGATAGCCAGAAGTTTCTTTTATAAGGTCAAAATTATGAGCTCACTAATCTTTAATCATGTCTTTAAGATCCTGTTGGGGATGACCAGATCTCTTACAGTTTCTTATGATGTATGCAGACAGGTACTTAGTATGGACATCTGTGGAGCACAATACTTATTATCTCTTCAGAAAGTAAATGTGCACACAATACAGATGAAGTGATCAAAAGTTGTTTCACATACAGTTAAGTAAAACACGGCAAAGAATGGTTGTTGTAAACACAAATATTACTAAACAAAACTGAAACACACACATAATGATATTTATTGCTCATAATTGTAAAATAAGTTCTCTCAGCCTGACTTAAATGAATGGAGAGGCAACACAAATAGTTCCCAAGAGTGGTCTAGAATGCAGCATAGTTAAACTGAAGCCATACCTGAAGAAGATTAACAGCAGAATCAAGAAAGTGGAGTGAATGTAGGCCGTAAACAAATTTGTTCTACAGTATTAATGAATTATGTTAATTTATTATTGTTTACAAAACCTGTGAGCCAGAAGGCTAAGTTTTATTGGCTGTGGATATTGTCATTATATTTTGTTTGTAGCAGTATGTTACTTCGCATGAGCAGCGTCTATTCAAAAGTTCAATTCTAATTTATGCCTATGCATTGGAAATCAAGGGCTTATTATTATTATTAATATGGGACCCATCTTGCATATTAAAATGTAGTTACTGAAAAATCTGTAATTTGTAATTCAGGACTCTTGCTCATTAGTACTGGTGTCAATAGAAATTAGAAAAATCAGATGATCAAAAGTGTATCAACAGATCCTGGAAATTCACAGCAATATGTCCATAACTGGCACTACAAATGTGGATAAAGTTAAACTAACAATTATCAATATCTGTTAATGCATATAACAAAGAAAGTTGCTGTGACTTACCAAATGAGAAAGTGATGGTAGATAGACACAATAAAAAATACACAAACACACACAAATTTCAAACTTTCACAACCCATAGATGAAGCAACGTCTGTCTACCAGTGTTTTATCATTTGGTGAGTCACAGCATCTTTGTTTTTTATGTATATTTTTACCATGTGGAATGTTTCCCTCTATTATATTCAATATCTGTTAAGAAAGTAAAGTTTACTGAAAAGAGGAAAAATAGCTCTTTAATTTGAAAGTGATCTTTCCTTCAAAATATACCTATTAACTCGTAAGACTTTGCATAAAGTATGAACTTCATCATCAGAATTTTGAAAATAAAGTTACCAAAAGGCTTATGAGGATCTTAATATACGATACGGGAGTGGTGCCACTGCTCCACACTTCTCTCCAGTGCTAAACTAGTGATCCGTTAACATCTTAGAATGCATCCTGTCCACTAATCCTTTCTTTTAGTCAGCTTGTGTAGGAAATTTCTTTTCTCTCCAAGTCCATTCACCCACCTTATGTTCAGTATACATCTGTAGCACCACATTTCAGAAGTTTCTATTCTCATCCTGTCTAAGCTGTTTGATATCCATGTTTCACTTCGTATATGACAACAATCAATACAAATGTTTCCAGAAAAATCTTTGTAACACCTAAATCTATAAACATGTTGTGAATATTGCAGTTCCATGTTGTGAATATTGCAGTTCTCTTTATTTCTGTGTCTAAGAAAATTAGAGAGAAATTTCCCCTCTCTTTTTTTTTCGGGCATGTTCATAGCTGTGTTTTCACACAAACCTGTTTCAGCATTTTCTGTACTATCTGAAGATAGCAAAAAAAAGTGCTGAAAAATGTCTCACTGAAAACAAAGCTACAAAGGTGTCTTGCATAAAGTGCAATTACTCTACAACCTAAGTTTATATTCAATGCTCCAAAATTTCTCTTCTTCAGAAACACTTTCCTCTCCATTGTCTGCCTAGATTTTATATCATCTCTACCTTGAACATCATTAGCGATTTTGCTGCCCAAATAGCAAAAATCATCATCTTTAAGTGTCTCATTCATTAATCTAATTCCCTCACATCACCTGATTTAATTTGACTACATTCCATTATCTTCTTATGCTTTTGTTTATGTTCATATCATATCTTCCTTTCAAGAACTGTCCATTCCGTGCAACTGCTCTTGCAGGTCCTTTGCTGTCTCTGACAGAATTACAATGTTGTCAGCAAACCTCAATGTTTTTATTTCTTCTCCATGTATTTTAATTCCTATTCTGAACTTTTCTTTTGTTTCTTTTACTGGTTGCCCAATATACAGTTTGAATAACGTCACGTATAGGCTACAACCCTGTGTCACTTGCTCCCCAACCGCTTCTTCCCTTTCATGCCCCTCAACTGTTATAGCTGCCATCTGGTTCTGTAAAAATTTTAAATAGTGTTTCACTCCCTGTATTTGATCCCTGCTTCATAATTTGAAGGAGAGTATTCCAGTCAACATTGTCAAAAGCTTTCTCTAAGTCTACAAATGGTAGAAACATAGGTTTGCCTTTCCTTAATGCATCTTCTAAGATAAGTTGTAGGGTCAGTATTGTCACATGTGGTCCTGCATTACTCCAGAATCCAAAGTTATCTTCTATGAAGCCAGTATCTGCTGCTTTTTGGTCCTTTTATAAAGAATTTGTGTTTGTATTCTGCAACGACAAATTCCTAAACTGACAGTTTGGGAATATTCACACTTCTCAGCACCTTATTTCTTTGGAAGCGAAATTAATACATTCTTAGTGAAATTTGTGGATATTTCACCAGTTTCGTACATCTAGCACAGCAAATGGAATAATTTTGTCATTGTTGTCTCTCCCAATGCTATCGGTAGTTTTGACAGAATGTTGTCTACCCCTGGGTACTTGTTTCCTTGTTTCACTGTGAGTCTTCAGTGCTCAGTCAAATGCTTCTCACAGTATATCTCCCTTGTTATCTTCATCTGTCTCTTCTACTATTTGTATGATGTTGCCCTCAGTTATATCTCCCTTGTATAGATCCCCTTTACACCGATGAGCCAAAACATTATGACCACTGCCCACTGTGATGTCGGACGCCACCTGATAGCGTTACAGGCATATGACACTCTAAAAACAGTAAGTAAGTGGGAAGCAGATGCATATGGGGATCACCCTAATGAAGATACAGGTCCTCACAGCTTTACTTCTGCCAGTATCTCGTCTCCTATCTTCCAAACTTTACAGAAGCTCTCCTGTGAACCTTGCAGAACTAGAACTCCTGAAAGAAAGGATACTGCGGAGATATGGCTTAGCCACAGCCTGGGGGATGTTTCCAGAACAGTTTTAATCTGCTAGAAAGTTTCATATCAGTGCACACTACACTGCAGAGTGAAAATCTCATTCTGGAAACATCCCCCTGGCTGCGGCTAAGCCATGTCTCCGCAATATCCTTTCTTTCAGGAGTGCTAATTCTGCAAGATTCACAGGAGAAAATCTGTAAAGTTTGGAAGGTAGGAGCCGAGATACTGGCAGAAGTAAAGCTGTGAGGACCGGGCGTAAGTCATGCTATGGTAGCTCAGATGCTAGAGCACTTGCCCACAAAAGGCAAAGTTTCTGAGTTCGAGTCTCGGTAGGGCACACAGTTTTAATCTGCCAGGAAGTTTCATATCAATGCACACTCCGCTGCAGAGTGAAAATCTCATTCAGGAAACCAACAAAGTGATTGTATTGTGAGGGGGCTTCGTGCAGCTTATGTCCCATAAAGCACTTAGGATTATGGATGAAATGGGATGACTGTTGCTTTGTAGTAACCATACCAACACAGTGTAATAGAGTGGGAGGAGCTTGCTGGAGCTTCTTTCAGAAATAATTCACATAGGGTTTTGGATGAAGTGTGATGATTGTGGCTATGTAGTAACTATACCAACAGGATGATAGTATTGTGAGTGGAGTTTTCTGAAGCTCCTTTCAGAAATAATTCACATAGGACTATGAATGAAATGCAATGATTGTGGCTTTTTAGTAACTGTACCAAAACTCGTGGTATTGGTCGGAAAGCTTTTTACAGTTTCTTTTGGAAATAATTCACATAGGACTACGAATGAGATGAGATGATTGTGGCTCATTAGTAATTATACTGGAAAAGTGATAGTATTGTGAGGGGAGCTTCCTGTGGCTTCTTTCAGGAATAAATCACATAGGCTTATGGATGAAATGCTATGATTGTGGCTTTGTAATAGCTATACCAACAGATTGATTCTTGAGTGAGAGGAGCTTGCTGCACCTTCTTTCAGAAATAATACACAGATGGTTATGGATTAAATGCAATGGTTGTATGTCTACAGTAACTATAACAACAAAGTGATAGTATTGTGAGGGAATCTTCCTGCAGCTTCTTTAAGAAATAAATCTCATAGTGTTATGGGTGAGATGCCATGTATGTGGTTTTGTTGTAGCTATAGCTACAAAATGATTCTACAGTGAGAGTACCTTTGTGCAGCGTCTTTCAGAAATAATTCACATAGGGTTATGCATAAAATGCGATGGATATGACTTTGTAGTTACTATACCGACAAGGTGATAGTATTGTGAGCTTTCTGCAGCTTCTTTCAGAAATAATTCACATACCATTATGAGTGAAGTGCAATGATTGTCACTTTTTAATAACTATACCAACACTTTGGTTCTAGAGTGAATGGAACTTTTTGCAGATTCTTTCAGAAATATTTCACAGCATGCTATGAATCAAATGCAATAATTGTGGCTTTGTAGTAACTACACCATCAAGGTTTATAGTATTTTGAGGGGAGCGTTCTGTGGCTTCTTTCAGAAATAATTCACATGATGTTACAAATTAAATGCAATGATTGTTGCTTTGTAGTAGCTATATGAACAGATTGATTGTTAAGGAAGAGCATCTTACTGCAGATTCTTTCAGAAATAATTCACATAGTGTTATGAATGAAATGTGATGATTCTGGCTTTATGGTAACTACACCAAGAAAGTGATTGTAGTGTGAGAGGAGCTTTCTGCAGCTTCACCCAGAAATAATTCACATAGTGTTATGGCTGAAATGAGACGACTGTGGCTTTGTAGTAACTAACTGTGAAAGTGATTGTAGTGTGAGAGGAGCTTTCTGGAGCTTCTTCCAGAAATAATTATCATAGTGTTGAAGATGAAATGCGATGATTGTGGCTTTTTTGTAACTATACCGACAAAGGGATAGTAATTTGAGAGGAGCTTTTGTCAGCTTCTTTCAGATATAATCTTCATAGGGTTATCGATAAAATGCAATGCTTGTTGCTTGTTGTGGACCTTTCCTACAAGAGAGTGAAAGAATTCAAATACCTAGGGGCACTTTCCACTGTGAACTCGTCATGTGATGCAGAGATCAGTGCCAGAATACAAGCAGAAAACCGATCTTTCCACAGCCTAGCACAACTTCTTTGGTAGAAATATCTCTCCAGACAGTTCAAGATTCAACCGTACAAAACCTTTATCCAGCCTCTTGTTCTATATGGCTGTGAGATATGGAGTATCCGGAAACAGGGCTTCCATAAGCTCCTTGTTTTTGAGAGAAAAGTGCTTCGGAAGATTTTTGGTACAGTTCTGGATGCAGATACTGGGGAATGGAGGATCAGATACAATGAAGCGCTTGAGGAACTATACCAGTGGCCCAACATAGCAGGTACCCTCAAAGCCAAACAAATGCAGTGGGCCGACATTGTAGCTTGGATGGAGGATCACAGATGGCCTCGGAAGCTCCTGGATTTCACACCTACAGGAAAGAGACTTCCAGGGAGACCCAAGAACCATTGGAGTGGTGGATCCCATGAAGATTTAATCCAAGTGTCAATAGATGTGGACGAATGGCAGATAGCAGCATTGGACAGAATACAGTGGAGGAGGTAACTTGTAGATGTGTGTGGTCTACTGGGCCTGATCACGTAGTAGTAGTAGTAGTATTGCTTTGTGTAAAATTTCAAACAATGTGACAGTACTGAGAGAGGTGCTTTTGCAGCTTCCTTCAGAAATAGATCACAACTGAACCAACAATGTGATAGTAATGTGAGAGAATCTTTCTGCAGCTTCTTTCAGAAATAATTTCCACAGGGTTATGGATGAAATGTGATGAATGTGGCCTTGTAGAAACTGTACCAACAAAGTGACAGTACTGTGAGCAGAGCTACAAGCAATTCGTTTCAGCAATAATTAACGTATGGTAGTGGATGAAATCAGAAGATTCTGGCCTTGTGGTAACTATACCATGAAAGTGATAGCAGTGTGGTAGGAGCTCCCTGCAGTTCCTTTCAGAAATAATACTCGTAGGGTAATGGATGAAATGTGATGATTCTGTCTTTGTAGTAACTGTAGGATCAAAGTGTAGTAGTGTGAGTGGAGCTCTCTGCAGCTCCTCTCAGAAATATTTCAGGTAGTGTAATGGATAATATGCAATGATTCTGGCTTTTTTGGAATCATACCAAAAATGTGAAGCTGCTGCGGTATGAGCGTTCTGCTGATTCTCTTGGGAAAAAAAAAAAAAAAAAAAAAAAAAAAAAAAATCACATATGGAAATGCATGAAATGCGATGATTCTGGCTTTGTAGTAATCATACCAACAAAGTGATGCAAATGTGGGAGGAGCTTTCTGCAACTTCTTTCAGAAATAATTCACATAGCATGATGGATGAAATGGGATGATTCTCACTTTGCAGTAATCATATGAACAATGTGACACTGCTGCCTGAGGAGCTTTCTGCAACTTCTTTTAGAAATAGATCAGATATGGTTATGGATGTAGTGTGACGGTTATGGCTTTGTTGTAATGATACCAAAAAAGAGGTGCTGCTGCAGGAGGAGCTTTCTGCAGCTTCTTTTAGAAAATAACCACATACAGTAATGGATGAAATTGGATGATTCTGACTTTGTAATAATCATACGGAGAAAAAGATGCAGCTGTGGGAGACGCTTTCTGTAACTTCTTTGAGAAATAATTCACATAGGGTAATGGATGAAATGCGATGATTCTGGCATTGTAGTAATCATAGAAACAAAGAGATGCTGCTGCAGGAGGAGATTTCAGCAGCATTGTTCAGAAATAATTCACTTAGGGTAATAGATGAAATAGGATGATTCTAGCTTTGTAGTAATCATAACAACAGAGAGGTGGTGAGGTGGGAGAAGCCTTCTGCAGCTTCTTTCAGAAATAATTCACATAGGATAATGGATGAAATGCGATGATTCTGGCTTTGTGGTAATCATACCAACAAATAGACACTGCTGCTGGAGGAGGGACTGCAGCTTCTTTCAGAAATAGTTTGCATAGGGTAATGGATGAAATGCGTGATTGTGGCTTTGTAGTAATCATATCAACAAAAAGATGCTGCTGTGCTAGGAGCTTTTCTGCAGCTCCTTTCAGAAATAATTCACATAGTGTAATGGATGAAATTCGATGATTCTGGTTTTGTGGTAATCATACCAACAGAGAGACGCTGCTGTGGGAGGAGCTTTCTGCAACTTCTTTCAGAAATAATTCACATAGCGTGATGAATGAAATGGGATGATTCTAGCTTTGTATTAAATATACGACCATAAAGACACTGATGTAGCAGGAGCTGTATGGAACTCCTTTCAGAAATAATTCGCATAGGGTAATGGATGAAATGCAATAATTCTTGCTTTGTAGTAATCATACCAATATAGATATGCTGCTGCGGGAGGGGCTTTCTGCAGCTTCTTTCAGAAATAATTCACATATGGTAATGGATCAAATGCAATGATTCTGGCTTTGTAGTAATCATACCAACAAAGAGACACAAATGATGGAGGACCTTTCTGCAGCTTCTACATCTACATCTACATCTACATCTACATCTACATCTACATCTACATCTACATCCATACTCCGCAAGACACCTGACTGTGTGTTTTTGGAGGGTACCCTGAGTACCTCTATCCGTTCTCCCTTCTATTCCAGTCTCGTATTGTTCATTGAAAGATGTATTGTCGGTATGCTTCTGTTTTTGCTCTAATCCCTGATTTTCTACTCATGGTCTCTCTGCGAGGTATATGTAGGAAGTAGCAATATATTGCTTGACTCTTCGGTAAAGGTATGTTCCCGAAACTTTAACAAAAGCCCATACCGAGTACTGAGCGTCTCTCCTGCAGAGTCTTCCACTGGAGATTGTCTATCATCTCCGTAACCCTTTCGAGATTACTAAATCATCCTGTAACGAAGTGCGTTGCTCTCCGTTGGATCTTCCCTATCTCTTCTATCAACCCTATCTGGTACGGATCCCACACTGCTGAGCAGTATTCAAGCAGTGGGCGAACAAGCGTACTGTAACCTACTTCCTTTGTTTTCGGATTGCATTTACTTAGGATTCTTCCAACGTATCTCAGTCTGGCATATGCTTTACTGATGATCAACTTTATATGATCATTCCATTTTAAATCACTCCTACTGCGTACTCCCAGATAATTTATGGAATTAACTGCTTCCAGTTGCTGACCTGCTATTTTGTAGATAAATGATAAGGGATCTATCTTTCAGTGAATTCACAGCACATTACACTTGTCTACATTGAGACTGAATTGCCATTTCCTGCACCATGCGTCAATTCGCTGGAGATCCTCCTGCATTTCAGTACAATTTTCCGTTGTTGCAACCTCTCAATACACCACAGCATCATCTGCAAAAAGCCTCAGTTAACTTCCGATGTCATCCACAAGGTCATTTATGTATATTGTGAATAGCAACAGTCCTATGGATGTCTCTATAGGCCTCCTGGCTCAGCAGCTGTTGTCGCTGAGCACCTGAAGTGTAATTTGGAAAATATTTTGAGCAGATTTCTCCACCATGTTATAGTTCATGGTGGAGATTTTAATTTGCCAGATATAGACTGGGAGACTCAAACGTTCATAATGGATGGCAAGGACAAAGAATCCAGTGAATTTTTTTTTTAAGTGCTTTATCTGAAAAATACCTTGAGCAGTTAAACAGAGAACCAACTCGTGGCGATAACATATTAGACCTTCTGGTGACAAAAAGACCTGAACTATTTGAAACAGTGAATGCAGAACAGGGAATCAGCAATCATAAAGCAGTTCCTGCATCGATGATTTCAGCCATAAATTGAAAAATTAAAAAAGGGAGGAAGATTTTTCTGTTTAGCAAAACTGACAAAAAGCAGATTACAGAGTACCTGACAGCTCAACACAAAAGTTTTTTCTCAAGTACAGATAGTGTTGAGGATCAGTGGACAAGGTCAAAACCATCGTACAATATGCGTTAGATGAGTATGTGCCAAGCAAGATCGTAAGAGATGGAAAAGAGCCACCATGGTACATCAACCGAGTTAGAAAACTACTGCGGAAGCAAAGGGAACTTCACAACAAACATAAACATATCGAAAGCCTTGCAGACAAACAAAAATTATGCGAAGTGAAATGTAGTGTGAGGAGGGCTATGTGAGAGGCACTTAATGAATTCAAAAGTAATGTTCTATCTACTGACTTGGCAGAAAATTTAAGAAATTTTGGTCTTATGTCAAAGCGATAGGTGGATCAAAACAAAATGTCCTGACACCACAGATGACAAAAGGGTAGATACCAAAATAGACGACAGAGTGATAGAGAAAAAATTAAAATCACACAAAAGAGGAAAGCCCACTGGACCTGAAGGGATACCAGTTAGATTTTACACAGAGCACGCGATGGAACTTAGCCCCCTTCTTGTAGCAGTGTACCGTAGGTCTCTAGAAGAGCATAGCATTCCAAAGGATTGGAAAACGGCATGGTCTTCCCCATTTTCAAGAAGGGACTTCGAACAGATGTGCAGAACTATAGACCTATATCTCTAATGTTGATTAGTTGTAGAACTTTGGAACACGAATTATGTTAGAGTATAATGAGTTTTCTGGAGACTACAAACCTACTCTCTAGGAATCAGAATTTGTTTTGAAAAAGACGGCCATGTGAAACCCAGCTCTTGCTAATCATCCACAAGACTCAGAGGACCATAGACATGGGTTCACACTTAGATGCCGTGTAGCTTCTTTCAGAAATACTTCACATAAAGTAATGGATAAAATGCAATGATTCTGGCTTTGTAGTAACCTTACTAACAAAGAGAAGCAAATGAGAGATTAGCTTTCTGTAGCTCTTCTCAGAAATACTTCACATAGTGTAATGGATCAAATGCGATGAATCTGGCTTTGTAGTAACCATACCAACAAACAGACGCCAATGGGTGATGAGCCTTCTGCAGTTTCTCACAGAAATGCTTCACAAAGGGTAATGCATGGAATGCATTGATTCTGGCTTTGTAGTAACCAGAAGAACAGAGAGAGGCAAATGAGGGAGGAGCTTTCTGTAGCTTCCCTTAAAAAATGTCACATAGGGTAAAGGACCAAATGTGATGATTCTGGCTTTGTAGTCACTTCTCCAATAAAGAGACACCTATGAGGCAAGCACATTCTGCAGCTCCTCTCAGAAATACTTCACGAAGTGTAATGGATAAAATGCGATGATTCTGACTTTGTAATAACCTTACCAACAATGACACGTCTTTGAGGGAGGAGCTTTCTGCAGCTCCTCTCAGAAATAGTTCACATAGGGTAAGGGATGAAATGTAATGATTCTGGCTTTGTAGTAACCATACCAACAAAGAAACAGAAATGAGGGACGAGCTTTCTGTAGCTTCTTTTAAATACCTCACATCAGGTAGTGGATGAAATGTGATGATTCTGTCTGTGTAGTAATCATAGCAACAAACAGATGTAAATGAGGGAGGAGCTTTCTGTAGCTTCTCTTATGTACACCACATCAGGTAATAAATGAAATGTGATGATGCTGTCTGTGTAGTAATCATAAAAACAAAAATTGCAAATGAGGGAAGGGCTTTCTGTAGCTTCTCTCAGAATTACTTCACATAAGGTAATGGATGAATTGCGATGATCCTGGCTTTGTAGTAACGTTACCAACAAATGTACACGTATGAGGGGAGAGCTTCCTGCAGCTTCTCTCTGAAATACTTCACATGGGGTAATAGATGAAATGCGAATATTCTGGCCTCTGTAGTAACCATACCAACAAACAGTCACAAATGAGGGAAAAGCTTTCCTTAGCTTCTTTCAGAAATACTTCACATTGTGTAATGGACACCCCATGAACAATGGACCTTCCCAATCGTGGGGAGGCTTGCGTGTCTCTGTGATACAGATAGCCATACCGTAGGTGCAACCACAACAAAGGGGTATTTGTTGAGAGGCCAGACAAATGTGTGGTTTCTGAAGAGGGGCAGCAGCATTTTCAGTAGCTGCAAGGGCAACAGTCTGGATGATTGACTGATCTGGCCTTGTAACAATAACCAAAACGGCCTTGCTGTGCTTGTACTGTGAACGGCTGAAAGCAAGGGGAAACTTCCTGAGGGCATGCAGCTTTACTGTATGATTAAATGATGATTGGGTCCTCTTGGGTAAAATATTCCGGAGGTAAAATAGTCCCCCATTCGGATCTCCAGACGGGGACTACTCAAGAGGATGTCGTTATCAGGAGAAAGAAACCTGGTGTTTTACGGATCAGAGCATGGAATGTCAGATCCCTTTATCTAGCAGGTAGGTTAGAAAATTGGTGAAGTTCCGTGGCAGGAGGAACAAGACTTTTGGTCAGGTGACTACAGGGCTATAAACACAAAATCAAATAGAGGTAATGCAGGAGTAGGTTTAATAATGAGTAGAAAAATATAAATGTGGGTAAGCTACTACAAACTGCATAGTGATAGCATTATTGTGGCCAAGATAGATACGAATCCCATACCTACTACAGTAGTACAAGTTTATAGGCCAACTAGCTCTGCAGATGATGACTAAATTGAAGAAATGTATGATGAGATAAAAGAAATTATTCAGATAGTGAAGAGAGGTGAAAATTTAATAGTCATGGGTGACTGGAATTCGAGTGCAGGAAAAGGGAGAGAACGAAACATAGTAGGTGGATATGGATTGGGGCTAAGAAATGAAAGAGGAAGCCGCTTGGTAGAATTTTGCACAGACTTCAACTTAATCATAGCTAACACTTGGTTTAAGAATCATGAAAGAAGGTTGTATACATGGAAGAACCCTGGAGATACTAAAAGGTATCAGACAGATTATATAATGGTAAGACAGAGATTTAGGAATCAAGTTTTAAATTGTAAGACATTTCCAGGGGCAGAGGTGGACTCTGACCACAATCTATTGGTTATGACCTGTAGATTAAAACTGAAGAAACTGCAACAAGGTGCGAATTTATGGAGATGGGACCTGGATAAACTGAAAGAACCAGAGGTTGTTCAGAGTTTCAAGGAGAGCATAAGGGAACAATTGACAGGAGTGCGGGAAAGAAATACAGTAGAAGAAGAATGGCTAGCTTTGAGAGATTAAGTAGTGAAGGCAGCACAGGATCAAGTAGGTAAAAATACGAGGGCTGCTAGAAATCCTTGGGTGACAGAAGAAATATTGAATTTAATTGATGAAAGGAGAAAATATAAAAATGCAATAACTGAAGCAGGCAAAAAGGAAATCAAACGTCTCAACAATCAGATCGACAGGAAGTACAAAATGGCTAATCAGGGATGGCTAGAGGACAAATGTAAGGATGTAGAAGCTTATCTCACTAGGGGTAAGATAGATATTGCCTACAGGAAAATTAAAGAGACTTTTGGAGATAAGAGAACGACTTGTATGAACATCAAGAGCTCAGATGGAAACCCAGTTCTAAGCAAAGAAGGGAAAGCAGAAAGGTAGAATGAGTATATAGAGGGTCTATACAAGGGTGATGCAATTGAGGACAATATTATGGAAAAGGAAGAGGATGTAGATGAAGATGAAATGGGAGATACGATACTGCGTGAAGAGTTTGACAGAGCACTGAAAGACCTGAGTTGAAACAAGGCCCCCAGAGTAGACAACATTCCATTGGAACTACTGACAGACTTGGGAGAGCCAGTCCTGACAAAACTCTTACCATCTGGTGAGCAAGATGTATGAAACAGGAGAAATACCCTCAGACTTCAAGAAGAATATAATAATTCCAATCCCAAAGAAACCAGGTGCTGACAGATGTGAAAATTACCGAACAATCACTTTAATAAGCGACAGTGGCAAAATACTAACACGATTTCTTTACAGACGAATGGAAAAACTAGTAGAAGCTGACCCCAGGGATGATCAGTTTGGATTCTGTAGAAATACTGGAATACATGAGGCAATACTGACCTTACGACTTATCTTAGAAGCCAGATTAAGGAAAGGCAAACCTATGTTTCTCGCATTTGTAGACTTAGAGAAAGCTTTTGACAATGTTGATTGGAATACTCTCTTTCAAATTCTAAAGGTGGCAGGGGTAAAATACAGGGAGCGAAAGGTTATTTGCGATTTGTACAGAAACCAGATGGCAGTCATAAGAGTCGAGGGGCATAAAAGGGAAGCAGTGGTTGGGAAGGGAGTGAGACAGGGTTGTAGCCTCTAACTGATGTTATTCAATCTGTATATTAAGCAGGCAGTAAAGCAAACAAAATAAAAATTCTGAGTAGGTATTAAAATCCATGAGGAAGAAATAAAAACTTTGAGGTTTGCCGATGACATTGTAATTCTGTCAGAGACAGCAAAGGACTTGGAAGAGCAGTTGAATAGAATGGAGAGTGTCTTGAAAGGAGTATATAAGATGAACATCAACAAAAGCAAAATGAGGATGAGGGAATGTACTCGAATTAAGTTGGGTGATGCTGAGGCGATTAGATTAGGAAATGAGACACTTAAAGTAGTAAATGAGTTTTGCTATTTGGGAAGCAAAATAACTGATGATGGTCAAAGTAGAGAGGATATAATATGTAGACTGGCAATGGTAAGGAAGGCATTTCTGAAGAAGATAAATTTGTTAACATCGAGTATAGATTTAAGTGACAGGAAGTCATTTCTGAAAGTATTTGTATGGAGTGCAGCTATGTATGGAAGTGAAACATGGACGATAACTAGTTTGAACAAGAAGAGGATGCAAGCTTTCTAAATGTGGTGCTAAAGAAGAATGCTGAAGATTAGATATGTAGATCATATAACTAATGAGGAGGTATTGAATAGATCTGGGGAGAAGAAAAGTTTGTGGCACAACTTGACCAGAAGAAGGAATCGGTTGGTAGGACATGTTCTGAGGCATCAAGAGATCGCCAATTTAGTATTGGAGGCCAGTGTGGAGGGTAAAAATCGTAGAGGGAGGCCAAGAGATAAATACACCAAGCAGACTCAGAAGGATGTAGGTTGCAGTAGGTACTGGGAGATGAAGAAGCTTGCACATGATAGAGTAGCAGGGAGAGGTACATCAAACCAGTCTCAGGACGGAAGACCACAACAACAACCACAACAACAACAGTGTAATGGACGAAATGCGATGATTCTGACTTTGTAATAACCTTACCAACAAAGATATGCCTATGAGGGAGGAGCTTACTGCAACATCTTTCAGAAATACTTCACATAGGGTAATGGAGGAAACGCGATGATTCTGGCTTTTTAGTAACCATACCAACAGAGAGAAGCAAATGAGTGAAAAGCTTTCTTCAGCTTCTCTCAGAAATACTGCATATAGGGTAAAGGGTGAAGTGCGATGATTCTGGCTTCATAGTAACCATACAAACAAAGACATGCAAAGGAGGGAGGAACTTTCTGTAGCTTCTCTCAGAAACATTTCACATAGGGTAATGCATGAAACGTGATGATTCTGTCTGTGTAGTAATCATACCAACAATGAGACGCAAATGCGGGAAGAGTTTTCTGTAGCTTCTCTTTTATACATCACATCAGCTAATGGATGAAATATGATGATTCAGGTTTTGTAGCAAGTTATCAACAAATAGACACCCATGAGGGAGGAGCTCACTGCAGCTTCTCTCTGAAATTCTTCCCATAGTGTAATGGATGAAATGCGATGATTCTGGCTTTGTAGTAACGTTATCAACATAGAGACGCCTCTGTGTGAGGAGCTTTCTAAAGCTCTTCTCAGAAATACATCACATACAGTAATGGATAAAATGTGATGATTCTGGCTTTCGAGTAACCAATCAAAGAAACGGATATGAGGGAAGAGTTTTCTGTAGCTTCTCTGATAAACTTCATATCAGGTAATGGATGAAATGTGATCATTCTATCTGCATAGTAATCATACCAACAAACAGACGCCTATGAGGGGGCAGCTTTCTCCAGCTTCTCTTTGAAATACTTCACATAGTATAATTGATGAAATGTGATGATTCGCGCTCTGTAGTAAACCTTCCAACAAAGAGACACAAATGAACATGGAGCTGTCTGTAGCTTCTCTCAGAAATGCTTCACATTGGGTATGGATGAAATACGATGATTCTGGCTATGTAGGAACCCTAACAACAGATAGATGCCTATGAGGGAGGAGCTTTCTGCAGCTTCCCTCTGAAATACTTAACATAGGGTAATGGATGAAAATGATTATTCTGGCTTTGTAGTAAGCATACCAACAAAGAGACGCAACTGAGGGAGGAGCTTTCTGTAGCTTCTATGTGAAATACACCACATAGGGTAAAAAATGAAATCCGATGGCTTTGTAATAACCATACCAACAAAGTAATGCAAATGAGGGAGGAGCTTTCTGTAGCTGTACTCAGAAATACTTCACATAGGGTAATGGGTGAAATGCGATGATTCTGGCTTTGTAGTAAACATACTAACAATCAAACGCAAATGAGGGAGGAGCTTTCCGAAGCTTCCATCAGAAATACTTCACACCAGGTAATGGATGAAGTGTAATGATAGTGTCTGTGTACTAATCATACCAACAAACAGATGCAAGTGAGGGAGAAGCTTTCTGCAGCTTCACTCAGAATTACATCAAATAGGGTAGTGGACAAAATACGATTCTTGTGGCTTTGCAGTAACCATACCAACATAGTGACACAAATGAGGGAGTAGCTTTCTGTGGCTTCTCTCATAAATACTTGACATCAGGTAAAAGATGAAAAGTCGTGATTGTGTCTGTGTACTAATCATACCAACATACAGATGCAAGTGAGGGATGAGCTTTCTGCAGCTTTTCTCTGAAATACATCAAATAGGGTAATAGATGAAATGCAATGATTCTGGCTTAGTAGTAAACTTACCAACCAATGCACGACAATGTGTGAGGTGCTTACTGTAGCTTCCCTCAGAAATACTCCACATCAGGTAATGGGTGAAATGTAATGATTGTGTCTGTGTACTAATTATACCAATAGAAGATGCAAGTGAGGGAGGAGCTTTCTGCAGCTTCTATCAGAAATACTTCACATACGGTAATAGATGAAATGGGATGATTCTGGGCTTGTAGTAACCATACCAACAAACAAACACAAGGGCGGGTGGAGCCTTCTGTAGCATCCCACAGAAATATTTCACATCAGGTAAGGGATGAAATGTAACCATAGGGTCTGTGTACTAATCATACCAACAAACAGATGCAAGTGAGGGATGAGCTTTCTGCAGCTTTTCTCTGAAATACATCAAATAGGGTAATAGATGAAATGCAATGATTCTGGCTTAGTAGTAAACTTACCAACCAATGCACGACAATGTGTGAGGTGCTTTCTGTAGCTTCCCTCAGAAATACTCCATATCAGGTAATGGGTGAAATGTAATGATTGTGTCTGTGTACTAATCGTACCAACTAACAGATGCAAGTGAGGGAGGAGCATTCTGTAGCGTCCCTCAGAACTACTTCACATCAGGAAATGGATGAAATGTAATGATTGTGTCTCTTTAATAAAACCAACAAACAGATGCAAGTGAGGGAGGAGCTTTCATCAGCTTCTCTCTGAAATACTTCACATATGCTAATGGATGAAATGAGATTATTTAGGCTTTGTAGTAACCATACCAACAAAGAGACGTAAACAAGGGAGGAGTGGGAGGAGCGTCCTGCATCTTCTCTCAGAAATACTTCACATAGGGTAATAGATTAAATGCGAGGGTCTGGCTTTGTAGTAACCATACCAACAAACAAACGCAAATGAGGGTGGAGCTTTCTGTAGCCTCCCTCAGAAATACTTTACATCAGGTAATGGATAAAATGTAATGATTGTGTCTGTGTACTAATCATACCAACTAACAGATGCAAGTGAGCGAGGAGCATTCTGTAGCTTCCCTCAGAACTACTTCACATCAGGAAATGGATGAAATGTAATGATTGTGTCTGTTTAATCAAACCAACAAACAGATGCAAGTGAGGGAGAAGCTATCATCAGCTTCTCTCTGAAATACTTCACATATGCTAATGGATGAAATGAGATTATTTAGGCTTTGTAGTAACCATACCAACAAAGAGACGTAAACAAGGGAGGAGTGGGAGGAGCGTCCTGCAGCTTCTCTCAGAAATACTTCACATAGGGTAATAGATTAAATGCGAGGGTCTGGCTTTGTAGTAACCATACCAACAAACAAACACAAATGAGGGTGGAGCTTTCTGTAGTTTCCCTCAGAAATACTTCACATCAGGTAATGGACGAAATGTAATGATTGTGTCTGTATACTAATGGCACCAACAATCATATGGAAGTGAGGGAGGAGGTTTCTGCAGTCTCTCTCTGAAATACATCACATGGGCTAATAGATAAAATGCGATAATTCTGGCTTTGTAGTAACCATACCAGCAAACATACGCATCTGAGGGAGGATCTTTCTGTAGTTTCCCTCAGAAATACTTCACATCAGGTAATGGATGAAATGTAATGATTGTGTCTGTGTATTAATCATTCCAAAAAACAGATGCAAGTGTGGAAAGAGCATTTTGCAGCTTCTTTCTGAAATACATCACATTAGGTAGTAGATGAAATGCGATGATTCTGGTTTTGTAGTATCCATACCAACAAACAAACACAAAGGAGTGAGGAGGCTTCTGTAGCATCCCTGAGAAATAATTCACACCATGTAATGGTTGAAATGTAATGATCGTGTCTGTGTACTAATCATACCAACAAACAGATGCAAGTGAGGGAGAAGCTTTCTGCGGTTTCCCTCTGAAATACATCACATAGGGTAATGGATGAAATGCAATGACTCTGACTTCGTAATAACCATTCCAACAAACAAACGCAAATGAGGGTGGAGCTTTCTGTAGCTTCCCTCAGAAATACTTCACATCAGGTAATGGACGAAATGTAATGATTGTGTCTTAGTACAAATCATATCAACATACAGAGCAAGTAAGGGGGGAGCTTTCTGCTGCTCCTCTCTGAAATACCTCACATAGGGTAATAGATAAAATGCAATGATTCTGGCTTTGTAGTAGCCATAGCAATAAACACATGCAAATGACGGGGAGTTTTCTGTAGCTATACTCAGAAATACTTCACAGAGGGTAATAGATGAAATGCAGGGATTCTGGCTTTGTAATAACCATATCAACAAACTAACGCAAATGAGGTAGGAGTTTTCTGTAGCTATTCTCAGAAATACATCACATGGGATGATAGATGAAATACGATGATTCTGGCTTTGTAGTAACCATACCAACAAACTAAATGCAAATGACACTTGAGCTTTCTGTAGCTTATTTAGAAATACTTCACATAGGGTAATAAATGAAATGCAATGAATCTGGCTTTGTAGAAACCATACCAATAAGCAAACACATATGATGGAGGAGCTTTCTGTAGCTATTCTCAGAAATACTTCACATATGGTAATAGATGAAATGCGATGATTCTGGCTTTGTAGTAACCATACCAACAAACTAAATGCAAATGACACTTAAGCTTTCTGTAGCATTTTTTAGAAATACTTCACATATGGTAATAGACAAAATGCGATGATTCTGGTTTTGTAGTAACCATACCAAAAAATAAATGCAAATGAGGGAGGAGCTTTCTGTAGCCCCCCTCGGAAATACTTCACATCAGGTAATGGATGAAATGCAGTGATTGTGTCAGTGTACTGTTCATAACAAAAAACAAGTGTAAGTGAGATAAGAGCTTTCTGCAGCTTCCCTCAGAAATATTCCACATCCGGTAATGGATGAAAAGAAATGATTGTGTCTGTGTACTAATCATACCATAAACAGATGCAAGTGAGGGAAGAGCTTTCTGCAGGTTCTCCTTGAAGTACATTACATAGGGTAATGGATGAAATGCAATGATTCTGGCTTCGTAGTAACCATTCCAACAAACAAACGCAAATGAGGGAGGAGCTTTCTGTAGTTTCCCTCAGAAATACTTCACATCAGGTAATTGACGAAATGTAATGATTGTGTCTGTGTACTAATGGTACCAACAATCAGATGGAAGTGAAGGAGGAGATTTCTGCAGTCTCTCTCTGAAATACATCACATGGGCTAATAGATGAAATGCAATAATTCTGGCTTTGTAGTAACCATACCAGCAAACATACGCATCTGAGGGAGGATCTTTCTGTAGTTTCCCTCAGAAATACTTCACATCAGATAATGGATGAAATGTAATGATTGTGTCTGTGTATTAATCATTCCAAAAAACAGATGCAAGTGTGGGAGGAGCTTTCTGCAGCTTCTTTCTGAAATACATCACATTAGGTAATAGATGAAATGCGATGATTCTGGTTTTGTAGTAACCATTCCAACAAACAAACGCAAGTGAGGGAGGAGCTTTCTGTAGCTTCCCTCAGAAATACTTCACATCAGGTAATCGATGAAAGGTAATGATTGTGTCTTAGTACTAATCATATCAACATACAGAGCAAGTGAGAGAGGAGCTTTGTGCTGCTCCTCTCTGAAATACCTCACATAGGTTAATAGATAAAATGCAATGATTCTGGCATCGTAGTAACCATACGAACAAACTAAACGCAAATGACACTTGAGCTTTCTGTAACTTTCTTTAGAAATACTTCACATAGGGTAATAAATGAAATGCAATGATTCTGGCTTTGTAGTAACCATACCAACAAGCAAACACATATGATGGAGGAGATTTCTGTAGCTATTCTCAGAAATACTTCACATATGGTAATAGATGAAATGCGATGATTCTGGCTTTGTAGTAACGATACCAACAAACTAAATGCAAATGACACTTAAGCTTTCTGTAGCATTTTTTAGAAATACTTCAAATAGGGTAATAGACGAAATGCGAAGATTCTGGATTTGTGGTAACCATACCAACAAACAAACACATTTCTCTCAGAAATACTTCACATCAGGTAATGGATGAAATGTTATGGTTGTGTCTGTGTACTGATAACAACAACAAACAGATGCAAGTGAGGGAAGAGCTTTATGCAGCTTCCCGCAGAAATACTTAACATCAGGTAATGGATGTAATATAATGAGTGTGTGTGTGTATTAATCATTATAACAAACAGATGCTAGTCAGGAAGGAGCTTTCTGCAGATCCTTTCTGAAATACATCACGTAAAGTAATAGATGAATTGCGATGATTCTGGCTTTGTAATAACCATACCAACAAACTAAAGCAAATGAGGGCGGAGCTTTCTGTAGCTATTCTCAGAAATTCATCACATGAGGTAATAGATGCAATGCGATGATTTTGGCTTTGTAGTAACCTTACCAACAAATGAAATGCAAATGAGGGTTGTGGTTTCTGTAGCCTCCCTCTGATATATTTCACATCAGGTAATGGATGAAATATGATGATTGTGTCTGTGTACTAATCATAACAAAAAAAGGAGCAAGTGAGGCACGAGCTTTCTGCAGCTTCTCTCTGAGATACATCACATAGGATAATGGATGAAATGCAATGGCTTTGTAGTAACCATTCTAACAAACAAAGGCAAATGAGGGAGGAGCCTTCTGTAGATATTTTTAGAAATATTTCATGTAGGTTAATAGATGAAATGTGATGATTCTGGCTTGGTAGTAAATAAACCAACAAACAAACACAACTGAGAGAGTTGCTTACTGTAGCTCAACTCAGAAATACTTCACATCAGGTAATGGATGCAATGTAATTATTGTGTCTGTGTACTAATGATAACAACAAACAGATGCAAGTGTGGGAAGAGCTTTCTCCTGCTTCCCTCAGAAATACTTTACATCCGGTAATGGATGAAATTTAATGATTGTGTCTGTGTACTAATCATACCATAAACAGATGCAAATGAGGGATGAACTTTCTGCAGCTATTCTCTGAAATATATCGCACAGGGTAATAGATGAAATGCGATGATTCTGGCTTTGTAGTAACCATACCAATGAACAAAACGGAAATAAGGGTGTTGCTTTCTGTACTATTCTCAGAAATACTTCACATAGGGTAATAGATGAAACGAATGATTCTGGCCTTATAGTAACCATTCCAACAAACAAATGCAAATGATTGATATGCTTTCTGTGGCTTCCCTCAGAAATACTTCACATCAGGTAATGGACAAAATGTAATGATTGTGTCTTTGTACTAATCATACCAACATACAGAGCAAGTGTGGGAGGAGCTTTCTGCTGCTCCTCTATGAAATACTTCACATAGGGTAATAGATGAAATGCGATGATTCTGGCTTTGTAAAAACCATAGCAACAAACAAATGCAAATTAGGGAGGAGCTTTCTGTAGCATCCCTCAGAAGTACTTCACATCATGTAATAAATGAAATGTAATGTTATTCTATGTGTACTAATAATACCAACGAACAGATGCAAGTGAGGGAAGAGCTTTCCACAACTTCTCTCTGAAATATATCACATAGAGTAATAAATGAAATGCGATGATTCTGGTTTTGTAGTAAGAATACCAACAAACAGATGCAAGTGAGGGAGGAGCTTTCTGCAGCTTCTCTCTGAAATACATCACATAGGTTAATAGATGAAATGCGATTATTCTGGTTTTGTAGTAACCATAAAAACAAACAAACGCAAATGACACTTGAGCCTTCTGTAGCTTTTGTCAGGAATACTTCACATAGAGTAATAGATAAAATGCGATGTTTCTCGCTTTGTAGTTATAATACCAACAAACAAACGCAAGTGATTGAAAGCTTGCTGTAGCCCCCCTCAGAAATACTTCCCGTCAGGTAATGGATGAAATGAAGTGATTGTGTCTGTGTACTAATCATAACAACAAACAGATGTAGGTGATGGATGAGCTTTCTGCAGCTTTCCTCATAAATACTTCACATCCGGTAATGGATGAAAAGTAATGATTGTGTCTGTGTACTAATCATACCATAAACAGATGCAAGTGAGGGAAGAGCTCTCTGCAGCTTCCCTGAGAAATACTTCACATCAGCTAATGGATGAAATGCAATGATTGTGTCTGTGTAGTAATCGTACCATAAACAGAAGCAAATGAGGGATGAGCTTTCTGCAGCTTTTCTCTGAAATACATCACATAGGATAATAGAGGAAATGCGATTATACTGTCTTTGTAGTAACCATACAAAACCAACATACGCAAATGAGGGAGGATTTTATTGTAGCTTCACTCACAAATACTTCACATCAGGAAATGGACGAAATGTGATGATTGTGTCTTTTCATTAATCATTCCAACAAACAGATGCAAGTGAGGGAGGAGCTTTCTGCAGCTTCTTTCTGAAATACATCACATTAGGTAATAGACGAAATGCGATGAATCTGGCATTGTCGTAACCATACCTACAAACAAACGCAAAGGAGTGAGGAGCTTTCTGTAGCTTCCCTGAGAAATACTTCACATCCAGTAATGGACGAAATGTGATGACTGTGTGTGTGTATTAATCATTCCAACAAACAGATGCAAGCGAGCTAAGAGCTTTCTTTAGCTTTAATTTTAAATACGTCACATAGGGTAATAGATGAATTGCAATGATTCTGGTTTTGAGTTAAACATACCAACAAACAAACGCAAATGGGGGAGGAGCTTTCTGTAGCTTCCCTCAGAAATATTTCACATCAGGTAATGGATGAAATGTTATGATTGTGTCTGTATACTAATCATAACAACAAACAGGTGCAAGTGAGGGATGAGGATTCTGCAGCTTCTCTCTAAAATACATCACATAGTGTACTGGACGAAATGCTTTGAATCTGGGATTGTAGTAACCATAAAACAAACAAACGCAAATGAGGCGGGAGCTTTCTGTAGCTTCCATCAGAATTACTTCACATCAAGTAATACATGATATGTAATGATTTTATCTGTGTACTAATCATTCCAAAAAACAGATGCAAATGAGGGATGAGCTTTCTGCAGCTTTTCTCTGAAATACATCACATGGGGTAATAGACGAAATGCAATGATTCTGGCTTTGTGGAAACCATACCAAATACAAACGCAAATTAAAGAGTAGTTTCCTGTAGCTATTCTCAGAAATACTTCACATAGGGTAATAGATGAAATGCGATAATTCCTTCTTTATTGTAACCATTTCAACAAACAAACGCAAACGAGGGAGGATCTTCCTGTAGCTTCCGTCAGAAATACTTCACATCAGGTAATGGATGAAATGTAATGATTGTGTCTGTGTACTGATCAGAACAACAAAAACAAATGCAATGAGCGAAGAGCTTTCTGCAGCTTCCCTCAGAAATACTTCACATCAGGTAATGGTCGAAATGTGATGTTTTTGTCTGTGTATTAATCATTCCAACAAACAGATGCAAGTGAGGGAGGAGCTTTCTGCATGGTCTCTCTGAATTACATTACATAGGGTAATGGATGAAATGCAATGATTCTGGCTTCGTAGTAACCATTCCAACAAACAAACGCAAATGTGGGAGGAGCTTTCTGTAGCTTCCCTCAGAAATACTTCACATCAGGTAATGGATGAAATGTAATGATTGTGTCTTAGTACTAATCATACCAACATACAGAGCAAGTGAGGGAGGTGCTTTCTGCTGCTCCTCTCTGGAATACCTCACATAGGGTAATATGCAAAATGCGATGATTCTGGCTTTGTAGTAGCCTAGCAACAAACAAATGCAAATGACGGAGGAGCTCTCTGTAGCTATACTCAGAAATACTTCACATAGGGTAATAGATGAAATGCGAAGATTCTGGCTTCGTAGTAACCATACCAACAAACAAATGCAAATTAGGGAGGAGCTTTCTGTAGCATCCCTCAGAAATACTTCACTTCATGTAATAAATGAAATGTAATGTTTGTGTCTGTGTACTAATCATACAACAAAATGATGCAAGTGAAGGAGGAGCTTTCTGCAACTTCTCTCTGAAATACATCACATTGGGTAATAAATGAAATGGGATGATTCTGGCTTTGTAGTAACTATACCAACAAACAAATGCAAATTAGGGAGCTGCTTTCAGAGCATACCTGAGAAATACTTCACATCATCTAGTAAATGAAAATTAATGTTTGTGTATTCTCAGAAATACTTCACATAGGGTAACAGATGAAATGCAATGATTCTGGCTTCGTAGTAACCATACCAACAAACAATTGCAAATTAGGGAGGAGCTTTCTGTAGCTTCCCTCAGAAATACTTCACACCATGTAATGAATGAAATGTAATGTTTGTGTCTGTGTACTAATCATACAACAAAATGATGCAAGTGAAGGAGGAGCTTACTGCAACTTCTCTCTAAAATACATCACATAGAGTAATAAATGAAATGCGGTGATTCTGGTTTTGTAGTAAGAATACCAAAAACAGATGCGAGTGAGGGAGGAACTTTCTGCAGCTCCTCTCTGAAATACATCACTTACTGCAACTTCTCTCTAAAATACATCACATAGAGTAATAAATGAAATGCGGTGATTCTGGTTTTGTAGTAAGAATACCATAAACAGAAGCAAGTGAGGGAAAAGCTTTCTGCAGGTTTTTTTTTTTCTGAAATACATCACATGGGATAATAAATGAATTGCAAAGATTCTAGATTTGTAATAACCATACGAAGAAACAAATGCATATGAGGGATGAGCTTTCTATAGCTATTCTCAGAAATATTTGACATAGGGTAAAAGATGAAATGTGATGATTCTAACTTTGTAGTGATCATACAAACAAAGAAATGAAAATTAGGGAGAAGCTTTCAGTAGCAGCCTTCAGTAATATTTCACATCATGTAATAAATGAAATGTAATGATTGTGTCTGTGTACTAATCATACCAACAAACAAACACAAATGAGGGAGGTGCTTTCTGTAGTAATCATTCCAACGAACTGTTGCAAGTGAGAAAGGAGCTTTCTGCAGCTTTCCTCCGAAATACATGTGTCTGTGTACTAATCATACAAAAACAGATGCAGGCGAGGGAGGAGGTTATTGCAGCTTCTCTCTGAATTACATCTATTGCAGCTTCTCTCTGAAATACATCACATAGGGTAATAAATGAAATGGGATGTATCTGGCTTTGTAGTAACCATTGCAAAACAAACAAATGCAAATTAGGGAAGAGCTTTCTGTAGCATATCTGAGAAATACAGCACATCATCTTGTAAATGAAATTTAACGCTTGCGTCTGTGCACTAATAATACCCACAAACAGATTCAAGTGAGATAAGAGCTTTCTGCAAACTTCACTCTGAAATACATCACATAGAGTAATAAATGAAATGTGATGATTCTGGTTTTGTAGTAAGAACAGCAACAAACAGATGCAAATGAGGGAGGAGCTTTCTGCAGCTTCTCTCTGAAATACATCACATAGGTTAACAGATAAAAAGCGATGATTCTGGTTTTGTAGTAACCATACCAACAAATAAACGTAAATGAGGGAAGAGCTTTCTGTAGCTTCCCTCAGAAATACTTCACATTAGGTAATGGATGAAATGTAATGGTTGTGTCTGTGTACTAATCATATCAACAAACAGATGCCAGTGAGGGAGGAGCTTTGTGCTGCTTCTCTCTGAGATACACCACATAGGATAATGGATGAAACACAATGTTTCTGGCTTCACAGTAACCATACCAACAAACAAACGCAAATGAGGGAGGAGCTTTCTGTTCCTTCCCCCAGAAATACTTCACATCCGGTAATGGATGAAATGTAATGATTGTGTCTCTGTATTAATCATTCCAAAAACAGATGCAAGTGAGGGAGGAGCTTTCTGCAGCTTCTTTCTGAAATACATCACATTAGGTAATAGATGAAATGCGATGATTCTGGCATTGTAGTAACCATACCAACAAAGAAACGCAAATGAGCGTTGTGCTTCCTGTAGCTTCCCTCAGAAATATTTAACATCACGTAATGGATGAAATGCAATGATTGTGTCTGTGTACTAATCATACCATAAACAGAAGCAAATGAGGGAGGAGATTTCTGCAGCTTTTCTCTTAAATACATCACATAGGGTAATAAATGAAATGCAATGATTCTGGCTTTGTAGTAACCATACAAACCAACAAACGCAACTGAGGAAGGATTTTATTGTAGCTTCACTCAGAAATACTTCACATCAGGTAATGGATGAAATGTAATGATTGTGTCTGTGTACTGATCAGAACAACAAAAACAAATGCAATGAGCGAAGAGCTTTCTGCAGCTTCTCTCAGAAATACTTCACATCAGGTAATGGACAAAATGTGATGATTGTGTCTGTGTATTAATCATTCCAACAAACAGATGCAAGTGAGGGAGGACCTTTCTGCAGCTTCTTTCTGAAATACATCACATTAGGTAATAGATGAAATGCTATGATTCTGGCATTGTAGTAACCATAACTACAAACAATCGCAAAGGAGTGAGGAGCTTTCTGTAGCTTCCCTCAGAAATACTTCACATCAGGTAATGGATGAAATGTAATGATTGTGTCTTAGTACTAATCATACCAACATACAGAGCAAGTGAGGGAGGAGCTTTCTGCTGCTCCTCTCTGGAATACCTCACATAGGGTAATAGGTAAAATGCGATGATTCTGGCTTTGTAGTAGCCTAGCAACAAACAAATGCAAATGACGGAGGAGCTCTCTGTAGCTATACTCAGAAATACTTCACATAGGGTAATAGATGAAATGCGATGATTCTGGCTTCGTAGTAACCATACCAACAAACAAATGCAAATTAGGGAGGAGCTTTCTAAAGCATCCCTCAGAAATACTTCACCTCATGTAATAAATGAAATGTAATGTTTGTGTCTGTGTACTAATCATACAACAAAATGATGCAAGAGAAGGAGGAGCTTTCTGCAACTTCTCTCTGAAATACATCACATTGGGTAATAAATGAAATGGGATGATTCTGGCTTTGTAGTAACTATACCAACAAACAAATGCAAATTAGGGAGCTGCTTTCAGAGCATACCAGAGAAATACCTCACATCATCTAGTAAATGAAAATTAATGTTTGTGTATTCTCAGAAATACTTCACATAGGGTAATAGATGAAATGCAATGATTCTGGCTTCGTAGTAACCATACCAACAAACAATTGCAAATTAGGGAGGAGCTTTCTGTAGCATCCCTCAGAAATACTTCACACCATGTAATGAATGAAATGTAATGTTTGTGTCTGTGTACTAATCATACAACAAAATGATGCAAGTGGAGGAGGAGCTTACTGCAACTTCTCTCTAAAATACATCACATAGAGTAATAAATGAAATGCGGCGATTCTGGTTTTGTAGTAAGAATACCATAAACAGATGCAAGTGAGGGAGGAGCTTTCTGCAGCTCCTCTCTGAAATACATCACATTGGGTAATGGATGAAATGCAATGATTCTGGCTTTGTAGTAACAATACCAACAAACAAACGCAAATGACGCTTGAGCTTTCTGTAGCTCTTTTCAGAAATACTTCACACATGGCAAAAGATGAAATGCGATGATTCTGGCTTTGTGGTAACCATACCAACAACAAAACGCAAATGGGGAAAGAGCCCTCGCTAGCCCCCCTCAGAAATACTTAACATCAGGTGATGGATGGAATGCAGTGATTGTGTATGTGTACTAATCACACCATAAACAGATGCAAGTGAGGGAAAAGCTTTCTGCAGTTTTTTTTTTTTTCTGAAATACATTACATAGGGTAATAAATGAATTGCGAAGATTCTAGATTTGTAATAACCATACAAAGAAACAAATGCAAATGAGGGATGAGCTTTCTATAGCTATTCTCAGAAATATTTGACATAGGGTAATAGATGAAATGTGATGATTCTAACTTGGTAGTGATCATACAAACAAAGAAATGAAAATTAGGGAGAAGCTTTCAGTAGCAGCCTTCAGTAATATTTCACATCATGTAATAAATGAAATGTAATGTTTGTCTCTGTGTACTAATCATACCAACAAACAAATACAAATGAGGGAGGTGCTTTCTGTAGTAATCATTCCAACGAACTGATGCAAGTGAGAAAGGAGCTTTCTGCAGCTTTCCTCCGAAATACATGTGTCTGTGTACGAATCATACAAAAACAGATGCAGGCGAGGGAGGAGATTATTGCAGCTTCTCTCTGAATTACATCTATTGCAGCTTCTCTCTGAAATACATCACATAGGGTAATAAATGAAATGGGATGAATCTGGCTTCGTAGTAACCATACCAACAAACAAATGCAAATTAGGGAAGAGCTTTCTGTAGCATATCTGAGAAATACTTCACATCATCTTGTAAATGAAATTTAATGCTTGTGTCTGTGCACTAATAATACCAACAAACAGATTCAAGTGAGATAAGAGCTTTCTGCAAACTTCACTCTGAAATACATCACATAGAGTAATAAATGAAATGTGATGATTCTGGTTTTGTAGTAAGAATACCAACAAACAGATGCAAATGAGGGAGGAGCTTTCTGCAGCTTCTCTCTGAAATACATCACATAGGTTAACAGATAAAAAGCGATGATTCTGGTTTTGTAGTAACCATACCAACAAACAAACGCAAGTGACGCTTGAGCCTTCTGTAGCTTTTCTCAGAAATACATCACAAAGGGTAATAGATGAAATGCGATGATCCTGGATTTGTAGTAATAATACCAACAAACAAACACAACTGAGGTAGGAGCTTCCTGTAGCCCCCCTCAGAAATACTTCACATCAGGTAATGGATGAAATGCAGTGATTGTGTCTGTGTACTAATTATATCATATAGTGTATGCTGCCTTGGTGTGTGCCTCACCCTTGCCTTCGGCTGTAATTGGCACAGTGCCCGAAGGACTCAGTCCCTCCGGAGGTCTTGTGCCACCACTTTTATTCCATCTTAGCCACGTATCACGGCTCTGGCATTGTCTACACTGTCGGTTCGATGGTTGCTGGTCGTGTCGGTTATGCCCTAACTCTAGGGGACCATTGTGAACATCTTTCATTTCCGGCTGGCTGCAGCTTTTACACTGCTGACGTGGACACCATCTTTCGAGCTCTAGAGTATCTCCGCTCCTGCTCAGGTGAGTCCTTCATTATCTGTGGCGATTACCTGAGCGGTTTACCAGCTCTCGACAAGTGTTTCGCTCATTCTCGTCTGGTGATGGCAATCCAGTTGTCCCTGCATAATCTTGCCCGTTGCGGCGGATCTGTTGTCTTTGTTTCGAACCCAGGCTATGTTGGGATAGCTTGCAATGAAACTGTTGACTGCCTGGCGAAAGAGGCCACCAGTAAAGCATCTCTGGAGATTAGCCTCCCGGAGATTGATTTGCGGGCACTATTACGCCAAAAAGTTTTAGATTTATGGGACAGTGATTGGCGCAACCTGCCCATGCCAAACAAACTCTGTCATAACAAGAAGACGATGACTGTGTGGTGGTCATCCATGCGAGCCACCGCAGGGACTCAGTCATCCTTTGTCGTCTCCGCATTGGCCACACCTGACTGATGCATAGTTATTTCCTGTGTCGTGAGGATCCACCTCTTTGTCGTTGTGGGGCTTCCTTGACAGTGGTCCATATTCTGTTGGAGTGCGCCCTTTTAACTGTGCTCAGGCAGACTTTTGCGATGGCTGAAATGCTCTCTGCGCTTTTAACTTATGACTGTTCCATAGCGGACTTAGTTTTGCATTTTATTCGGGCAGGGAGATTTTATCACTTAATGTAAATGTGTGTGTTTTTGTGTGTGTTTTTGTGTTGATTCTGGCCTATGGGCTACGATTTTAGTCTGCTTTTTTTAATGTGTTTCTCGGTGGTTGGCTTTTCCTTTTCTGTTTCTATGGTCGGCAACCCACCGTCACTCTCAGTGTGATTCTAGTTCGTCTTGTCTGGTCTTTGTCTCAGTTTCTCTCGTTCTGTGTCATCTGTCCTCTCGTTTGTTGATTGTTCTTATTCTCTGTGGGTGTTTTTAGTATTAGAAAAAGGGACCAATGACCGTAGCAGTCTGGTCTCTTTAACCCCCAAAAACCAACCAATCCTAAGATGTCTACCTCAGTCGGAGATGAAATGTCAGAAATAATTTTATTCATCGACTGTGCCGTCCTCCCACAAGCCAGTCCAGAAGTTTTGACTAATGTGAACAGTCGCTGTGAAAGCCTATGTTGTGTAAATGTGTGCTTGTCTCCTGAAGTGTACCTTGAGAAAGGAGGAGTAGGAGGTCATTTAATGCGCGTGGTGTGAGTAGCTTCGCAGTATTTTCTATCCTTCACGTATCATGTGTTTTCATTCTTGATAAAACACTGAATATTAGTCATCGACAAAGTTTTTTGTTGTAGCTCGTGTATTTAGAGGAAACAGCACTAACCTGGCGTACATGTTTCCTTGGGATTGAACTAGAATGTAGTGAATTTCAGCCACAGTCTCCAACTGTTGTCACTATTTAACTTAAATTATTATCGGACCTGTCTGAGGAAATGTGTGTCAAGTAATGTACTTCAAAAGGCCTTTCTGCTGTGCTCTAATTCCTCATGTTCATATACAGGATTGAAGCAGTTGAGAGTTGAGAAGCGTTGTGGGTTTGGGAAAGAATAAGATCTTTAGTCGACGTGAAAACACAGACAATGCTATTGTGGTAAACTGCAGTATTAAAAATTCTGTAACTTTACAAAAGGTCTAAAAGAGTCAGTAGAATCAGGTGTGACTGGTAAACCATTCTTTTTCAGGTGGTATACATTTTGTTATTTTTCATTTATAAATGTATATCTATCTGCTCCAGGAGATACATTTTCCTGCCACTGGAATGAATATGCAGGTTTTTCTGCATATCATTAACAATGTGTTTGTTGTAGAACATGTCTTCCACAGTAGCCGACATTGAAAAATGATTTGAGTGAAAGCCATTTCCTTCTGTAAATGAGTGTCCTATGTCTGTGTGGTAAGGCAGGGCAACCTGGCCATTGTATTTTATATTCTGTACCATTGCAAGTTGAAATCAAGCTTCACACACACACACACACACACACACACACACACACACACACACACACACACACACACACACACACACACACAAAAAAAAAAAACTCAGTTGATGAGAAATAAAGGATATAATGTAAGTAACTAATTCATTTTTCACCTAATTAAATCTCTCCTCATTTTCATTCAGAAAGCCTTAATCTATGTCACAGTGAAAGCCACGTGCAGACAGTGGCCAATAGCCGCTCTCTCCGGTTTCGTAATAGGGACCCACTCTGCCCTAGTCCAGCCAGTCTGGTACTCGCTCTGGGTTTTCTTTCTATCTCGGTGGTAGTGCATTCTGGTAGTTGCTCGTTGTTGACAATAGCCTGGCTCTGGTTCCGAGTGGATTTACGTTTGGTGTTTGGTGTCCACAAGCCTCTGTTGTTTATCTCTTCCTCCTTGTGTCGCCTATAGTCGGTAGCGGTTGGTTGTTGTCAGGTGTCGTTGGTCTGTCGTCCGACTTGTCCTGTGTTTACCTTGTGGTTCGTGCTCCACCGCTGGCGTCTTCCCTGCCTGGCGGCTCCGATCTGCAGCCCCAGCCATTCCTGCTGTTGGCTGTGGTTACCACAATTTACTTCGCTCCTACCACATTGTCGTCAGTAATTGCAGTAGCCATTTTCAACATCTTCTCAACCATCTTTGAAACATTTGTACCACTTGTAAAGTCTTGTACTTGTAGTAGAGTCGCCAAAAGCCACACTCGATGTTTCCAATGCGATACTGCACTTTGTTCTATTTTTAAACAAAATTTAATGGAGAATCTTTGATCCATCTTTTTCGAAAGTAAAAATTCTCTGAGCACTCAAAAACAAAGACGTCCTTTTCCACTGACAACAATGAACTAAATACTGAAAATAGATGTAAATATATGTACGGTACATCAGGAACACGTGTACTAATAAGAAAAGAACAAAAATGTATACAGCCAACAGAATTAAATTCCTGTAACTTTTTGATCACACCTCATATGCAGTGTCTGGAAAAAGGAAATAAAGCACTCATAACAGTGTAACTTTGTACAACTACAAACTATTAGCGGGCATGTACACAATTAGAGCAGCGGTTCTCAGCGAAAGTAGAAAGGCCACTAGTGTTGATGGTGGAGGGTATACAAGAGGTGTGAGCACCATCGGGTAGACTACTGATGAGAGGTGTCACATTGTGTTCAGTGTTGAATCACGGTTCTGCACTATCCCCGATGACCACTGTCAGCACGTGTGGCGGCAGCTTGGGGGACATTCCATTCTTCCAGTGTTTTGGAAAGGCACAGTATGGCCAGCAAATGGTTATGAATGTAGGTTGCAGTTGATAGTGATTGAGGGAACTGTGACGGAACAACAATCTTTCAGATGTCGATAATCCTCGTGTTACATCTTGTATGACAGTATCGTGATGTTATTTCCAACACAACAGTGCTCATCCACATAGTGGCATGTGTATGTATCAATTGTATGCATGGTATTAGCTGCTCCCATAGTCAGCAAAATCCTTAGATATGTTCCCTGCAGAGTATATGTGGCACGAGCTTGGACATAAACTCTGCCCCAGTGTCAGTATCCAGAATATTGTGGACCATTACAGGAGTTTGAGGCCAGCTTGCCCGAGGAAGGAATCTAGTGGCCTTATGACACCCTTCCAACCAAACAAGTGTATGCAAGAAGGGCAATTGGGTGCATGTCATATTGATAAGTGAGATCATACTGCCAAGTTCTTTGTAAATCTGACTCAATTTTGTAATAACTAAAGTAACATCACATACCGACTGAACCCATGGCATTTCTTTTCTTTCTGTGAATTTCAATTTCTTAGCTGGGCAGTGTTTATGAACATCTTGGGCTGAAAGAAAATTAGCATGATATAGAGATGTAAAACTATTAGAGACGTAATTAAATGTAAAAGTGTCACTAAAAACATATTTAAAGTGAAAAGCCTGAAAAAACACCAAGTTGTGTGTCCAGAAAATCTGTAACACAATGGGTTAACAGTGAGCAGCAACTGCAACCAAATGGGAAAATTATCATCTTCCGGCCCAGGATGTTGTAGCAGATTTTCTGCAACTTCACATTCCTAATGCTTCTGTATATTTTTTCCTGTTTCTACAAAGTCCATTCCTGGCAACTATAATTAAAATGATCCAAGTCACTGTTCTTCTTTGTATACTAAGGTGTCTGTCTGTAAATAATTTACTCTTATTTCTGGAGGCTTGGGCATTCCAATTCTTCTCTTAATATCCACTAGCTTTTGTCCTCAACTATGTTGGCACAGATCTTGAACCTGCATGAATTTTGAGTAGCCCTGAAGCTTATTATCCATGGGAAAATGGATATAAAGAACTGAAAGTGAAGTTGTCAAAACGATGCAATATTAAAGAATTGATATGTTTGTAAGCACAGATACAGATATTTGAAGTATGAAATAGCAAAACGCCAGGATAGGGGAACAAGCTGGTGGCGTATTTAATGAAAATACAAAAAATTAAAGAATCTGTAGTTACAAATAAGTCAGTTCTTTACTGTTGCACCCTTTTGACAGTGTCACCTTCAGTCTTTTATATCTTTTTTTCTTGCTAATAAGCTTCAAGATATTTATGAACATTCATGTCAATGAAGTCGTTTGCTTAATAAGCTTATCAGTGACAATAGTTTCAGTAATTTGTGAATGAATTCAAGAATGTCTGTGGGTAATGGAATTAAACTGTTAACATTAGTAATATTTTGGAAAGTTTCATCATCATAACACTATTTACTACTTTTTACTGATTTTTCTCATTTCTGGTCCCGGTTTGTTTCATTTAGTTTTATAAAACTTCCACTGTCCCGATGTTTTTTTCTTCCAGTATAATGAAATGATGCTTATATGAAACTGAGTTGATCCACATAAAGCACTTGCAGTCCCTTGCAGGCCTGCATACAATAAAAAGTATTTAATATTGCATTTTTTGTAATCAGTTCAGCATGCATCTTTGTATACATAACCTGTCAGTAGCTGCCCACAGAGTTATTTTCAATTTTCCTGTAATTAAATAACATAAAACATGATAAATAGATGTAAAAACTTATTATAATATGGAAAAATGCCTGTACACCATTATTATTTGCTGTATGTAGATAGTCACAGGATATGTGATGCATTCCCTTATGGATCTGAGTTACTGGGTACACATTTGTTTCCATACTATTCGGGCCCACATAGTTAAATGTACAGTTCAGTTTATCACGTTTTATAGATAATTTCACTTCAAAATTTCTCTGAGGGTTGAAATGCTTTTATAAATATGTAATGTTGGATCATTGGCTGTTGTCAGCTTAGCATATAATTTTAATGGTCTTTTATCCATTCTGGATCTTTCTGAACTCAACAGCTGTGAACAAATGTTGATTAAGAATGCAACCAACCACGAGTACTTCTAAAAGTATTTATTTAAATGCCATTACCAGTCTCAAGCTATTATGTATGTCTACAGGTTTTTATTTTATTTACTTACTTTGTTTTAAGTAATTGCAACAATGTGCTAATATACATGGATTTGATAAAATATAAAATGAAATACTTACATACCCTCGATTTGTTTTGTCGGTATCATTTAGGCTTTCTTTGGTCCTTAAGCATTTTCAGCATGACACACGAAGAGTTAAGAATGATAGACAATGCACTTCTTCTAAACAATCCACTGTGTTGTGCACACACTTCACAGTATTTTTCATCAGTTGCAGCCTTTGACCAGTACTTCACATGTAATGATTTTGCTTACAGTGAAAAGTCTATCCACTGACCAACGATATCACTCATTTCTCAACAAGGAAACATCTCATCTACTGTATGTTAAGTAAAGAATGTGTGGACGATACAAATCTAAATAACAGAAAAATGCTTTGTCCAGAAAAGTGCACTTCTTACAAGTGAGGAACTCTAATTGTAGCATGTCATAGGAGAAATTAACAAGAAGATTTATCAGGCTACTCTCGAGAAGCAATGGCATGTGTTTTGATTTTGGTCCCTGACAATATTCTTCAATGGATGTTAAGTTGGGCAGCTAGTGGAATAAGGATACCCTTGTTCAGAGTCCTAACACAGACCAATCATGTTTAATTTGTGTGAAAAGTGCAATGAACATTTTCAGGATTGTTTGTTAGCCAGCTGTAGTTGCTCATTTAGAATTTGCTGAGATGAATTGAAGGTGTGAATGCATATTTCTAGTTATTTTAAGATACCCATTTTCCTCCATAAGTTAGTTGTATATTTTGTTTGTAGATTATCTTTAGTGTTTGAAATGCTGTATCTATATTGAGCCATGTGAGTGGCAGTTGCAGATGTACTTAAATGTTTTTAGTCTAAAAGCATCCTTTTATTTATGATATCTTTGAAGTTGCTGCCAGTCAGGCCAAGATAAAATCTGATGCAATTGTCACAATCAGTACTGTGTACTCCTCAGTTTTTAGAGACCCAGCACAATGGTTTTGGTTTTATGTACTATGTTATGTTGCCGCATTTAGTGTGCATCTATGGGCTTAAAGTCGAAATTGTGCAGAAAATATTAGTAAGTTACTTTATTCAACCATAGAATATTTATGAAATATTACATATCTCATGTTAATTGAAAGAGGAAACAGTTTTTTAATTAACTAATCCATACATACAGCAATAACATCTTTTACAGTTGTAGATGATGATGATCTGCTGTTAATTTTGAAGTGTTTTGTACAATTTTTTATACACATTGCCAAACAAGTTTACAATTTATGTAAAAAAAAATACAGTTTGTGTCGCATAACTACACACTGGGTGAGCGAATATTTGTAGTTTGGGCACTGCCTTTCAGCTGTTTTAAGTACCTTGACAATACTGTTAGCATCCCCTTGTATTCTTTGTGTTGTCTCTTGAGCCCATTTGAAAAAGCAGAGTCATCAGCTCACCACAAAGTTAAGATGACAAAATTGGATGAAGGATGGAAATTATCCATCACAGACACTGGGTGCAGAATTTCACATTATTTCTAGTTAAATAATAATAATTTTTTCAATGCCTGCTTGATGTTACATAAATAATCATGGACTTTTTAGTATTAACTATTTGAGAGGTATCTTTCATTTTTTTTAATATTAGGGTTTTAATGCATTCAAAAAGATTATGGTGCAGTTTTATTCCTTTGTAGAAAATACTGGCTGTTGTTTTGTTTATCTTGAAACATGAGTCGGACAAAACTGATATTTACTCAGATCATGTGAATACAGCTGTTTGTGAGATAACTGCTTTGTTCTGTATAAGCCAAAAATATTGTTATTCAGTCTGATATTATGTAATTGCCCAAACTATGAGGTTTGTGGTGGGATTATTTGGGACAGAGATGCTACATATAAGTATGTTGTGCAAACAATAATGTAAAATGAATGACACAGAGGATGATGTGAAGTTTGCACTATGTGCATATTTAGATTGCTCAGCTATAACTGAAGTTGTATTTACCAAATGTTGAAAATTGATCTTCTACCTTAAACTTATAATTACCTTTAATGTTTACATTCTGTATGTAGCAAACATCACTATAGAAATCTGCCATTGCGCTGCTTGTAAAAGTTGTAACTGCTTGATAGTAATTGTCATGTTGACATAATGATTATTCCTTAATCTAGAATGTTTCTAGTTACGTAAGTACTTTTATTCATGTTATATAGTAACCTGTTTATACATTATGTATGTAAATGTTTATTGTTCGCTAGGAAACTTAAGTTTGGGTCAACACAATTAAAAAACAGACAGTTATAATTTATGATAATAATTAAAATAGTTTATGCACAATTATCTTAAAATACTCAAAATTAAATGTAAACTTAGTAACATTCAGATAAATGCTTAAAGACATTCTTTCCTTTCTTACTGTACACTGATTTCTGCATGCATTTTTAAGTGTAAAGATGCCTTGCTGGTACCTGATACTTAATGCTGTAAATGTTAGCTGTGTTAGCTTCAGTTTTGCTTGGTTACTTTATATTTGTATGCATCATATGGGAGAAGTCAAAACAATACTACTTTTGTGTAAAACAAATGAGCTCTGTATTCGCATGTTAACAATACTATCAGAGCTAATGACATTCTGTGATAATCAGAAACGTCATTTCTATGATGTTTCTGGATGTAACAGCATAACTAGGGCTACGATGGGGCTGATTTGACGATGGGACTAGTGCTACAATGGGACTGGCGTGGAGATGAAAACATTCTTGAGTGGATGACCATCTCTGGGGTGCAAGAATTTCTCTTGATAGGTGTGCAGCCACCAGGATTACGCTCTGTTCCTAGCTGTACTGGACATTCAATATTTCTTAGACTCCTGGATCAATCTGTACTGCTATCACGCTGTCTACCACACCCTGTTCTTTGTACCTCCCTTTGCAGGTGCAGTGGGTAACATGACACTTGCGAAGAGGCTTCTGTTTCCTTTCCAAGAGAAAATTGGTCCTACACAGACCCATCCTCACTCCACCCATGAACAACAGTTCTCAAATTTTATATGGATATGAATCTGTATGTGCATCAAAGCCCTTCTTATGCAACACAAGACATGGGTAGCCGACATACTTTTGCGGCACTGTGAACTGTAACTTGACAGCTTACCACTACCTTATCCAAGACTGCCTCTAAAGTAGTGGCAATAAAGGCTGTGCATATGTGGCATGTACTTCTTTTTGAGAACATCCATCAGGGGTTTCAGAGTATTTAATTCTACAGCATCGGATGTGTCACGAAGTGCTCTTTGACCCTGTTAAGTTATAACATTACATAAATAACACACAGCACAGTGAACAGTATTAATGGCGATGATAATGACATTGATGACATGAACAACACTTATAATAGTCTATTCACTGGACAGTAAATTTGTAATTATTTATTTATTCTGTTAGATGAGTTGATTGTTAATCAGTGCAATGATGACTGCATTACCACCTGAAGCAAGACTGCTTAATACAAATTTCTGCTTTATTCAATAAATTTTTGGTGTGCACATATGTTGATACAACAATAAAGTAAAATTAAATGATATGATTGAATTGTTCATTTGATGGAATTCTGTATTCATTTGGATGTTAAATACACCAGTGTATCATTTCTTTAATGCCTCATCTGAATCCTTGTCACTATTGCCATTTTTATCTCGAATTTATGTATAGCATTGCCTAACACTTGTTTGTAATTTAGTTTTCAAAGCTATAACTGTAAAAAAAAAAAGTTGTTGGTGTTTAATATGTTATTTAGGTTTAGTATGATGTTTCACTGTTAGTATGTTCTGAACATTAAAGAATATTACTAACTATCCTGAAATACATTATTAAAGTTATCCCCTACTGTCACTCGCAGTGTTTTGTAAGTCATTGTAATATGTTGATGCTGATTTACACTTTTATGGCCACTTACTATTATTTTGTTACTGATCTCTTATAAAAGCAAATTCTTGATTTATATACTTCATCTATTTTGTATCTTTATTGCCTGTTGCGGAAAGTGGATGTTAATGTTGTTGAATTATAGTGTAAGCGGCTATGCCTTCATCCAGAAAGAAATAAAAATATGTTTGACATGTATAGGTATTTTAATTCATCTCTCTAAGGATATCTCACATATAACTTATTTCATCTCTGGCAGTGTTTATTAATTTGATGTGGTAGTCAGGAAGCAACCTCAAGATGTAAAACAAACTCTTGCAACGTTTTTGTCCATAAAATTTGGAATTGGGAAGAAAGATAATGGTGGCAAGTGCTGTTATCAAATACACAACACTGAAATGGTTGTATCTGAGTGGTTATACACTACATTAGAACAGAATTTTCCAATAATCAAAATTTCTTTTGTGACAGCATAATGGGATAATTTTCTCCTATTGCCACACGAGGGTGCACAGATAGCTTGAGCATTTGGGAGCTTCTTCCATACTCAGTTAAGAGAGTTAGCTCTGCCAGTAACACTGTGACAGTTTTTTATAAACAGAGGATGACAGTGTGCGGTTCAACAGGCAGGTCCTGTCAATAACAGAGAAGCTGTTGAAAGCTTGATTTCTCCCTAAAACCTTAAGGGGCAAGTAAATCTGAAAAACATATCTAAAAATTTCATAATCTTGTTCTGATTGTGTAGAAACAATTGTTACTCCTAAGTAACACTCGGACGCAATAAATAAGCCCTGTTGTGGTAAATAAATTTACACTCATATTTAGGGTACGTTAATTATCACATTCGTTTAGGGAGTGACTCTTTATCATGTTAAGGCACCATTTTCAAAATTTTAAGTGGTATGTAAAATCTTGTGGCTTTTGCAAACTGAAAAAGAGGAACTTGCAGTTTATTCCATGCCATCGACAGGAAAATTGTGAAGGCCTAATGATGTAAACAGAAAGGTATACTAGGGTTTAACCTCCCATTCTTAATGATGCTTTCACCGTGCTCTCCCAGAAAGTGGGTGGTGACAAGTGCATGGCATAGTGTCTCATCTGTTCCAAAACACAAATATTAGGGTATGAGAATCTGTCTCGCGTGTGTACT